>NC_051311.1:74970246-75284598 GCF_015220235.1 Choloepus didactylus
ATATCTGTGCATAGATCCATACATCTTGCTTATATTACCAAAAACCTCTGTTAGGTTTTTGTGGAGAAACCAGACAATGGGATAAAATACTTAGAAACTTCATGAGGCACATTAATAAAATACATTGTCAGGAGGGATTGGGAATAATGAGATAGGTAAAAGGAAACTTTTTGTGGGAAGCATAATGAGGACTGTGGCTCAGGGGAGGTGTGATTAGAGATGAGCTAGGGAGGCTGCCACTGGATGGGAAAAGGATCAATGTGACACTTGGCTGAGGGGAATGAGAAGTGTGATGACAGAGAATGGTACAGGTTCAGCATGACATTTCCTGGTCTGAAGAACTGTCCCCCTGCACACCACATTTGCATCAGTCTCATCTTCATTTTCAGATGCTCTCTAGTTTCTTTCCAAAAACGCCCCTCTTTTCCTGGAAGAGTGTCTAATGCAAAAATTACAGGGTTAAAAAAAAGAATGTATACACCTCCTTGTAAGAAATTTTCTAAATCTATAGTGACATTCAATACATCTTTGAAATCAAACCACAATGGAAGGAAAAATAATTTGTCTTTTATCTAATTATCACAAGATTAGCCTGGTTCTATTATTTCTTACTTGCTTCTGTGCTTAGTATAAGAGTGACAGTTTGAATTTTTAGCCAGGGAGTTAAGTTCTGATTCTCGATTTTTAAGTTACTCCTTTGAAGGAAATTCAAGTTTTTCCAAGCTTTATTGTCCTCTTATTGAAAAACGAACAAATAATATTTGCCTAATAACATACCATTAACATTTAACATGTGTCAGTAAACACTTGGAACATATTAGGTCTTCAAAAATTGATTTTCCCTAGAGAATTATGAGAGCCTTCCTTGCTTTCTACAAAGTTTACATTTTCAAGGCTGATTATCTAGTCTCTGTGTACCAATATGGCGGTATCAGTTAAGTAGGACTGGCATTGACTTGTTTAGGGACCCACTCTGATGTGATTCTGCCTATGTAATAATTGCTATTAAATTTTTGAATATCCCCTGCCTATATTCATTTGCTTGATCCATGAAACCTAAAAATATACTCACGGATAATGTATATCTTTGGAATAGAGTTGAATTTAGAATGGGGGCATGGGGAATTATGGAAAGCAAAGGACAGGACCTAACCAGGGCTACATCTTGCCTGGAAGATGTGGTCATACTATAAGTGTTCAGCTAAGAACAGGTTACTTAATCATTAATCATTTTTAGACTAGAATATCATGTAAGCTCAGATACCTTCTGCCTGAAAACAAAATGTATTAAGCATGGTTTATGTCAAAGGTAGGCATGTGAACAAGAGTGTAAGGTCTTTTCCAAGACTAAATTCTTTGACCTTTGAACTTGGCTCCAAATGCTCCAAAGCAGCATCAAACTACAGGCATAACTGGGCTGGCACACTCAGACAGTGTCCTTCATTATTTATGAGTAGTGAAAAGCAAATGAGACATTTCATGTTCTCAAAGATTTTAGAACCTAATTAGAAAGGTGATATGTTTATACTTGAAAATGTAAAAACTTGCAGTGGCACATGTTAAATGTCATCCAAGAATCAGTAACAGGAATCAATTCATAATTTCATAGCTCATTATGGATACAGACCAAGAGCTGCTGCAGGATATAGATCCTGAAAATGTACTCATGCCATGAATCTGTTTTTTCTTTGCAGATAAGTATGTTACTAAACATTCTTCCATAACACCTGTCTCTGGAGAAAAAGGCAGAAGCTGTTGGTAGTGATGTTGTGTCTCAACCTGGGGAGTCATGAACAGTAAAAAAATACTAATTTAATTTAAAAAGTTAAGAATTCCTATCCATAAAAAGCACATTTCACCCTAATAGCATCTGGTTTTTAATGACCATTGCTTTTTCAGGAATTGAAGATATAATTTTATATTAAAAATCATGTCTGCTTTTACTTTTATACTCAATAAAAATATAAGATTTTAAGATAAAAATAATTAATGACCAGAAGGAATAGATATGGCTGTCAACTGATATAGTTTATTATTTCTCCTTTTGCTCCTCTCTGCTTATCTAAATGGTGCTCAATTTAAACAAATTTTTGTTTCATAAAGTAAAGGGAAACAAAGGCAATGTTTTAAATAAAAGAACGCAGCTATTACCCATCTTGAAAAAAAAGTGGAGGAGTAAAGGGGAAAAGAGCAATGCTTTCATAAAGACTTTATTATAGAGTAGAAAATCCTCAGAATGTAAATCAGATTCATCTTTGTGTCTCTGATTATTTTTATTCCATGAAAAAATTATAAATAGTTATGTTTTTATTTATAAAAAATTATAAATAGTTTAAGAACTGGTCAATATGCTCAAATCAATATGTGCCCTAACCTCTGTAAAACAAATTAGAAATCTGCCATAATCTCCTTTGCAAACTAAATTCATGTGGAAAACAGAAACACTGCATGGTTGCAAACAGGAAAAAGAAATGCTTCCTGTAGTCTACTGTGGTCTTAGAGCTGAGTCCAAATTTCAGCCTTCACTTAACTTGAAGCAAATCTAATTTGGCAAAATTGATTTCTAGACTCTTTAAACAGGAGGTCCCATATTGGGGGTATTGATTAGAATGAAAACACGATATACACCATCTCTTTAATCCATTCACCCCCATAGTCTTGTGATGCTTTGCACCTCACCAATGAAGCTTCCCAGCATGTGGAACCCTTTCAATGAACAATAGTATCGTTCATGTTTCATCAAACATTTCTGAAACAGGTGCAAGGCACACAATTTTTTCTGGCATCTCACAGCTGTCATCCACTGGCAATGCCCAAGAGCAGGATTTATTCTCACATGGTATAGTTTGTGAAAAACAAACATTCAATTCAAAAGAAATATTACTTAGAGTTGCTCCATGACCTGATCTGACCCAGAAGTTCAAGATTTTCCTCTTTTCACAGAGGTTGGGCAGGGAAAGTAAGAGGTCATATTTGTATCAAATGTCATTCTTTATTAATTGCCCTGAAGAGTGTCCTTATGGACACTCCTGATCTTTCTAAAAACAGTGGTCTCCAACCATGAGCACTAGTATGGTGGTCACCCAAGATGTATGTATGGTGCGCACCCAAGATTCATGCTAGAAACCTCCCAAGATTCGGGCCTCACTCCAAACCAATTACAGTGGTACCTTGGTACTCACTGCTAATTGGTTCCGGGAGGTGTGATGAGTACCAAAAATGATGATTACCTGTGTTAGAAATTGTAAAAGGTGTAATGTGTGAATAAAATCAACATGAAACATAAGCAAATAGCTGCCCTGCACATTAGCAGCTGTCAATCTGTCTACAAAGGCCTGAGAAGCAAACACACCTATAACAAAGGAAGTCACTGAAGCCTAACAGAGTGCCTGGGGAGATGGGGTTCACTAATAATTAACAGACCACCTATACCTCTGCCAAGGGGTAGGCTCCCCCCCCCACCCCCCCCCCACCCCTCCACCCCCCTACCCCCCCACCCCCCCCACCGCCAGTGAATGTGCTCGTGAAACTAAGATAAGGAAGTCTTGTGATCATCCAAAGGAATTAGCTCTTCCTTGAGACATGCAGCAAAAGACTTCTACTCCTAGACAAATTGCCATAAATACTGGTCTGGGTCTCAGGAAAGGTTGGAAGTCTCACCCAGGAGGGGACGCACTGCCTGGGACCATGTGCCAACTGGGACTCTGATCGGCTGAAGACCCAGAACTTCCCCAGCCAGTAGCATCCCTGGTTTGGTGAGTTTTTCTTATCCTTTCCTTTGTCTGCTGGACAGACTGCTTTACTTTCAACTATCATATCATTAATGATAAATGTATGTAGTCTCGTAGTTCAGTAAATTTTCTTCTGTAAAGTTAGACTATATCAGTTTGTGTTTCTTCCTTCCTCCCATGATTTGCTTTGCACAACAGTACAAAACAAATTTTTCCCATAAGGAATAATGTAAATAAATTTAATGCATTCCCAGACCAAAGACAATGCAAAATTTTAAGGCAATAGATGAAAAGATATGGTTGTATATCATTATTTTACATGAGAAATAAACCTAAAATTAATAAATACGTCGATTAATTAAAGTAAAAACTTCACTTTACCTGTTCTGAGAAGAGTCTATGGCCTAATGGAATGGTGGGAAGAGAATGGTGAGGAGGAGATGTTACATGATTGTTGTTTGGAAGGAGAGTCCCCTTCCAATAGAACATGGGGCCCTTGTACTTCAAGTCTTCTTTCTCTTTTTTGCCTTGCACCACGAGCTCTGACACACTGTCTGTCGCCTTCACTAAAAACTTATCCAGCAAGGACTGCTTCTGTAATCTTTTTAGAATTCCTCAAAAATGTGAAACTATTTCACAATTTTTTTTGTTTTCACAATTTATTGTTCAATAAATTCACACTTCTGCTTGTTAGAGCTTTGTCCAGATGGTACTTCTCCACAAAATTTTGTACTTCTGCCCATTTTGCACACATTTCTTTCATCAAGGAACTGGGGATATCCTCCCTTATCTCCTCCTCATCTGAAGAAATCTCTTCAGCCACCTCTTGCTTCTGCTTCTTCTGTAGTTCCTGCAGCTCTTCGGTGCCAAGCTCTTCACGATGTTCCTCCACTAACTCCTCAACATCAGCAGCATCGACCTCCAGACCCATGGATTGACCCAGAGACACAATATCCTGCACAACTGTGCCTTCTGAACCTGCAGGCTTAGGGTCAGCCTCAAACACTTCAAAGTCTCTCTGAGTCACAGCTTCTGGCCACAAACTCTTCCATGCCAAAGTCATTGCCCTATAAGAGACTTCATTCCAAGCTTTATCATAAGGTTAAGGCAGTGCAGGATATTGAAATGCTCCTTCCAGAATTCTGTGAGGGTCAACTGGGTGTCAGAGATTATCTCAAAGCACCTCTGGAAAAGGACCTCAGTGTACAGCTTTTTGAAGTTTGAAATGGCCTGCTGGTCCAGGAGCTGGATGAGAGGAGTAGTGTTGGTGGACAGGACCCTTACAGTGATGAAGCTAAACTCCTCCAGTAAGTCATCCTCCAAGCCCAAAAGTAGGAGAGCTTCCAGAAGCAAATCTTTCTCCAGCAAATATTTTTTCACTGAGGGACCAAGCACTTCATTTATCCACTCGATGAAAAATTGCCTTATGACCCAAGCTTTGCTGTTTGCTTTCTACATCACATAGAGTTTGCTTTTAATAACATTATGCCTCTTGAAAACTCATGGGTTTTCACTATGATAGATTAGTAGAGGCTTGAGTTTTAAGTCCTCACTAGCATTCACACACAGCAATATTGTGAGCCAGTCCTTCATTGGTTTATGGCCTGATAATGGCTTCTCCTCTTTTCCAAAAAAGTTTGATCTCACGACAGTTAAAAACTTGGTGGGGAATAAAACCCTTAGCCTCTATTTAGTCTTGAAATTAACTGACAAATTCATCAGCAGCCTTTTTATTAGTACTTGCTGCCTCGCCATGTCTCATGACACTATGGATGCTGGTCCTCTTTTTAAAAATTATCAAGCCACTCATGGCTGACCTTAAAAACTTCAATACTCTCATCCCTTGTTCCTGGTTTGATTTTCAAAAGAGTGGCATGCAACACTTTTGCTTTTTCACATACCATGGCTTCCAATACACTGTCATCCACTAACTACTTCTTGTTTTAGCATTTGGGAACACTGCTTTGTTACTGCTTTAACTCCTTTTGTAATATCAGCCTTTTTTGTCACTTCTTTATTCTTAATGATGGTGGAGACCATTGTTCTAGGCATACCGTATTCCTTAGCAAGATCAGTATTGCAAATACTGTTCTCATACTTGCCTATTATTTCTTTCTTCGTGTGAATAATTTTCTTTTCTGCTCAGCACTATCACTGCTCATTTTTCTAGGAAAAAAAAATGCAGAAATACCCAAATGACCACAGAAGCTAAAATAAGACTGCAAGGGGATGTGCACAGGGCAAAAGCTACCACATGACTAATGCATGACACTTTGTTTTGGCTGGAAAGGGTAGCAAGCCATGATATCAAAACATGATAAGTTCTGGCTTGTGCATTGAGTATCAAAGAAAAACAAGTACTGGGACAAAATTTTCATGTCAAAATGCATCAAGCACCAAATCCAATGAGTTTCAAAGCAGTAAAGTACCAAGGCATGACTGTAAATCAGAATCTTGGGGGTGGGATTCAGGCATTAGTAAGTTTTAAAGTTCAGTAATTCTAATTTCAGCTTGATTGTTTTCCCTAGTTTAGATATTTGCAAGTACTCACCAGACTGTACAGAGTATACTTACACAAGGCTTTTATTAAGGATAGGATGCAATAAGCAACAGAATGCAGGCAGACAATGGAGGTCTGAGAGACAGGGGCATTTTATTTTGTGCCCACATTAGAGTTCCAGGTCTCTAGTTCAAATCATCAAGATCTGTTGAGGAATCTTACCTTTGGCAGATTTTCCTGAAAAGTCCCTCTGTATCCCTTTAAATAAAGTCAGGCCTGTCAACAGGGTTAGGCCACTTGAAAACCATCCATAAAGCAACTAACCCTGAGAGTAGTCAGAGGGTGTCCAATCTTAAACAGCAATCATGAATCCCACTGCAATTATTTGAGCCAGGTGTCAACAACCAGACATCCAGCCTTCCCAGAGATAAAGATAGAGCTATCTTTACAAGCTGAAGTTAAGTAATATTATATAAATCAAAAAATGAAACACATATCACTAACCATCTCTGTGTCCATAGCAGCCAAGACTGAGATCCTGCTTACTTTAGCTTCAGTTTGTTGGATGTGTTTTCCTTTGCTTTTTTCCCATGGATCATATCCTGTTTGCTTTTAGTCTTATAGGATCCCCCAAATATCTGGTTTTCTGATGGTATCCTTTCTTATTTTTCCAGCACTCTCATGGATTGCTTTTCTGTGTTCTTTATTAACATGTTTTATTTCAAGTGAAATTCTGGGTTGACTAGAGATAAACATGTGTACTCAGATGCTGACATTGAACAAGAATTGCTCCTTAAATATTGGCCTATTTACACTTATTACTTTAATAATTATTTGATTGTAGATAATGACTAATAAACATCATAAGATTAGTCTACATAAGTCAATTGATTCAAAATTGCAAATTCAGTAAGACAGCAAGGTATGAAAGATCTGACCACTGAATGAAATGTTAGTACTGCATGTTAGTGATATGTGTCTCATGTTTTGATCTATCTAATAGTGTTTAACTTCACTTTGTAAAGTGTTCTTATTTAGAAATACTTTTCCTTTTGAATGAAAACTTTCAAGTCAATCAAATTAATTTTTTAAGAAAATTTAGCTTCAGATTTAAGACATTGAGCAGGATTTCTTGATGCTAATTACCCTTAATATCACAGTTCGAAGAGTTCATTGCCTGAAACCTTAACAATTTTAGCAGCTTTGTTTTGATGCCAATTCTCAGTTAAATGGAAATGCAAAGCATTTTTGAACTTGCAAGTCATTTGTTTTATCCTTCTGGCTTTAAAATCAGTGATATCAAAATAATTAATTAGTCTAATTGCAGAGTTTTCAAACATTAGTTTTTCTCACATGATTTTTTAGACATGTTTTTTTGAGAAAAAAATAAAATCATTTTATTTTGTTGGTTACTTTATTTCAGCCATCACTGCTCAGATGAACAATTGTATATTCATCTTTCAGGCCTGAGCTTCAGAAATGCAAGTTTGTCCAATACACCTTGGATAAGAAAAAGTGAAGCCACAGTCTTAGTTACTGGTAATGGTAGTTAGTTAAAAATTTCACCAAAGAATAAAGCACAGGCTAGGTATTACAACAAAGAAAAGAAAAAGCTCAAAAAATATAAAACCCAAAATACATCTTTAGGAAAAAAACCTAAACCCTAACAGTAAGGTTCTGAGAGAGTTCATATAAAGAGATCAAGCAGGGCTTCTCTTGGCTTCTTCGTAAGTGGCTGTGTCAGCAATATTCCATCTGCATTGCTTAAGTGATGAATTTTACACAGCTGTAGAAAAATAAGATGAAATAAAATAAAAACCTTCAGTTTTCCCTGGGGAATAATATATTGACCTTTTTCCTGGATGTTAAGCTTATTTTACTCATATTAATACTTAATTCCTATAGCAAATGAATGAAAGGTAAAATTTTATGATTTTTAAAACATCATTGAGCATTATATAATGAAAGAGAAATCTGACTTTTCTATTTTCTCTTATTTTAATATTGAACTAAGTCATTTTAAGAGCAGCAACCATGGCTTTTTTGATTTGTGAAAAGGTGAGGAAGATCTCTTGCCAATTGTATTTGTTGTGCCTTTTAATTTCTGGTACATACATATCTACAATAATAATCTCAAATTATTTCCTTTTAATAACCAGATCCAAAGGACTCTGAAATATATTTGAATGCTAAGATGTCAGAAAAATATGAAAATGAATACAAGAACAGGAAGAAAATAATTAAGAAGTTGAATTCTGCCCACTGAACGAGAATTGCCAATTTTCATGATATCTTAAAAGAATAGACTTAATAGCTTGTTTTTGTTGAAGTGAAAAAGCTACAACTGATTTTTTTTTTTTTTTGGAACATTTTGAACTAAGCAATAAAAAAGTAAAAAGAATTATTCTATTTCTGCTGAATATCTGTCTCCTAGATATTATAGTTGCTGAGAATTTAAACAAATGGTTCCAATAAGAATCTTTTCTTCTCAAATTGATTGGTCACTACTAAACTGAGTGGGTGTTGCAGCAATCTCCTCCATGATGCCATGTCTACTGACTGCTTAAGAAGTGAGAAAAGTAACCATTTATTTAATAATATTGTATGCTGGGGTGATTTTCCTGTCAAGTTTCTTGTATGCACTGAATAATTAATTACAGGGAAAAAATCTGTGAAATAGAGAATGACCTCTTTTAATAGATGAGGACACTGAGTCTCTAAGGTTCTAGTAATTTACCATAGTGTAAGGCCCAAAGTTGAAAGCTGAAACAAGTTCTCTTTGTTCCAAAGCTATATGGAGCAAAGATTGATCTTCAATTAAAATATTGAATAATTGATTAAATACTAAGTGGATTGCCCCAGGGAAATTACTGAAAATGATTTAAGAGGCCAAACTTAATTTACAAAAAGTCTGTTTCATCTCTGCTTGCTCACTCCCAAGGTTCATTCTGATAACTTAATATGTAATACTGGGCTATAAAAATGAAAAGATAAAGAAAAGTCTTGTTATTAGATACAGCAACTTGACAGACAAAGAGCAAAGGTCTTTCTCCTGCTTCCCACCTGTTCCCAGGTGAAAGTTATTCAGACTGTGGCTTGACTAGAGCTGGACTAGTTCAGGTGTTTGATTTTATCTTAATGGAGGTATCCCCAGAGAGGTGTTGTGTGAACTACAGGAGAGCAACCCTTTCTTGGAACTCCACTTTTCCATTCTTTGGAACCATGGAGACTCACTGGTCACTGCCTCTAAGACTAGTTCCTTCAAAAAATCAGTAGGGTATGAGTGGGTCTAAAAGGGATAAAAGAGCTGATCGTTCTTTAGGTGATCATGGGATACAGGCTTTGATAATTCCATAAATCACAATAATTCCTTGTCAGAGTCTTCTGATAGTACAAAGTCAAAACAGTTCTCCTGTACCATTATCATCACTGATCATTCATTTAGCATCTAAAATGCTGTCTCTTCCATCTATCTAATCCAGCAGCTAAACCCAAAGCTGCTATGTGGTTAATACTCACTGTTAGCCTCTTTTTGGATTTCCCAATGGTGCTTTCTGGAAGCCCCTTATGTCCTCAACCTCTTGATCGGAATTTCTTTTACAATCCAAAACATGACTGAAACTTGACTCCCCATATGCACACCCCTACATAGCTTGTCAGTGTGATTAGCAGTCTCTTTGGATATTTCTCCCTGTACATGAGTATGTTGCCCTATTAGCCGCAGAATTCCTTTCTTTTCCGAATTCCATGAGGATCTAGGATATCTTATGGAATGCTAGGACAGGCTTGAGGAATGTACTTGAACATGAGAATGCATAGCCTTAGGAATCTTGGGTAGTATTCTCTATATCTTTCATCTTGGCCTATCTGAATAGTTCTTCAATCTTCAATGCCCCTATTTACTAATTTCCTTCATTTTCCCACATGTACAACATAAAATATGGCAATTCCACATTTCCTGAGCAGCTAAATCCCCATTTAAGAGACTGGCCAATACCATAATAAGTGTAATTTCCTAATTTCAAAGGAAGTGGCTTTGATTCAGCATGAGTGAATTCTCCTCTGGGCTAATTGTCTGTGACTGGGATGAGATAGACTATTATTGTGCACACACAGATGTCTAGAGCCATATGAACACATAGTTGGTGAGAAGTCAACCTCCAAATGGTGGAGCTGGACAGATATCTTATAGTGGTTCAGTACTTAATGAACATGGAATAGTTATCTATATTTGGATCTCAGTGCTTCATGTGTTCTCACTAATTCTCAGGGCTGATCCTACTTCCTAATTTATTGAGAAGTGAAACTTTATCCTCTCCTACATTAAAACCCTTTTCCATCTGTTGCTATGATATGGAAACAATTCTTCAACAAGCAAAAATTTTGGATGGGTTGCAAATTGATCTTTTGAATTGATTATCTCTCTGACATCAAATCTGATGAAAATAGTACAAAAAAAAGGAAATGCACTGAATGTCTCTAATAACTAGAAAGTCAAACTAGAAAATAAAATATCAGTCTATTTGAGATATGTAAATTTCTTCCCTTTTCAGGGCTCAAATGGTGGCTTAAGTATATGGGCTTACAATTTCTGTTCTTCCCTTTTGCAATAGATCCCATCTCCTCTCACCTATGCAGGACACTACTCAGATAATCCCCTTCCACCCCACCCAGCTCATCATCTGTATTTTCCTCTATACTGGATCATTTCCATCAGCATGCAAACATGTGTGTTTCTCCTATCTTAGAAAAATAAATAATGAATGTGATTATACTAGAGGAAGGGGTAGCAAGGAGACAAGATGGAATTTAACAAAGGATTATGAATACTGAATCTTAATATAATTTTCTTCTTCTTGTTTGCTAGGGTATTAGAATAACTAGATGGAAAGAATTGAAATGGTGGAACTGTAACATAGCATCCTCTGAAATTTGTTCTATAGCTAGTTATAAAATTGTAATTTGAAAGTCACCACTTTTTTGTATATATGTTATATTTTACAACAAGGAAATGACTGAAACTATGGCATTGTAATTCATAACAATTTTGGAAATTTCCTGTATAACTACTTGTTAAATCATACTTTGAAAGATAATGCCTTTTTGCATTTATGTTATATTTCACAATAAGAAAATAACTGAAACTGTGGAACTGTAACCCATAACATTCTTTGAAATTTGCTAACACTACTTGTTAAATTGCAATTGGAAAGTTATCACTTCTATGTATATATGTTATGTTCTACAATAAAAATATGATTTAAAATAATTAAAAAATAAAGAAATAAACAAAACCCCCAAATCCCCTTTAGCCTCACATTCTCTGAAGTCCTACCCAGTATTTCTGATACCCTTTATAGCAAAACTATTCAAAGCAGTTGTTAATAATCATTATTCCCAATTGTTCTCCCCCCAACTCTCTCTGAAACTCACCAATCTACTAACAGTGACCTCATCAGGGACAACACTGGTGCTTGCCATTCTTCTATCACCAATGGTGAGTTTGCAGTCCTTGTCTTGTAGCTTCAGCACCAGTTAATAAATGTTGTATTTATACATTTGCTCCTTCACTTGGCCTCTGTAAGCCTCACTCTCCTGACTTTTCTCCTATCCCTATGGTTGTCAGTTCGTTTGCTAGTTCTATCCTCCAACTTCATATCATGGAGTGTCACTGGTTCATTCCTCAGCCTTTATCTCTGTCTATGTGAGTCACTCCTTTGGCAATATTATCTTGTCTCAGCTTTAAATACCGTCTATATGATTACAACTCCTAGATTTATGTCTCTATCCAGGATCTCTCCTTTAAAATCAGACAGATATCTAAATCACAAAATCTCTACTTAGATAACTAATAGGCAACTCAAATATAGCTTGTACAAAACAAATCTCCTGATTTCTACTATCTCCAAATAAATCTTTTGCTTTGCAAGGTTTGCCCATTTCAGTTCATTCCAACTTCATGCTCTGAATTAAAGCCTTTTGTTTGTATACCTCATGTATCATATTTTACCAAATCTAGTGCAGCCAAAATCTTGTAGTATATGTCTTTTTTGAGGAGTGGGGTGGAACAGGAAGGGTAAAGTAGGTGAATTCCTTCTGGTTAGATCTCCTTTATGAAAATTTTTACTATTGTAAACTTTAGGTAACGGATATGTCAAACTATTTCATCTATTAAATCAAATATATTAAAAACAGAAATCAATTTTCAGTGAGAGTACAATCTAAAAACATGTTGTAAGATAATTATTTCCTCAATTAGCAAGATTCTTTGACTCCTCCCAATATCAAAAAATCTGCAAATGCATTTAGATAACATCTATCACCGTTCTAACAGCTATTTTCTTACAGAACTTGACAAAATAATGCAAAATTATTCTACTTGGAAGAATTCATTGGTAGATAAAGTGAAAATGTTATTGAAAAAAAGGATAATATTCTTTTTCTAACTAATTTTAAAATGTATTTCAAAGAGCTAATAATTAAAACAGTTTGGTACTACTATTCCAGAACAGAGCCTAATATGTAAGATAATTTAATATAATAAATATGGAGTTTCAAATGCATGAATGGTCCTGAAATGATTAGTTAACCATTTAAAGAAATTAGATTCCCAATCCATGCCTGGTACAATTTGCAGGTATAAAGATATAAAAGAAAGAATTAAAATTTTTAAAAAATGATCAGAAATATTGGTTGAAAGATCTTCAAAATATGATATATAAGGAAGAAAAAAAATCACCATTTGGAGTATAGTATCATAATGAGAAATACACATTAGATAGTTATGTAATGGTTTGCATAAAATGAAAATAAGAAACAATATGCATTTCTAAATATAAGGCTGATTTGCCTTCATATATAAACAAAAGAGCCTGAGGTTCAATAGATACTGCAAGTAGTTTTACTCCCATTCGTTCTTTTGTTTTATTTTATTTTTCCACCAGCCCTAAGTTAAAAGGGCACAGTATGAATTTTGGCAGCTTTAAATGCTCTGCCTAGTGTTCGTGAGGTGCCATCTGGCACAGGAATCTCAACTGCAGAAAGCGCTTAATGACCATCCTGGCTGACAGCTTTAATGGATGCTTCATTGCCACCATTGTACAATCTATGAGCAATTCTAACCAGAGGGATGACAGTCACAAATCTCAGCACAGCATTAGGTTGTTTTCAATTCCAAAAGCCTTTTAAGAATATGATATATAAGCAAGAGTAAGCAGACTGGTTAACAAAGGTGGAACTTGTCCTCATACATAATGAAATAGTCAGTAAACAGTAAAGGCACAATACAGACAACCCCATGCTTGTTCTGAGCAGCCCTGCTGCAGGACTTGTTTACTGGATGCTTAGAACAATTCCTTTGTTCATAATTCAAATCTGGAAACCAGCATTGCCTTGATTTTCAAATGAAAGGAAGACATATGCCATCTCGAATAAGACCATATCTAATATAAAGTCCTTACACAAACTAAGAGGTAGAAAGGAATATGGGCAAAAGGTAGAGAGGAAACCAAAAGAAAAATGAAATGAGAGTGAGCAGTTTATGGCATAGTTGTATAGTGAGATAGTGAGATGGAGAAATTGCACATGGAAGTTAAAGTTTACTGAAATAACTACTCATATTATTCTACATTAATAGACCAGGTCTCCAGAGGACTTATAGATGACCTACTATTTTAGCATAGATTCATTACACTGTGCAGGGGAATCATTAAAGCCTCTTTGTAAACTAGATCAGAAGGAATATTTTATGTTTGGGCACTTCACTTCTATGGAGAAAAGCCTATTTTGCTTCTGATTTCAAGAAGCTAACATAAACATAAACAATCTTTATTTGTAGAACTCTGCCCTTACTGAAAATTGGTAGGTAGAAAAAGAGAAATATCACCTTTAGTCTCCAGTTGACAATATATATATGTATACACAATACATGCATATATATATATATATATATATATACACAAAGATGTATTTAAATATTTGTAGTGAAAGAATCAAAATAGTACATTGACATTTTGCATAAATAACTCAGTTTGCATAAAATAAATGACATGTTCTTATGTAAAAAGGATATCATTCATTCTTTCAGGGAAGACTTTCTATATGTCATGCATGTGCCATGTGCTGGACATGCTTAGATGGAAAAAAAAAGATATAAATTCTTGCCATATCATCAGGAGATATATACCCTGAACATTTTCCAGTAACGTGAATTAAATGGCTGCAATGAATCATCCATCTTCTCTGCTCTTACCACATTTTGACTAGTATTGTAGCTTTGGAAGACAAGTGTCTAGCAATGCTACAAATTGGTCAAAAAATAAGAGATGGCCAGAGAAGATGGATATTCTGTGTTCAATGGAAGAAATTGTTTTCAGGCATAATATGGTTTTGCTACACTCAACTTCACCCATATTTGCTTTCTGATATTTTCTAAACAGAGTTGCAAGGGAGAAGAAAGAGCTCTCTAACTGATGAAGGCCTGAAATTCATACATTTTACAGAAAGCGAAAGTCCAAATTGGTGCTCCTGCTGCCACCATTTCATTTAGAATCAGTGTCAGTTGCTAAAAATTCATATACAGTCAGCAGTCTTTGGTCACCCTATGAAATTACTGCATGTTCATATGACTTGTATAAACTAAAAGTGAGTTTGAAGATGAGTCTGGCTCTGTATTTCCTTAGAGTCCTTTCTTCTGGCCTCCTGTAGTATAGTTTGTAAACTTCTATAGGACAGACAGCATCTTACTGATTTATGTATCTGAAACTGAGAAACAGTACCTGACTCTGAAACAGAGAACCAAAGAAGCAACATTTCATAATAAAGTCCAGTCCTAAGAGAAATTAAAAGATACTTTGGGCAAGATGCTGTTACAATTCTTCCCACATTAGATTTAAAAATATTATTTATACATCTCTTTTCTCATTCAGTAGAGATAAATTCTAAGATAATACATCTTATCACAGTAGATTTGGACATGTAAGTGGTCAAATCATGTCAAAGCATACTGATTACTAAATACTAATTATAATATTGTTCACAAACACACAGATTTTATTTTTATTTTTGGCAAAGTCAACCTGTGTAAGGGTACTGTCTAAGTTTTCCAGGCTGCAAAGACAAATACCATACAATGGGTTAGCTTAACAACAGGAATTTATTGTTCCACGAAGTCCAAAATTGAAGCGTCAGCAAGACAAAGTCTTCTCCCCGGAGACTGTGAAGTTCCAGGGCTGGCTTCTGGCAATGTCACATGATGATGTTCTCTCCTTTCTCTTCCAGGTTCCATTGATTTCCAGCTTCTTTCTTCTCCTATGGCTTTTTCTGTAAGGCTTCCAGTAATAAGATTAAGACACATCCTTATTCAGTTGGCCACCTTACCTAAAAATAACATCTTCAAAAGGTCCTGTGGGCTCTCAACCACTGGAATGCACTAAGATTAAGAACATGCTTTTCTGGGGTACATAATCCAACCTACCAAAGGTACTTATAAATTTTTATTTAACTCTCTTGCGTGTTCTTTCACTTTTATTTCTATCTTTTCCTGGATTTACCTATTGTTTGCATGTATTTGTGTATGTAAACCCATGTTTACTTTTTTGTTTTGAGTACCAAATAGTTAAGTATTCTCATAAAATATATTTGAAACATTACAGTACTATAACTTAATTATCCCATATTTTCTGACAATGAGCATGAAAGTTGGAAATTTTACAAGTCATTTCTTTAATGAAAATTATTACAAATTATGGAAATATCTCAAATGTATTATAGAAAAGTTTTCTTGTTTAAATGATGTATTCTGATGCAAAACAACTTTTTAAAGTAGTAGCTATTTTGTATCCTCGTCATTAACTCTGCTATTTGTTGTAGTTTAGGAGATAATATGGAGTGTTCCTAAAGCATGCTATAGAAGCAGTTCCTTAATCCATTAGTTTGCCATGTTTCTCCCCATGCCAAAATTTCTCTATACAGCACCTAAAGTGATCTTTCTGTGACATGAAATTGATTGCCATTTATCTGCTTCAAACAAATCAAAGCAAAACATTAAAAAGTCATTTTATTTTGAACATTGACTAAATAATAAAGTTCACATTTCATAGTGATATATACAATACCTTTCACAATCTAACCCCTTCCTTTCAATAGTTATTTCCTTTAGTCTCACAATTATGCCTCATATTCCAGCTACATTAAATGCCTTAATTCATTAAATGCACTTCATTGTACTAATTATTTATTTAATATCATGTTTTCAAAAGGGGGGGCATTAACCGATATTTTATGAATGCCATCTCTTTTGCTTAAAATGCTTCTTCTCACCCAGTCATTGAGTGGGCAACTCCCAATTATTTTTCATGACTCAGTTCCATCATCCACTAATAGGCAAAGTCTTGCTCAGCTACCTCCTCTGAATCCCTACAGCCCTTTTCACTGCTAATTTGATAATAATTTTTCATTTACATGTCTCTCACTGTGAGGGAGAGGTGACTCTTCAATTACCAAATGTAACTTGTAGTTTTACATTTTATTTGGCCTTGAACTGAGAGAAAAGCCAAAATATTTGCATTGGTGTTATTGGGACCCCATATGAAAGTGCATCCTTTCCTGGTGTCCATCACCTGAAGAAACAGCTTGTGTCTCAGAATGTAAACCCACGCTATGACAGGTACCTCTAAGCAAATATTACAGAAAAAGAAAAACAATAAAACAAAACTTCCCATTCTCTTGACAGTGATCCTGCACAGTAAAAACGTCTAGCAGACTACTTCTGCCTCGGAACTTTTTAATGTTGCCACCCATGTGGAAAGTAGACAAGAGATAAGAAAGTGAACAAAGTTCCTGGAGTGCTTTCAGACTAGAAGAGAATCAATCCAGACTAGAAGAGAATCAATCCAGATACTCATTGGACTGATATGGAGCAAAGTCTAATAGACAAAGCTTGAGAACAATTCATTATGACAGACGAAGAATATGCCTCTTATAAGCAATTTATTGAGGTACAAATGATATACCAAAAATATTCACCCATTTTAAAAATACAGTCCAATGATTTTAGTAAATTTACGGAGTTGTACAATGATCACAACAATCCAGACTTAGAACATCAGCAGCACCCCAGTGCTGCCCATTAGCTGTAAAGCCTATTCCCATCCCTCGCCCCAGAAAACCACTGATCAGTTTTCTATGTATAGATTTTCCTTTTCTGGACGTTTCATATAACGAGAGTCATAAAATATGTAGTATTTTGCATCTAGCTTCTTTCATTAGCATAACATTTTGATGTTCATATTGTAGCATGTATCAGTACTTCACTGCTTTCTAATTGCTAAATAGTACTCCATTTTGATATAAAACATTTTGTTTATCAATTCACCAATTGAAGGACATTTGTACTGTTTCCAGAATAGGACTATTATGCTGCTATGGACGTTCATGTACATGTTTTTTATGAACGCTGAACACATTTTCCTAGATTCATAGGAATGGAATCGCTTTGTCATTTGGTAAGTTTATTTTAAACATTTTGTGAAACAGTTAAAAGGTTCTCCATAGTAGCTGTAACATTTTAAATTCCTACCAGAAATGTGTAAGAGTTGCTGTTTCTCCACAATCTCAACAGCAATTGTCTTAGTGATTATAGCAATTCTAGTGAAGGCAAAGTGGAATCTGACTGTGGTTTTAATTTGCATTTACCTAATGACTAATGATGTTCCGTATCTTTTAATGTGTTCATTAGAAAATCATATATATTCTTTGGTGAAAAGCCTATTCAAATAATTTTCCCATTTTTAAAGTGGGTTTTTGTCTTATTGAGTTATAAGAATGCTTTATATGTTTTGGATAAAAGCCTTTTATCAGATATATGATTTGCAAATATTTTCTCCCACTCTGTGGCTTGTCCTTTCTTTCTTTTATTTTATAGTATTGCTAAAGTGCAAATATTTGTAATTTTGAAGAAGTCAAATTATCATCTTTTTCTTTTATGTATCACACTAAAATTTCTTTGCCTAACCTAAGGTCACAAAGACTTTCTGCTATATGTTCTTCTAAATATTTCATAGGGTTAGCTCTTGCATTTATACTATGATCCATTTGGGGTTAATTTTGTGTTTGCTGATATTTAAGGTTCTGTATTTCAGCCTTTGCCAGTGGATATCAAATCATCCAATTACTATTAGTTGAAAAGATAAAGATATATGGAAAAATCAAATCACCAAACATGCTAGGGTCTCTTTCAGGATGCTTAGTTCTGTTCAATTGCCCTACATCAATTGTTCTAAACTGGGATGATTTTGACCCCCAGGGTATATTGGGTAAAGTTTAGTTATATTTGTGATTGTCCTAATTTGGGAATAGTGCTACTGGCATGTAGTAGATAAAGCCCAGAGAAGGTGCAAATATCCTCTAATGTACAGGACAGCCCCTCACAAAAAAGAATTATGTGGTTCAAAATGTCAATAGTGCTGCTGTTGAGAAACTCTTACACTATGTGTAATCTAATGTCAGCACCACGCTGCCTTGATTACCACAGATTTTTAGCCAGTTTTGAAATTGGAAAGAATATGTCCTCCAATTTTGTTATTCTTTCTGAAATTCTTTTTACTTTTCAGGGTTTTTGCATTTCCATATTAATTTTAGGATTATTTTATTAATTTCTGAAGGGAAAAAAAGAGACTGTGAGGATTTTGATAGATTTGTATCAGGTCATTTTGGAGACAATTGCCATCTTAACAATAGTGAGTCTCCTGATTCATGATCTCGGAATGCCTCTCCATGCACTTAGATCTTCAGTCTTTCTCAAACAGGCTTTGTTATTCTCAGATTGACAGTCTTTCACTTCTGTTAAATATATTCCTCAGTGTATCATTTTTTGATAGTATTGGGAGTAAAATTTTCTAATTTCATTTTCAGATGTTCATTGACAGTTTACAGAATTACAAATAATTTTTATATATTGAGCTTGTATCCTGAAAAGTTGTTGAACATGTTTACTTGACAAAGTAGTATTTTCATGGATTTCTTAGGATTTTCTACATACAAGATCATGTTGACTATAAATAAAGACAATTTTACTTCTTCCTAACCAACCTGGGTTCCTTTTCTTTTTTTTTTTTTTTTTTTTTTTGTTGTTGTTGTTACTGTTCCTGTCCTGATTGCTATGGTTTTCAAGAAAGCCCCCAGGCATGAAGATTTTCAGGGACTATACAAATCAAGTCAGTTCTTTCTGGCAGCATTTCTGCTGTATTTCAGGACTGGCTTCATCCTGGTCTGGGGAGAATTGCTCTTTGCTCGAAGGAGATGGGGGGATGGCAGTAGCACCAGGATAAAATGCAACACACTTTCATTGTTCTTATCCAGCATTTGTTTGTTTTTTAAAAATAAATGCTTCTTAATTTATTGAATGCCTTTATTCAATGTTAAGCATTCTGAATTTTTAAAAACAATTTTATTTAGTTTTATCATTTTTTTTTCTTTTATGGGGGGGAGGGGGTTGTTTGCTGAGATCCTCACTCCGCCAATCTAGAAGCCCTGCCTCAGCAATATATCTTTGAACTAAATAATTGTATGTATCATCATATTTATTTCTTAGTAGACCACTCTCATGGATTAAACCATGTCACCCACAAAGACATGTTGAATTCCTAATCCTCTGTCCTCTGGATATGAATGCATTTATAAGTAAGGTCTTTGAAGATATTAAGGTGGGCCTTAATCCAATATGATTGGAGTCTGTATAAGCAGAGGAAATTTGGACACAATCAGGAGGAGACAAACAGGGAGAGAGACAGAAATGTGATGAGGACAAAGCTTGAGTTATAGATTGCCAGCCAGCCACCACCGGAATGCTACAAACTTTGGAGAAGGCATGATCCTGCCAACACCCTGATGTGGGACTTCTAGCCTCCCCAAACAGTGAGAAAATAAAGTCCTGTCATTTAAGGTACTTTGCTACAGCAGCCCTAGCAAAATGCAGACATCCCCCATTCACACTGGGGAAGGATTTTTTTTAAAAATCCCAGTATGTCTCAGCTATATTAAGGGAGAACAATTGAGGGATCTTTTGTATCTACCTTAAACTAGAGTGGCATTCTTTATTGGACATTGTTTGTTCATCACAGGTTAATACCAGTTGTAATTGAAGTGTGAGAACTCCAAGGAAGAGATAAAATTTAAGATTGAATTAGAGTCATTGATCAGGTGCCTGTCCCTCTCTTGAGATTCTTTCTCTAAACTACCAATTGACAACTCCGGTTTTTTCCTAGGAGTAGTGGAAATCCATTACAATTTCTTAATCAACTGTTGTTTCCTCAAGGATCCGGATTAGGACTATTGGGGCTTAATCACTGCATTTTTCTGGCCCTTTCTGCAGTGCCTGATACCTAGTAATCTCTCAAGAAAGAATTGATAAATATATAAATGAATGCATCAATAATTAATCTCCAATCTGAACATTGAATACACTTTTTTCTATATAAATAAAATCAAGGGTTTTTAAAATAGGTAGTCAGCAAATTAGTATACCATAGATGGCTATTTGTCTTTAATTAACTAATTTAGTTATGGGATTGATTTTCTGCATGGTTGTTATAGCTGTTAAAGTGTGAGTTGTCCTTTTTTAGGTTGCTGTTAGGAAACTTTCTTTTTAAAAGTAGAGCTCTCCTAATTTACTATGAATTTGGAAACATGGGTGTCAATCTTGTGCAAGGCAACTTAAAGATATCAGTTTGGCTTCTTAGAGTTTCTCCACTGATCTCAGATGTAGTCTGGATATCTGAGATTGCCAAATAAATACTATTTTGGTTAGTAAGTGAATCATAGCATGAGGGATTGAAGCTAAATATTTAATATAAATTTCGTTCAGGAAGTTCTGTATTATTAAAAAGGTCAACCATTAGTGAAGATAGTTGGAGTTGTCTTGTGTTTCCTCCTTCCCCTTCTCCTCCACAGGTCCATGAGTGAAAAAGGCTGTTTTGTGCTCCCAATAGAGTGAAATGACTCACTCTATCCAAATTCAAGAAATAGGGGTTCTTAAAAGTAAGTTAACCTGAGAAAGCCAAAATAATAGATCTTGGTTCTGATTCAATTATAAAGAAATGTGATTTAATACTTTATATATGGATATTTCTTACTTTTTATAAGTGATTTCTGATGGCTATGCATATCAAACTGTTGGCTCACCAGTTAGACTGGGTTTGTTGGGTGTGTATGTATATCCATCTGGAACACATGCCACCACAGGTAAGTTTACTTACTGAAGCTGGGAAGGGATCCATCAGAGAAAAGAATTCTAGAGCATCATTTGCACAGTAATTTTCTTTTCTTTATGTAGTTTTTATATTTCTACAATTTTATTTATTCCCATATTTCTTGCTCGTGGTACTTTGAAAATCTAACATTTTAGCTGATGCAACTAGAAATGTCATTTTTCCAGAATCTATAAAATGATTATTATAGGCTCTGAGCCAGATATGAATTTCTTGTTTATAATGGTTAAATCCTGTATGTCCCTTTATGTATAGTTCATTTTGTTTTCTTGCAGAAAAGTGTAACTGAAACAGCTGGGCCTAGTTCTATTCTAGAAATGAACATTACTTGCTGCCCTATCTCTGTGTGCCTCTGCAAGGTGGAGAGGGCCATTTGAATTTGGAGTGATTTACTTTGCCAGGTTCAAGTAAGTGTCAGCTTGTTGCGGAAGGATCCCAAATAGATTCAGAGACCAGCTTTTTGCTGCTTCATTCAACTGTACAGAATATTAACTGGCAAAAGGATACACACTTCTGCTCTCAGATTTCAGCACCTTTCCTTTTGAAATGTTCTGGCTAAAGATTGCATGTTTCACATTCTGGCTCATTATTACAGTTCCAGCAACCAAATAGCATATTCAGAATACTGCAATTAGCTTCTGGCCTATGTGAATCTGATCTAATTCCTTGGCAAAGAGCCCTTGTCTTTGCCCACAGTCTTTCTTTTTCACAAAAGATAAAGTTTCAACATTTTACATACTAGCATCAATTAGTTGTTTATGCATTTTGACTTGCTTTATACAATATAGTACTCTATAGATGCTTTGCTGAGGACAATGAAAGTGTCTATTCAAGCAAATGGTGATATATACGTGGCATTTCTTAAGCTCTTACTTCTCCAGAACAAAGTTCTTAAAACATACTAGTTTACTGATGTTCAATGTGGCCTTCAAGGGCTTGTTAAAGAATGTTTTGACAGATCACTTTTATTTCATATTTTCTAAATCTTTCCATAGACCTCTGTATCCTAGCTTTCTCCATCTTATTTTTGTAGTAATTTATGTTGTTGCTCCTAGAAAAACAAAAGAATCTATTTGGTATCTTAATGGAACCATCATACCAGTGCAACAATAACTTTGTTTGTGATTTGTAAATATAAGACAAAATCATTCTTTGTAGTCATAGTCATATCATCCTATTCTCCTTATGGAATATATGAAAGAGATAAGAAACTATAAAACCCATGCCCAATAATGTTACTCTGACTAAAATATGTTCAGAATAGGAAAACAGTAACAATGTACTTTCTGGAATTGAATTTGTATTTGATGACACAGGAGTCAGGGGTCCTTGGTTGTCTGATTTGAAATGCTAGGCCACAAGCGGTATTAAAATTTAAGTTTGAAATAGCTCTGTTATCAATGACAGTTTGCAGTGGCATTACTGATGTGGATATATTGTAGGTTATTAAAATATTTATTTTGCCAGTAGGATTTTCATTCCTGATGTTTTGATTGTAGTAAGAGCAGTAATCTTACAGCACTCCCTTTGGGTATATTAAATTCTCCCAAGCAAAAGAGAACCATCACAGAGTTCATATAAACTGGGAAACATTTAACTACTATGGAGAAAGGCATTAGCTGACAATGAAATTTCTTATCTCCCCACCTCACCTCAGCTGTTTATTTTATTTTCCACTCATGTTAATGCTAGTATGCACCAAAGACACTTTCTTGTTTCCTGTTGATAGTTTCCATTCTAGCCAGAGGAAAATCTGTTCTCTGAATGTTGAAAAAAGGGACTTTAAAATTAAATGAACCATCTTTCCATTGCAGAAGTTATTAAAAGCAAATTGAAGCTTACCTGTAATTGTTGAAATATGAGAACACACAAACAAATGTGGTTTTATACACTCATGTATTAACTGTGTTAATTGACCTTTAGGGCAATGTTCCAGTTTGCTAATGCTGCCAGAATGCAAAACACCAGAAATGGATTGGCTTTTATAAAACAGGGGTTATTTGGTTACACAGTTACAGTCTTAAGGCTATAGTGTCCAACGTAACACATCAACAATCGGGTACCTTCACTGGAGGATGGCCAGTGGTGTCCAGAAAACCTCTGTTAGCTGGGAAGGCACGTGACTGGCGTCTGCTCTGGAGTTCTGCTTTCAAAATAGCTTTCCCCCAGGACATTCCTGTATAGGATGCAGCAGTGTCTGGGCCTATGTGGCTCTTTTTAAAGTACTCCAGTGATCCAATAATGATCCACGCTGAATGGGTGGAGCCTTACCTCCATGGAAACATTCAATCAAGAGGTCACACCCCAATCAAAGGTGTCACTCACAGTTGAGTGGGTCACATATCCATGGAAACACTCAGTCACAAGGTCCCAACCTAATCAACACCAATACATCTGCCCTGTTTTAGTTTGCCAATGCTGCTGGAATGCAAAACACCAGAGATGGATTGGCTTTTATAAAAGAGGTTTATTTGGTTACACAGTTACAGTTTTAAGGCCATAAGGTGTCCAAAGTAACACATCAACAATCGGGTACCTTCACTGGAGGATGGCCAATGGTGTCCGGAAAACCTCTGTTAGCTGGGAAGGCACGTGGCTGGCATCTGCTCCAAGTTCTGTTTCAAAATGGCTTTCTTCCAGGACATTCCTCTCTAGGCTGCAGTTCCTCAAAAATGTCACTCTTTGTTGCACTTGGGGTATTTGTCCTCTCTCAGCTTGTCCAGAGCAAGAGTGCTTTCAACAGCCGTCTTCAAACTTTCTCTCATCTGCAGCTCCTGTGCTTTCTTCAAAGTGTCCTCTTCACTGTAGCTCCTCTTGAAAACATCATTTACAGCTGCACTGAGTTGCCTCTGCCTATCAGCTCATTTATATGGTTCCACTGATCAAGGACCACCCTAAATGGGTGGGGCCATGCCTCCATGGAAATTATCTCCATGGAAATTATCACCTATAGTTGGGTGGGGTGCATCTCCAAAGAAACACTCAATGAAATCTAATCAAAACTAATAACATCTGCCCACACAAGATTACATCAAAGATAATGGCGTTTGGGGGACACAACATATTCATTCAAACTGACACATGCCCCCACAAGATTTCATCAAAGATAATGGCATTTTGGTGGACATAATACCTCCAAACCGGCACATTCCCAACTGGCACAGGGGAAATATGTCCACCCTCCCTTCAACATTCATTCATCCACCCTCCATTCAGCATTCATTATTCACTTGTAGTGAGTGCAAGTGATATTTTGGATGCTTTTTACCTAGTTTAATAATTGCCCTTTTCTTAAATTAGATGATCACTTCTTGGCACATATCATGAGGGCCAAATGAAGTAAAATTACAGACTGAATATAACCCACAGGCTGGGATGGATATAAAACAAAAGCTGGGAGTTCTCTATTTTCAATAGATAAACACCACTTTTTTCTCCCAACAGATACATAGTCTAGGAAACAATATTGTAAATGAATATTCTCACAGCAGTAACAAATTTTCCCATGTCTAATTCTATAATAATGTTGTAGAAATGATGTATAGGATAGAGATGTAACTTTCAATTAAGTAAAATAATATCCCATATTTTCTGTAAATTTGAATGGGGATGCCCATGTTCGAGCTGGAAACAAGAGGAAGCAGTAAGTTGTGGTGGTTAAGAATATGGCACTAGACTTCATCCAGCCTGGGCTGGAGCTTGGGCTTTTATTGACTGTGATCTTGGGAAATGACTTAATGATTCTTGGTCTCTATCTAATAATCTGCATAATGGGGACAATCATAACAACTAGCTCCATAAGGTTATATGAAGATTGAAGGAGAGCATGCATGTACATTTCTTAACACAGAGCCCAGCCTAAGTAAATTCTTAATATATGTTAGCTATTATTGTTATTACAGGTTCATTTATATGAAAATTCAATGACATGGCAACCTCAGAAGGATTCTTGTTTCCATTATTACTTGGTTTGCAGAGATTCAATCTAATCATTTTAAAGTATAAGGAAATATGGCAACCATGGTAGCAGCATTAGATAGATTGGTGGTGATATGATACTGTAAATGTGGTGAAATGGTAAATATGGTAAATTAAAATAGACATAAATGAATTTTTTTTAGAAGACATGATGTTGTAGTCATTGATGTCAACATAAGTTGCTGACAACAGGGATTTACTTCTTCATTTTTCATGTGCAATTATTATATGCCCATTATAAAATATTCTAAAGAGAATAATTAAAGGTAAGTACTCACAGGATTTATTCTCTTGAAATGGCATTTTGATTAACTCTTACTTTGACTTACCCGGAGCTATTTCAGTAGGTTCCGAGCAGAAACGTGTGCTTGAGAATTGTAGGAAGGGAGAATGGGTTTCAGTAATTGGGGAACTAAAATATACCAGTGAAATCACATATAGACTTTAAGTTTCAATTCAAATATTATCTCCACCCTGATATTTTCTCTAATTAACTTCTTTTAAGAATATGCTGTTTTTTTCATCTGTATTTCCTTGACTTCAAGGGCAGAGATCAACCAAGTTTTAATGGTTTGTTTAGCTATATCTTTTGATAATTTATATATACTGTAAGTATATGGGTTTATGTTTGTTTGTTTTTTGTCCTAACTTACTTCTTAAAGGATTTGGAGGATAGTGTACAAACAGAAATATAATAGTCGGGACTTTAGAATGAGGCTTATCCTATCTTAGTTTTGATCAAAGAATGAGAAAATAAATGCAAGATACCTAAGTGAGTGTGTGAAATTTACAAAGGAAATAGTTTAGAGAAACTGTTCCTTGCTTCTTTACCAAGGGAAGGAGACCGGGGGTGCAATTACCATGAAAATTTGGAGGGAAGGAGAAGGGCTAGCTAACTGTCATGGTAGGGGAGCTGAGTGTATGATGCTGTGTTGATACTGGCTGGGAGTCTTGGACAGTATTAGTTCATGGGGTTTGTTTCTCATGGGCCAGACATGTCCTTATGGGAGAAAGTGAGTGAATAGTCTTCATGGGTCTCATCTCCCAGAGCCTCTTGCAAGGAATATGGGTCTTCAACACAAAGAGGATGATTTCCCAGGGATTCAGAAAGGGATCTTTGGGAACTAGGGCTAGGCCAAGAGTTCTTAGACTTGACACCAAAAGCATGATCTGTAACAGGAAAATTTATAAATTGGACTTCAAAAATTTTGAAACTCTTAATCTGTGAGAGCCTATCTGAAGAGGATGAAAGACAAATTTCAATCTGGGAAAATATATTTGCAAACTGCATATCTGACAATGAACTAGTGTCTAGAATAGATCAAGTACTCTCAAAACATAGCAGTAAAAAGCAAACAAACCAGTTAGGAAATGAGAAAGGACATGAACAACATTTCACCAAAGAGGATACCCGTACACAGACTGGAAATAGTCACATGAAATACTATTCAAATTCATAAGCCATTAGGAAAATGCAAATTTAAAAAAAAAGAAACAATAAAATATTATTACAAACTTATCTAAATTGCTGAAGTAAAAAAAATATACAAATAAAAATACTAGCAGCATCAAATGTAGTGAGGATGTGGACAAACTAGATCTGCTATACTTTGCTGGTGGGATATAAGTGTAAAATGGTAATGGCACAGCCACTTTGGAAAAGTTTGACAATTTCTTATAAAAATAAACACGAAACTACCATATAACCTATCAATTGCTCTAAGTATTTATCTCAAAAAAATGAAAACTTATGTTCATAAAAAACCTGTATAAAATGTACATATAAGATTTATTTTTAATAGCCAAAAAAAATGGAATTAATCTATATACCCTTCAACAGGTGAATGGTTAAACAGAGTATGGTACATCCATACCATGAAGTACTATTCAGCAATAAAAAGAAACGAACATGCAACAACCTAGATGAATTTCCAGGGAATCATCCTGAATGAAAAAAGTGAATCAATAAATGTTACATGGTGTTTGATTCCATTTATGTAACATTTTTGAAATAACAAAATTCTAGAAATAGAGGACAGATGAGTTTGTTGCTAGGGTGTAAAGCTGGGGGCCTAAGGAGCAGGGAGATAGACAGACTAACATGGGTGTGGTTATAAAAGGGCAGCATGACGTATCATTGTAGAGTTGGAATGTTCAGTATCTTGATTATAGTGTTGGGTACACAAGCCTACCTGTATGAAAAAAAAATGTATGGGACTAAATAAACATATATATACACAAACAAACAAACAAAAAACCTGGAAAATCTGGACTGTACCAACGTCAATATCCTTGTCATAATTTACTATAGTTTTGTAAAATGCTGTCATGAGGGAAAACTGGGCAATGTGTTCATAGGATATTTCTGTATTATTTCTTAAACTGCTTATGATTGTGGCTCTACACATCTATATTTAAAATTTCAATTAAAAATGATGGATCGCATTGTACCCAGAGCGCAGAGCTGCCTTTCCAGCATGCAGGGACTGCTCAGAGTTTAGTCACTCCAAAAAATAGAGCAGACTTCAGCCATGGCCCCAAGGAAGAGAGGTGAATGGGGGATATCATTCATCTTCTGCTGTTTCCGAAATAATGATCACCCGGAAGTCACATACCGACTGTGAAACGATAGCAACTGCACTTCAGACCATGGAGCCGGCATTGCCCATGCCCCCTGCAGAGGAACTGGATGTCTTGCTCAGTGAACTTGTGGATGAACTTGACCTCACAGACAAACACAGGGAAGCCATGTTTGCACTTCCTGCAGAGAAAAAATGGTAAATATACTATAGCAAGAAAAAGGACCAGGAAGAAAACAAGGGAGCTATGAGTTGGCCTGAATTCTACATCGATCAGCTTAATTCTATAGCTGCTAGAAAATCTCGGCTGGCTTTAGAGAAGCAAGAGGAAGAAGAAAGAAGTAAAACTATAGAGAGTTTGAAGACAGCACTAAGGACAAAACCAATGAGGTTTGTAACCAGATTCATCGACCTGGATGGCCTGTCATGTATTCTCAACTTTCTGAAGATGATGGACCATGAGACCTCGGAGTCTCAAATACATACCTCTCTCATCGGATGTATAAAGGCACCAATGAACAACTCTCAAGGCTGGGCTCATGTGCTGGCTCATTCTGAGAGTATTAATGTAATTGCTCAGAGTCTGAGCACAGAGAACATTAAAACGAAGGTGGCCGTGCTGGAAATCTTGGGCACTGTGTGCCTGGTTCCCGGGGGTCACAAGAAGTTACTGCAGGGCATGCTGAACTACCAGAAGTATGCCAGCAAAAGAACGTGCTTTCAAACATTAATTAATGACCTGGATAAAAGCACTGGGTAGTATCAAAATGAAGTGAATCTCAAGACTGCTTTATCATGTCCTTCATTAATGCAGTGCTAAGCCAAAGTGCAGGAGTGGAAAGTTTGGACTTTCGACTTCATCTTCGCTATGAATTTCTGATGTTAGGAATTCAACATGTGATAGATAAATTAAGGGAACATGAAAATTCAACCTTAGATAGGCGTTTAGACTTTTTTCAAAATGCTCCGAAATGAAGATGAATTAGAATTTGCCAAGAGATTCAAATTGGCTCGTATAGACACAAAAAGTGCAATTCAGATGTATGAGCTGAGCAGGAAGAGGCTGACACAGTGAAACTTACCCTCACTTCATGTGCATCCTCCCCCATTGCCTCCAAATGCCTTACAAGAGAAGTGGAAACACCATTCGGTACTGGCTACTACTGGATAGAATTATACAGCAAATACTTATCCAAAATAACAAAGGACAGGATCCTGACTCCAAGCTTTTGGAAAACTTTAACATTAAGAATGTTGTATGAATGTTGGTTAATGAAAACAAAGTTAAACAGTGGGAAGAACAAGCAGAAAATATGAGAAAAGAACACAATGAACTACAACAGAAATTGGAAAAGAAAGAGAGAGAATGTGATGCCAAGACCCAAGAGAAGGAAGAGATGATGCAGACTCTAAACACAAATGAAAGAGAAACTTGGAAAGGAGCCTACTGAGCACAAGCAAGTCAAGCAGCAGGTGGCAGACCTCACGGCATAGCTCCACGAGTTCAGCAAGAGGCCTGTCTGTGCTTCAATCCCTGGTGGACCCTCGCCCAGAGCTCCAGGGGGACCTTTTCCTTCCTCTGTGCTGGGGTCTCTCCTTCTCCATCCTCCCCACCTCTGCCAGGTGGAATGCTTCCTCTTCCTCCACCTCTCCTCCCTCCAGATGGGCCTCCTACCCCCCCAGGACCTCCTCCCTTAGGGGTAATCAGGCCACCTCCTGGTGCTCCTTTGGGTCTGACACTTAAGAAGAAAAACACTTCAGCCCATAAATACTCTGAAATCCTTCAACTGGTCTAAGCTGCCTGAGAACAAACTGGAAGGAACAGGATGGACCGAAATTGATGATGCAGAAGTCTTTAGAATGCTAGATCTTGAAGACCTGGAAAGAACTTTTTCTGCCTACCAAAGACAGCAGAAAGAAGCAGATGCCATTGATGACACACTGAGTTCCAAACTTAAAGTCAAAGAGCTTTCAGTGATTGATGGTCAGAGAGTTCAGAATTGCAACATCCTTCTATCAAGGTATTGTTGATGATGAATAAATATTTCTAGTAGGACCAACTTTTCTGTTTTGTAGATCAGAACCACGTTTGTAATTTTTTTCTAAAAAATTGTACTGTGTTGAAATATAGTTCTTTACATTGTCTTCTGTTTAAAAAAAAAAGATGGTCATTCTGAAGGAAAATTTTAAACTCAGCAATCATGAAATCTAGATCAATCACCATTTTTATTTTTTCCAAAACTATGACTGTTTCTCCTTGTATAAGTGATATATTTCTATGATAAAAGGAATGCTTCTTGCTAGTATTTATTACTGAATGATGATGACAATGTTGCAATTCATTTGATTACAAATACTTTTCACATATTTCAAAATATATCAAAAAATGTTAAATACAAAAAATATGAATGCCTATCTTTCACCCCCAGAGGTTATGATTTAATTGGTCTGGGGTGTGCCCTGAACTCTGAACTTTTCAAAAAGATTCTGAAGTGATGCTAATGTGCAAAACTATTTGGGAACCTCTGTTCAAAGCAATCATTCTTGTTTTAAAAATGTCCACACTCACCTGCAACAAGAACAATTTCCTAGCCTGCTAATTCTGTAATAAGACAAAGCCAAATCCCTATTTCTTTCTGTATACAGAATTACCAGATGGAGAGCTCCATTCCACCCAGTTCCTCTTTCACAACACAAAACTCTGGACATAGCCCAACAAACAAGAACAGAAGATTTGAAAGTTGGAAAAAAGAAGTTGAACTGCCTAGGCACCTCCGGACTTGAGGAATGACAGGACAATGAGATCTCTGGGTTTCCTTATATCCTCCCATATATCCCAGACATGGTATGTGGAAAGCCTCCCACCCAGAACCACCACACACGCAGACAAAATTACCTTCAAAGAAAGCATGTTCTCTCTAGCCAAGGGACAGGGAAAGGGTGGCCTAGGCACAGAAAGCTTTTTGGTGATATTTGCCCCACTCCCGCCAACACCCCCCCCCCAAAAAAAAAAAATTGACTCTCTCCCCTTACTGCTTGGTTTCAGCTGAGAATAGCAGGAAGCTGATCTTAAACTCTATCTCTTCACAAAAGCAAGAAGCAGAGCTCTGATTCACTTGCCCTTTGCGTGACTGAGCTGAGCAGGTTGCTAATCTTCCTTCCTTCCCCAACCAGTGGAAGCAGTGCTCCTATTTCCCTGCTAGGGTAGGGTTGGCAGAAGTAAATGAGGACAATGAACTTCCATCTCCCCCCTGACAGAAACCAGCAGTAGTACAATTACCTCGCCAGGCTAGTGTCAGCAGGCTCCATTGATTAGGTGAACGTCCACCCCTAGTTGGCAATGAGACTTGAGGTGGTGGTGTTGTGTAGGGCTAGTTACCACCACACTTCACAGCCCACCTACCACCCTAGTCTCTATGGTACTTAGCGGGGAGATGAGCTTCACCCTCACCCAGCATCAATGAGACAGAATTAGGTGGTTAGAGGCTGAACTCTCAAAAACCAACAGTAAGTAAAACGAACAACTAGAAAATGATCAGAAAACATGAACAGACATTTTCCCAAAGAGGATATAAGGTGGCATTTAAATATATGAAAAGATGATCAAGAGCATTAGCCATAGGAAGGTGAAGTAAAACCACAATGAGATATAACCATCATGCATCTATCCAGACAACTAAATACAAAATTGTGGTAACACCAAATAATGGCCAGGATGTAGAGAACATAGAACAGTCAAACGTGGCTGGTGGGAATGTAATGGTTCAACCACTCCTGAAATAGAGTAAAGAAGTTTCTTAAAATACTAAACATGCTTACCAAATGACACAGTTCTTGTGATCCTGGGCATTTTATGTCAGAGAAATGAAAACTTGTGTTCCCACAAACTCCTGTACACAAGTGTTTATAGAGCTTTATACCTAATAGCCCCAAACTAGAAATAACTCAAATGCCCTTCAATGGGTAAATGGTTAAACAAACTATGTTATATCAATACTGTGCAATACCACTCGGCAATAAAAAGGAACAAAGTGTTGGTAGCAACAACTTGGAGGTATCTCATGGGAATTATGCTGAAATAGATCAATCTCACAAGATTACATAATGCAGGAGTCCAATTACATAACATTTTGTAATAATGAAATTCTAGAAATGGAGCATAGATTAGTGGTTGTCAGTGGTTTGGGAGGTGTGGAAGAGAGATGGGTGGCTGTGGCTATAAAAAAGAAGCAAGAGTGATCCTGGTGATGGAACTGCCCTGTATCTTAACCATGTTGGTTGTCATATGAACCTACACATGTGATAAAGTTGGAAAGAACTAAATACACACACACATACACACAAGTGCTTGTTACCCTTGTGAAATCTCAATAAGGTCTAAGGTCCAAGGTATGTACCACTGTCAGTTTCCTGCTTGTGATATTGTACTATGGTTATACAAGATGTTACCATTGGGGGATGCTGGGTTTAGGGATCTCACTTCATTATTTCTTAAACTGCATGTGAATTTACTATTATCCCAAAATTTTATTTAAAGTAAATTATTATATATTTAATGCTAGAGCAACTCAGCAGAGAATAGTGCTTTGTTTTACTTAGCAGTAGCATTCTGTATTTCCCCTGCAGATAGGGAATTTCTCTGAAACATTAAGTCATAAATAAGCCAAGCCTGAACTTATCCCTCAGTCTCACAATATGCTCTGAGTTCTTTCAGAATCACACAAGTTGATGGCATAAGCTCCCCACTGCTGAGAGAAGAGTGTTTTTAATGAACACATAATGTTCCTCTAATCTAGTACAAAAGGTCTATTACTGACATAATCATTGTATAGAGTTCAGTAATAAATGTGAGAGCAAAATACTAAATATTGACATTTATGTAGAAACCTTAGGCTTCTTTACAAAAAATAACACAACACATACACATACATGTTGTAATGTTCCACAAAGCACTGGTAACTGGTAACCATATCTTAGAAACTTTTTGACACAGGGGTAACATTATAAAGACCACACATTATTTTTAAAAATAAGGAATGTGAATTTTTCATAAAATATAAATTTTAACCTTCAAGAAAGGGTCATATTCTGAGGAAACAATAGTAAGTATTTTTCAAAGCATTGGGTAGTTACCAATGAGCTGCAAATAATTAAAACCAAACATTATCATAAAAAAGAAATATAAATTTATTTATAAAATGTAAATTTTACCTTTTATTGAAGGGGCACATTCAGAATTAAAGTCTTGAGGAATTTAAAATAGTCATTGATACAATGACAAAGCATATTGTGTTTTTGTTTGTTTTTGTTTGTTTTGTGTTTTTGTTTTTTAATTCAGTTTTATTGAGAAATATTCACATACCATACAATCATTCATGGTGTACAATCAACTGTACACAGTACCATCTTGTCATTGAGCATTCATCACCCCAATCTATTTTTTGAACATTTTCTTTACACCAGAAAGAATCTGAATCAGAAAAAATAAAAATAAAAATAAAAACCCACCCAGATCACTGCCCCCTCCATCCTACCCTATTTTTCATTTAGGTTTTGTCCCCATTTTTCTACTTATCCATCCATGCACTGGATAAAGGGAGTGCAATCCACAGGGCTTTCACAATCACACTTACTGTCACCCATTGTAAGCTACATTGTTATACAATCGTCTTCAAGAGTCAAGGCTAGTGGGTTGGGGTTTGGTAGTTTCAGGTATTTACTTCTAGCTATTTCAATATATTAAAACCTAAAGAGTGTTATCGATACAGTACGTAAGAATGTCCACCAGAGTGACCGCTTGACTCCATTTGAAATCTCTCAGCCACTGAAGCTTCATTTCATTTCATTTGCATCCCCCTTTTGGTCAAGAAGATGTTCTCAATCCCATGATGCCGGGTGCAGATTCATCCCCAGGAGTCATATCCTGTGTTGCCAGGGAGATTTACACCCCTGGGAGTCAGGTCCCATGTAGAGGGGAGGGCAGCAAGGTCCCCTGCCAAGGTGGCTTAGTTAAAGAGAGAGGGCCACATCAGAGCAACAAAGAGGCACTCAGGGAGAGACTCTTGGGCACAATTATAAAGCAGGGATAGCCTCTCCTTTGCAGTAACAAGCTTCATAGGGGCCAGCCCCAAGACAGAGGGCTCAGCACATCAAGCCATCAGTCCCCAATGTTTGCGAGAACATCAGCAACAATCCAGGTGAGGAAGTCCAACACCTCTGCATTCTCCCCCAGCTCTTCAGTGGGGGCCAGAATATATATTTTTGTTCTCCACCCAAATTACTTTAGGATGTGTTGCTATTTCATTCTAATCTATGCAGACCTACAATAGCTCACTTCCTATTCAAAGTTCCATGTAATTGTAGTGTTTGAACAAACTGACTGTAGAAGTTACATTGTTTACAAAATATAGCTCCTACACCAAGCAAACATCTCTTCCCTTGGTCTCACATGGAACTTGAAGTTTGAACACAGTCAGTTTCAACCTTTACCCTTTGATCCAATTTGCTCTAGTCTTAACCAAATCTGCTTTATTCATATCTCTAATTGAAGTCTGGGCTCTGTTTCAGCTTTTTTTTTTTTTTTTTTTTTAACAGTTGCTGTATGCATAAATACTGATACTCATATCTGCCAAGCTCTAGCTCTGAGTTCCAGGTGTAACACAGATACCCAATGTTCTAGAGACCAATCAGGTTATACATTAAGGGATCAACATCTCAGAGTTTGGAGATAGCCATTTCAATTCAGGAATAAATTTGACTGCTGTAAGAGCTTACAATCTGGGGACCATTACAACAATCATTTCCCTGTTAGGCTGTGCTCTAAGATTTAATTTGAGTTTACACATTGTAGTTAGTCCATATTGGTGAGGCATTATAGTGTTTGCCTTGGTATCTGGAGTACTTCACTCAACATGCTGTCTACGGGATCCATTCACCTTGGTGCGGGTCTCACAGCTTCACTCCTTGTAGTTGCTCAATATTCCATTGTATGCATACACCACAGTTCACCATTCTGTTCCTCAGTCAGTGTACCCTTAGGCCACCTCCTCCCATTGTAAATCATGAACACTGCCTCCACAAACACCAGTGTGCAAATGTCCACCCATGTCTGCTCCTGGGTCCTCCAAATACACACCCCACAATGAGGTCACAGGACCCCATGGCCCCACATACTCAGCTTCATGTGGGGCCACCACAGTGACCTCCAGAAAGGCTACACCAGTCTGCCTCCTCATCAACAGTGAATAGGTACATCCCTCTCTCCATGTTTTCTCCAGCACTTTTACCTCTATTTATATTTTTTCCTATAATCTTATAGAGGTATATTCACATAACATACAACCATCCACAGTGTACAATCAGTTGTTCACGGCATCATCATATAGTTGTACATTTATTACCACAGTCAGCACTTGAACATATTATTATGAAAAAGTGTTTTTTGTTGGTGAATAATAAAAAATATAATAAAAAGAAAAATAAAAATGTCATACAATGAAATATAATAGTAAGGACAAAAAACAACACCACTACCAAGAATCCCATATCCCTCCCTTATATCCCCCTCTCATACACATTTAACTTTGGTATATTGCCTTTGTTACATTTAATGGAAGCATTTTGGAATGTTACTGTTGACCATGGACTCCAGTTTGCTTTGATTATGTTTTTTCCCAAATACCATCCCCTTTTTCTCACTGCTCTGGATGGTTGACATTCATTTGTTCTCCCACATGTGAGAACATTTTTATATTTGTACATTTAGCAACAGTCATTGGCCACTCCAGTTTTTGCCAAGTTATACAGTCTCAGTCTTCATCATCTATCTTTACCTCTGGTGTCATACATTCCCCTATCCCACCTCTTTCAGCTTTACTCACAGACATCTTTATTCCATGTACTTACAATATTGTGCTACCATCAAACAGTATTATGCTATCCATTTCTGGATCTATACAATCATTCCTGCTGAACATTTCCATAGTCCTTCAGCATCAAATGCCTGAGCTCTACCCTCTTTCTATCTCCTGGTAGCCTGTGTTATCAGCTTTTAACTTTCAAAGTTTGCTTATTAGTGTTATTTCATATTAGTGAGACCATACAGTATTTGTCCTTTTGTTTCTGGCTAACTTCACTCAACATAATGTCCTCAAGTTTCATCCATGTTATTATATGTTCCATCTCTTTGTTCTGTCTTACAGCTGCATGATATTCCATCATGTGCATATACCACAGTTTGTTTATCCACTGGTCAGTTCATGGACATTTGGGCTGCCTCCGTCTGTTGGCAATCATAAATAATGCTGCAATAAACATTGGTTTACAAATGTCTGTTTGTGTCTTAACTTTCAGTTCCTTTGAGTATATACCTAGCAATGGAATAGCTGGGTCATAGGCAAATCTATACTTAGCTTCCTGAGGACCCTCCACACTGTCTTCCAGAGTGGTTGCACCATTCTACATTCCCACCAGCAATGAATAGGTGTGCCCCTTTCTCTACATCCTCTCCAGCACTTGTAATTTTCTGTTTTTTGGATAATGGCTATTCTGGTAGGTGTGAGATGGTATCTCATTGTGGTTTTGATTTACATTTCCCTAATAGCCAGTGAAGTTGACCATTTTTTCATATATTTTTTAGCCATTTGTATTTCCTCTTCAGAAAAGTGTCTGTCCATGTCTTTTGCCCATTTCTTAATTGGGTTGTTTGTTTTTCTGTTGTTGAGTTGTAGGATTGCTTTATATATTCAGGATATTAAGCCCTTATTTGATATGTGGTTTCCAAATACTGTCTCCCATTGTGTAGGCTGCCTTTTTACTTTTCTAACAAAGTCCTTTGATGTGCAAAAGTGTTTGATTTTTAGGAGATCCCATTTGTCTCTTTGTTCTTTGGTTGCTCGTGCTTTGGGTGTAAGGTCTAGGAAATCACCTCCTTTCATAAGATCTTTAAGATAGTACCCTATGTTTTCTTCTAAGAGTCATGGTCTTAGCATTTATGTTTAGGTCTTTGATCCAATTAGAGTTAATTTTTGTATAGGGTGTGAGGTAGGAGTTCTCTTTCATTCTTTTGGAAATGGACATCCAGTTCTCCAAACACCATTATTGAAGAGGATGTCCCAGTTGATTTGGCTTGACTGCCTTATCAAAGATCAATTGTCTGTAGACGTGAGAGTCTATTTCTGAACATTCAATTCAATTCCATTGGTCAGTATCTTGTCCTTATGCCAGTACCATGCTGTTTTGAGCACTGTAGCTTTGTAATATGCTTCAAAGTCAGGTAGTGTGAGACCTCCCACTTCATTCCTCTTTCTCAAGGTATTTTTGGCTATTTGGGGGAACTTGCCCTTCCAAATAAATTTGATTATTGGTTTTTCTATTTCTGAAAAATAAGTTGTTGGGATTTTAATTGGTATTGCGGTAAATCTATAAATCAGTTTAGGTAGAGTTGACATCTTAATTATATTTAGTCTTCCAATCCATGAACATGGTATGTTCTCCCATTTTCTTAGGTCCTGTTTGATTTCTTTTAGCAGTTTCTTGTAGTTTTCTTTGTGTAGGTCTTTTGTGGCCTTCATTAAGTTTATTCCTAAATACTTAATTCTTTTGGTTGCTATTGTAAATGGAACTGTTTTTTCTTTTTTTAATTTCTTCCTCTTGTTACACACTACTTGTGTATGGGAAGACTAAAGAATTTTGTGTTGATCTTGTAGCCTGCCACTTTGCTGTATTCATTGATTAACTCTAATAGCTTTGCTGTAGATTTTTCTGGATTTTCCACATACAGAATCATGTCATCTGCAAACAATGAAAGTTTTACTTCTTCCTCTCCAATTTGGATGCATTTTATTTCCTTTTCTTGCCTAATTGCTCTAGCTAGAATTTCCAGCAGAATGTTGAATAACAATGGTGACAGTGGGCATCCCTGTCTTGTTCCAGATCTTAGAGGGAAAGCTTTCAGTCTTTCCCCATTGAATATGATGGTAGCTGTGGGTTTTTCATATATTGCCTTTATCATATCGACAAAATTCCCTTCTATTCCTATCCTTTGAAGTGTTTTCATCAAAAAGTATGTTGAATTTTGTTGAATGCCTTTTCTGCATTGATCAAGATGATCATGTGGTTCTTTTGCTTTGATTTATTGATGTGGTGTATTACATTAATTGATTTTCTTATGTTGAACTGGCCTTGCATACCTGGAATAAACCCACTTGGTCGTGGTGTATAATTCTTTTAATGTGCTGCTGGATTTGATTTGCAAGTATTTTGTTGAGGATTTTTGCATCTATATTCATTAAAGAGATTGGTCTATAATTTTCTTTTTTTGTAGTATCTTCGTCTGATTTTGGTATTAGGATGATGTTGGCTTCATAGAATGAGTTGGTTAGTTTTCCCTCCTCTTCAATTTTTTGAAGACTTTGAGCAGAATTAGTATTAATTCTTTCTTGGATGCTTGGTAGAAGTCACATGTGAAACCATCTCATCCTGGGCTTTTCTTTCTGGGAGCTTCTTGATGACTGACTCAATCTCTTTACTTGTGATTGGTTTGTTGAGGTCCTCTATTTCTTCTTGGGTCAATGTTGGTTGTTTATGCTTTTCTAGGAAGTTGTCCATTTCATGTAAGTTGTCCAGTTTATTAGTGTATAGTTGCTCATAGTATCTTCTTATTATCTCCTTTATTTCTGCTGGGTCAATAGTTATGTTTCCTTTCCCATTTATGATTGCATTTATTTGTATCTGCTCCCTCTCTCTCTTTTTTTTTTTTTTTTTTTTTTTTGTTAGCCTAGCTAGAGATCCATCAATTTTGTTGATTTTCTCAAAAAACCAGCTTCTGGTTTTGTTGATTCTCTCTATTGTTTTCCTGTTCTCAGTTTCATTTATTTCTGTTCTGATCTTTATCATTTCTTTACTTCTGTTTGCTTTGGGGTTTATTTGTTGTTCTTTCTCTAGTTCTTCCAGATGGACAGTTAATTCCTCAATTTTTGCTCTCTTTTCTTTTAACCTAGGCATTTAAGGCAATAAATTTCCCTCTCAGCACTGCCTTTGCTGCATCCCATAAGTTTTGATATGTGGTGCTTTCATTGTCATTTGCCTTGAGGTATTTACTAATTTCTCTTGTAATTTCTTCCTTTGCCCACTGGTTTTCTAAGAGTGTGTTGTTTAGTCTCCATATAATTGTGAATTTTTCAGTCTTCTGCCTGTTATTTTTTTCCAACTTCATTCCATTGTGATCTGAGATAGAGTTTTTTTGTAATATCAATATTTTTAATCTTGCTAAGGCTTGCTTTGTGACCCAGCATGTGGTCTATCATAGAAAATGTTCCATGAGCATTCAAGAAGAATGTGTATCCTGCTGTTGTGGGGTGCAGTGTTCTATAAATATCTGTCAAGTCTAGATCATTTATCATATAATTCAACATCTCTGTTTCCTTGTTGATCCTCTGTCAAGATGTTCTGTCCATCAATGACAGCAGTGTATTGAAGTCTCCAGCTATTATTTTGGAGTTATCTACTTCTCCTTTCAGTGTTCTCAGTGTCTGCCTCATGAATTTTGGGGCACTCTGGCTTGGTGCATAAATGTTTATGTTTGTTATGTTTTCTTGATGAATTGACCCTTTTATTAATATATAGTGTCCTTCCTTGTGTCTTTTAATTGTTTTACTTTTGAAGTCTAATTTGTCTGATATTATTATAGCTACTCCCACTTTTTTCTGGTTGCTGTTTGCATGAAATATCTTTTTCCAATCTTTCACTTTCAGCCTATTTTTGTCCTTGTGTCTAAGGTGAGTTTCTTTAAGACTGCATATGGATGGATCCTGTTTTTTAATCCATTCTGCCAGTCTGTGTCTTTTTATTGGGGAGTTTAATCCATTAACATTTAGTGTTATTACTGTAAGGGCAGTACTTCCTATCATTTTGTCTTTGGGATTTTATATGTCATGTCTTATTTTTTCCTCTCTCTCTTTTTACCCTTCATGAAAATCTTCATTTCTACACTCTTCTCCAAACCTCTTTCTCCTGTCTTTTCCTATCAGCCTGTAGCACTCCCTTTAATATTTCCTATAGTGCCGGTCTGGTATTCACGAACTCTCTCAGTGTCTGTTTGTTTGAAAATATTTTAATCTCCCCTTCATTTTTGAAGGAAAATTTTGCCGGATATAGAATTCTTGGTTGGCAGTTCTTCTCTTTCAGTATGTTAAATATATCATACCACTGTCTTCTTACCTCCATGGTTCCTGCGGAGAAATCTGTGCATAGTCTTATCGAGCTTCCTTTGTATGTGATTGATTGCTTTTCTCTTGCTGCTTTCAGAATTCTCTTTTTGTCTTTGGAATTGGAAAATGTGATCAGTAAGTGTCTTGGAATACATCTATTGGGGTCTATTCTGTATGGCGTGTGCTGTACTTCTTGAATCTCTAATTTTCTGTGTTTCATAAGAGTTGGGAAATTTTCAGTGATTATTTCTTCTATTATTCTTTCTGCCCCTTTCCCCCTCTCTTCTCCCTCTGGGACACCCATAGCATGTATGTTTGTGCATTTCATGTTGTCCTGAAAATATGGGGTCCCTAAGACCCTGTTCATATTTTCCATTCTTTTCACCATCTATTCTTTCATGTGTGTGAATTCAGATGTCTGATCTTCCAATTCACTGATCCTTTCTTCTGCCAGTTCAAATCTATTTTTGTATCCCTCCATTGTCTTTTTCATCTCCTCCATTATGCCCTTCATTCCCATAAGTCCTGTAATTTGTTTTTCAAGTTTATGAATTCTTCCTTATGGTCATCCAGTGTCGTCCTTATATCCTTCATTTCATTTGCTATGTCTTCCCTCAGTTCATTGACTTGATTTTTTAATTTAGATTTGTTTGAACATCTCCAATTAGTTCTTTCTTCAGCTCATTGAATTGATTTAGCAATATTTGCTTCAACTCCTGTATCTCAGTTGAACTATTAGTTTGTTCCTTTTGTGTTTCCTAGTATGGCTCATTATCTTAAGCTGTCTAGGCATCTGACTTTCTTGATTAGTTTATTATGGAGCTGGTTTTCACTCTTTTACCTAGGATTTTCTTGTTGGTTGGCTTTGTTCTCTAACTTTTGGTGTTTAGTTCAGCTTATTCTAGAACTTTAACTTAGATTCTATTTAATTGATCAGAGTTTTTCACCTCTTGTTTTTCTGTTTCTTGCCCTGCCTCTATGTTGCCTTATTGTGTGGTGATCTCCTCAGATATTGTCAGCCCTAGTCAGATTTTCCTAGTCCAGAGAGGCCCAGGTCTTGGAAGGAGGGTATGGCTTTTCCTTGAAAATGAGACCCTTCTTTGAGGCCTTTAGACTCTGTGCTTCTCCTATGCTTTCCAGCAGGTGGCACTTGCCAGCTGGCAGTTCCCCCACCAGTGTAAGGAGGCAGGGAGCTTTTAGTTCTCCAGGTGACCCTAACTCAGTCTGGGATGTGGCTGACTGAAGCTAGTTAATGAAGTCTGAACCCTGGTGTCTGAGCAGTGTTTAGCAAATTTCCTCCAAAACCAGTCTCACTGCTTTGTGTCTCAGAGCTCTCTTAGCTCTGCTCTTGCCTGGGCTCAAATTGCAAGTCTTTGAGGCTTTCTATAGTGGGCTTCTTAGAGTAATTGTTTTAGAAAAAGAGAAAAAAATTTTTAAAAAAATGGAAGGGCCCAGTATGGATTATTTACAGTCTTAGCAGATCTAATGTGCTATTGAAATGCTAAAAGACCAGGAGTTGAGGCTGATTAAGGAGCAATCAAGAAAGCAGAGAAACTGGCTTTTCAGAAAAATGCTCTCCTTCCCTGGATTTGCATATGTGTCTGAGTCTGTTTGAGCCCTGATCTTCTCAGTATTATGTTCACCTGACTCCAAAAAGTCTCTGTTTTTATTTTGTTTTCTATTTTTTTGCTGTTTTGCTAGCCCTGTCTCTTCTCTGCTGGGCTGACTGCTCCCAGATTTTCTGGTGTCTGCTCTCAGTTTATCTATGGTTGCAGCTTTTGTTCTCCCTCCTGCTTCCCAACACAAATAGCCCCTCCTCCCTTGGGATTATGCCTGGCAGGGAGGGGCATGGGCCCCCTGGCCACAAGAACTTAGAGAATTGGCTGATCTCAGCTGTTCCACACATTCACAAGTGTTGTATGAAGTTTACCCAATCCCAAATTCCTCTGCAATGTATGTTCCATGCAGTTTCTGGTTTTCTACCAACTGCCCCAGAGGAGTAACTACAACCTAAACCTCACCACTCCACCATCTTGTCCCACCCCTCAAAGCATATTGTTTTTGCACTCAAAACATTTATTATTCTTTTGTGTCATTCTCTTTCCAAGTTTGAGATAGAAAGTATCTATGTGATATCTGGAGAGTTGCAAGTTAAAATTAGGACAGGACATCATTAAAGATTGTGGTGGCTTCTAGAGTATGAAATGCTTTATTGTTCAGTCATTATTTGAAAGTTTCAGTACTTGCAATGAAGGGATAAAGGTAAAAACTACATGAACAGTTCCAAAAATAAAATATAAGGTAACATCATCACAACCAGAATGACAACTGGATGGAGAAACAACCAAAAAAAGCAAAATACAAAAAATATCATGAGAAAAAAGCCTGGGCTGTATAATCATATATCACAGAAAAATTTTATTTCCCATGGCTCAAATGTCATGAAGTTAAAACCAAAAGAAATAAGTCTGAACCATGAAGTGAAGTTCCTTTAGTGGATTTGACTAAAATTGTGAATATAAAGATCATGAGTATCTTTTCTAAAGAGAGCTAGTTATTTCCTTATCATTTAAATGGGATTTGTAAAATAGGGATGATGGGATGACAGTGGGATGATGGATATAAGGCTACATTTCTGAGCATCCTATAGTTCAAAAGAAATTTCTGGATCATGTCAATGAAATATTTAAATTGAGACTTTGAAGCTCTGTATTTATTAGTTCAAACATATATTTAGAAATAAAAACTCATACAAAATAATATTATTTTGCTTTATGATTATTATTCTAAAGATACCTTTGGCTTAAGAGCATCTTGTGGGCAGGTCAAATTTATGAATTGGGTTAAGAACATTGGAAAGCATGATGGAGAATATAATAGAATGTATTTCTAGCATTAAAAATGTTTTATAGAATTTGGAGAAGTGGCAAAAGTTCTATTTCTCTAAATCATTCAGAGAAAACAGAAAAGAAATCTAGTTAGAGGACAGCTGCATTGATATGATCTTGTCAGGTTGTGAAAGATTCTCAGATACTTGAAGGATCCATTACTTTTACTCACCTGAAAATGTAAAGGAAAAATACTGTTGGGGCTGAAAATTGATAGAGAAGACTATGGCTGCCATGTAAAAATTCCAAATTAATGGTATCTGGGACACCCAATTTAGTTACTCTAAACCTTCTATAGAAAAAAGTCCAGTTTATGGAGAAGATATTGTCATATATGATTCTTGGTAATAAAATAGAGGTAATTTCTTCAGTGTATTCAGGTAAATGTTCCTAATTTTAGTTTTGTAATCTTTGGATTCTACTTGCTTAAAAAATGTTTCCTGCAAATATTTATTTATAAATATGCCTTAATAAGTCCTTCAACAAAACAAATTTACTCTAAGTATTTAGATTCCCAGAGTGATTTATATTTTACTTGTACAGAATTCATTAGGGTCCCTGAGAATTAAGAACTTTTTTGAAGGATAATCATGAAGATTTTTTTCTAGAGATAAGTGTTTGGATGGTGAGCTGTATATATATGAAATAAAATATTGGCCCTTTCCTTGAAGAAGCTTCTATCTGAATATGGACATAAACCTAATGGAAGGAAGGAAGGGAGGAAGGGAGGGAAGCAGGGAGGGAGGAACTATAACAAGACCATTAATTATGTGCTCCATTTATCAGATGCATTGCTCTCCAGCAGTGGTTCTCAAACTTGAGTGTCTATCAGAATCACTAGAGGGCTTATTAGAACCAAGAGTGTGTGACTAAGTCTAAGGTGGGGCCTCCAAATTTTCGTTTCTAACAAATTCCCAGATGATGCTAATGGTGCTAGTCCAATCACTACACTTTGAGAACCACTGTCCTGGAGGAATTTAAAAGAGGAAAGATATTGTCAACTAAGATAGCTGAGTGTGTTTTGTAGAGGAGGTGGTTCTCATATGGATATGCTTACCTATATTATAATTTGAAATAATTTTTCATAATTTTAAATATAAAGATTTGGTTAATACAGATGTATTTGTTATCTTATTTGGTATACAATTTTTATCCAGGTTGGCAAGAGTAAATCTAATATAGCTATTATTGTTACTTTTTTTCCTACTGCTCCTTTTCCTTTGCCTTCCTTAGTTTATTCTTGAAGCTGAGAACAAATAGTCTCATCAATCTGTCATTACAATCAGCATTTTTTTTAAAAGAAATGGAGTTTGTGCCCTAATAGATTAACCTGGTATACTCTTATCTAGTCCAGACTAGTTTCCCAGTATCATTTTCCAGGCCACACATGTATAAGCTGTCTCACCATAGTAGTCTCATCTATAAACCAATCAAGTTGTTTCCACTGACTGCAGCAAACTTCATTATTGAAGCAAGGGAGACCAAATTGGACTACTATAATCAATGTCATGCACAGATACACTTTGTACTGTCAGCAATGTTTGCTACATTTCCAATTGCAAAAGCAATATAAATAGTGAAATGTCAGGGTAAAGATATAACAGGATGTAGGGACATAAGCTAGATTTCAATTTTACATTATTCAATGGAAAATTTTTCCCACAGGAACATTTCCTTACCTCTAATATTTTTTTTTAAATTTTTGTCATACATGAATTATTTTTGCTCAATTGGTTTGTTTCCATTCAAAATATAATATATTTTATACAAAATGTGATGATTTGTGTTTCTTCTCTTGCAATTTTATCCTTGGTTCTCAATCTGGTAGGGCAAGAGGATGAGAAAGATTCAGTATTTTCAAAATAACTAAAAAAAATTCTTACAATGACAAAACATTCCTTAAGATACATTTGCCAATATATTTACATTAAGAATTGAATGTAATACAGCATTTGTACAGGAATGTTGATTGTGTATATTTTCTACATCACTCACATAAGCATCTTTTTTATGAGCAAAATAGTAAATAAAATACTTAAACTCAAGTTACTTCTGCTTACTGGGTTATTTTCTTGAAAAATTAAATGGACTCCTTTTTAACCTGCACAGGCTGACAAGAGAAATTTAAAATTATGATATTTTTGCTATAAATTCAAAGATAATTTATTCATATATATTGTATATGCACTATCTATGTATCTCTTTTTAATTCAATTTAAATATAAATTATTTTGTATTTATATTACCTTAAATTCTTTGAAATAAAAATGTATTCTTGATTGTCTTTATGGCTAATGCCCCACTTGTCATTGAATTAATATATATATATATATATTGAACATACACTTATATGAAGGATTCAAACCTTGATTAGTTTACTTTCTTTTTATTTTAACATAATTGAAATTTCACATTTTATTCATTGCAATTCACACTTTCACATTGTTTGCTTAAGCAATGTATACAAACAAATGTAAATTCTCATAATTCTTTGGAAAAAATTATAATCTAATATAGGTAAATTCTGTGAAATGCATGTTTATTACTAAAATATTAGATAATACCATTGAGCAATTTACCATTTATTTGACATGGTAAAAAAAAAACCATTAAGTGATTTGTTAATATCATTAAAGAGCACAAATCATTGTAGAATTTCAGAAAAGTGAGATGTGTTCATTGACTTCATAATTCAGATTAGGAAAATGAAGCCCAAAGACTTTAGATAACATAATTAATAAATATTTTTGGAATATTCAGATATCATTGGAATTTGTCAGAAGAGGTATTAGTGATCATTTAGTTCAATTGTACAATTAGAAAGAATCCCTTCTATATCACCATTTGGCATGGTTATCTAGCTTGTTTAAATACCTCAAGTAAAGCAGTTAATGAATTTAAAAACACTTACTTTCTTTGGGCAGTTATAATTCTTATGATTTTCTTTCTTATGATGAAAGGATATATGTTAACTTCTATATTCTAACTATATATAGTCCTGTTTGCCCTCTGGAAGAGTTTAACTTGTTTCCCACATTGAAACAATATTGTTTTACATAGGCAGAAACAGCTGTAATATTTCCTTGTGGAATTGCCTTCCTTAGGAACATAAAAACATATTTCTCCAATTCTTCTTTACTTGACTGCTTTCAAATCCCTCACCAGCCTGGCCATGCTCTTCTAGACAGTTTAATTCCTTAGTCATCTTCTTAATATATGGAGCTCAGCTTCCCTGAACAAGATGGCAGAGTAAGATATTTCAGGGCTCTGTCCCCTACAGAAATTTTACACAATAAACAAGAAGTGGCAGAAATATATTTCTCAAAGTCCCAGAAAACAAAAGATTGCACTAACAGGACAAGCACTAAGTCAAGGAAAAGGCTACTTGAAAGTGGTAGGATCTAGTGGTATCCTGGCTGAGCCTTCCCCCACCCTCACCTGCTCCCTGCTGAGCTGGCCTACTCTCCAATGTGGATCCCTGGTGTGGTTCTGGAGGAAGCAGAGTAACCCTTGCATGCACCAAGGGCATGTCTGTCTGGCCCAATCTGTCTGGTGGTGGCCTTAGGGACTCACCACCCCATAACTTGTCCTGAATATAAGGAGCAGCTCACTTAACTCTCCTACAGAATGCTGTGGGAAACTGGTCAAATTTTATTGCTGGAGGTAAGGGATTGGTGGCTGTAAGACATACAGTGCAGTGCCAGGACCAAAGGACACTATTTCTATGTCAGAACTGAGGGAAGAGGGACATCAGAATTGTGTTAAGGTAGGAGTTCCTAGTGCCACATGTACATAATCAAGATAAGACTCATGAAGAAAGGATCAGGGAGGTCCCTATGCTTTGGCCTAGAGCTATTCTGTAAATTCATGGTATAGATAAGCTCTCAAGGTCGGCATTTATACAGGTCAATCTGCAAGTACTGGAAAAGTTGCTTTCCTCTTTTCCTTTTTCTTCTTTTTTTTTTTTTTTTCATTTTTTAGCCCCTGGCATTCAAGGAAAACTGTGTCATAACACTAGCTGGATGAAAGCTTAAGGAACAGATGCATCAGACTCTAAATTCCACTGATAACACATTAAAATATCAAAATGTCCAGATTTTAACAAAATGTTATAAAGCATGCAAGGAAACAAGATGTGAAGGCCTAGGCAAAGCAAAAGATTAAAACATTAGAACCCATCAATGAGGAGGATAAGACCTGAGACATACCAGAAAAAACTTTTTTAAAAAAGGGATTCTATATATATTCAATAAGCTAAAGGAAAACATGGATAAAGAGCTATAGGGGAGGGTGGGGCAAGATGGCAGAGTGGTGTGGTGTGGAATCTAGTTACTCCTCTAGGGCAGCTGGTAAATAAGAGCTGTATGGGACAGCCATTTCAGGGACTTCTGTGACTGGCACACATTGTACATAAATGTGGAATGAGTGGAATGGTTGAGGGAAAGGCCTTGAAGAGGAATTTCTTTCTCTTTCTTTCTTTCTTTTTGAAATAACTATTCTAAGTAGCTCATTACAGAAAGCCTTGGATATTTGCAATTGGCCCCTGGACCAAAGCAAGGGCAGACCTAAGATAGGTCTGAGAGATGAAGCAAGGAGTCTAGTGGAGGAGACAATTTCTTAACAGGCATAACTGCCCCAAGACAAGTGGTGGCAGGGCCCAGCTCAAGTGATGGCCCTCTTTCAGAGAACTCAGAACCCAGGAGCTGGAAAACAGAAACCATAATGAGACAACCATTCCCCAGGCAGTGACAGGGTCTGCAGAAATTTAAAGGCACCTGTGGCACCTCTTTACACTGGTGGAGAACTGTGGGCTGACAAGTGCCACCTGCTGGACAGGATAGGAAAAGCACAGAATCTAGAGGCTGCACAGGAGGGTCTGACAACTTGTTCACTCTCATTCTCAGGGAAACTCCATACCTTCCTCCTGAGACCTAGGCCTGTCTGGACTAGGAAAACATAATTAGGGTCAATCAGATCTGGGGAGACCCTCTCACAAAAAGGTTACATAGAGGCAGGGCAAGAACCAGAAAAACAAGACACAAAAAATTATGATCAATTAAGCAAGCTATGTGAGAGGTCTAGAATAAGTTGAATGGAATGCCAAAGGATAGAGAACAAAGCCAACCAACAAGAAAATCCTAAGTAAAACAGTGAAAATGGGCTCCAGAATAAACTAAACAAGAAAATCTGATGCCTAGAGGGCTAAAAATAATGAACCATATGAGGAAACATGAATATATTCACCAGCTAAAGGAACAAACTAACATTTCAACTGAGATACAGGAATTGAAACAACTAATTAATAATCAAACAAATATCCTAATTTAAAAATCAAATCAATAAGCTGAGGGAAGATATGGCAAAAGAGATGAAGGATACAGAGAAGACATTGGGTGAACATAAGGAGGAACTTGAAAGTTGAAAAACCAAATGTCAGAACTTATGGGAATGAAAGGCACAAAAGAAGAGATGAAAAACACATCAGAGACTTGCAACAGATTCAAAGAAGCAGAAGAAAGAATTAGTGAACTAGAGTACAGGACATCTGAAATCCTACAAACAAAGGAACAGACAGGCAAAAGATTGGAAAAACATGAGCAGGGTCTTAGGGAACTGAATGACAACATGAAGCACATGAATATATGTGTTATGGGTGTCACAGAAGGAGAAGAGAAGGGAAAATGGGGGAGGAAGATAAAGAAGAAATATCAGTGAAAGTTTACCAACACTTATGAAAGACATAAAATTACGGATTCAAGAAGTGCAACATATTCCAACAGAATAGATCCCAATAGGCCTACTCCAAGAAACTTACTGATCAGACTGTCCAATGTCAAAGACAAAGAGAGAATTCTGAAAGCAGCAAGAGAAAAGCAATCCATCACATCCAAGGGAAGCTTGATAAGACTATGTACAGATATCTCCACAGAAATCACAGAGGCAAGAAGGCAGCAATAGGATATATTCAAGATACTGAAGGAGAAAAACTGCCAACCAATTCTATATCTGGCAAATCTATCCTTCAAAAATGAGGGAGAGATTAAAATATTTTCAGAAAAACAGACATTGAGAGAGTTTGTGAATAAGAGACCTGTAGCTTCAAGAAATACTAAAGAGTGCCACAGACTTATGGGAAAAGATGGGAAAAAGAGGTATGGAGAAGAGTGTAGAAATGAAGACTATCAGGAAGGGTAAAATGAGACAGAGAAAAAATAAGATATGACATATAAAATCCAAAAGACAGAATGGCAGATGAAAGTACTGCCCTTACAGTAATAACACTAAATGTTAATGGATTAAACTCCTCAATAAAAAGACACAGATTGGCAGAACGGATTAAAAAACAAGACTGTCTATATGGTGTCTACAAAAAAACTCACTTTAGACACAAAACAAAAATAGGCTGAAAGTGAAAGTTTGGAAAAAGATATTTCACACAAACCATAAACAGAAAAAAAGGGGGAGTAGCTATACTAATATCAGACAAATTAGACTTCAAATGTAAAACAGTTAACAAAGAGGACACTATATATTAATAAAAGAGACAATTCATCAAGAAAACATAACAAACATAAATATTTATGCACTTAGCCAGATTGCCTCAAAATATGTGAGGAAAACACTGACAACACTGAAGGGAGTAGTGGATACCTCTACAATAATAGTTGGAGACTTTAATACACTGCTTTCATCAATGGATAGAACATCTAGACAGAGGATCAATAAGGAAACAGAGATGTTGAATTGTACAATGAATGAACTGGACTTGACAAGCATTTATAGAACACTGTACCCCACAACAGCAGGATACACATTTTTCTCAAATATTCATGGATCATTCTCTAGGGTAGACTATATGTTGGGTCCCAGAGAAAGTCTTAACACATTTAAAAACATTGATATTGTACAAAACACCTTCTCAGATCATAATGGAATGAAGTTGGAAATTGTAACCAGCAGAAGGTCAGAAAATTCACAAATACATAAAGGCTAAGTAACACATTCTTAGACAATAAGTGGGGAAAAGAAGAAATTACAAGAGAAATTTGTAAATACTTCAAGGAAAATGAAAATGAAAACACAACATATCAAAACTTATGAGATGCAGCAAAGGCAGTGCTAAGAGGGAAATTTGTTGCCCTAAATGCCTACATTAAAGAGAAGAAAGAGAAAAAATTGAGGAGTTAACTGTTCAGCTGGTGGAACTAGAGAAAGAACAACAAACTAACCCCAAAGAAAACAGAAAGAAAGAAATAACAAATATTAGAAAAGAAATAAATGAAATTTATAACAGGAAAAAGATAGAGAGAGAATCAAAAAAACCAGAAGTTGGTTCCTTGAGAAAATCAATAAAATCGATGGACCTTTAGCTAAAGGTCTAGGCTAACAAAAGAAAAAAAGAGAGTAGATTCAAATAAACACAACCAGAAATGGGAAAGGGGACATAACTACTGATTCCACAGAAATAAATGAGATAATGAGAGGATAGTACAAGCGACTATATGCTAATAAACTAGACAACTTCGATGAAATGGACAACTTCCTAGGAAATACTAATACTGACTCAAGAAGTAATAGACAACCTCAACAAACCGATCACAAATAAAGGGATTGAGTCAGTCATCAAAAAACTCCCCAAAAAGAAAAGCCCAGGGACAGATGGCTTCACATGTGAATTCTACCAAGCATTCAAGAAAGAATTAGTACCAATCCTGCTCAAACTCCTAAAAAAAATTAAAGAGGAGGGAAGCCCAGCTAACTCATTCTATGAAGCCAACTTCACCCTAATACCAAAGTCAGACAAAGATACTACAAAAAGAAAATTATAGACCAATCTCTTTAATGAATATAGATGCAAAAATCTTCAACAAAATATTCGCAAATCAAATCTAGTAGCACATTAAAGGAATTATACACCATGACCAGTTGGGCTTTATTCCAGATATGCAAGGCTGGTTTAACACAAGAAAATCAATTAACATAATACACCACATCAATAAATCAAAGTGGAAGAAACACATGATCATCTTGATCAATGCAGAAAAGGCATTTGACAAAATTCAATACACTTTCTTGATGAAAACACTTCAAAGGATAGGAATAGAAGGAAACATTCTCAATATGATAAAGGCAATGTATGAAAAACCTACAGCTTCCATCATACTCAATGGGGAAAGACTGAAAGCTTTCCCTCTAAGATAAGGAAAAAGACAGAGATGCCCAATGTCACCATTGTTATTCAACATTCTGCTGGAAGTTCTAGCTAGAGCAATTAGGCAAGGAAGGAAATAAAAGACATCCAAATTGGAGAGGAAGAAGTAAAACATTCACTGTTTGCAGATAACATCATCCTTTATGTCGAAAATCCAGAAAAATCTACAGCAAAGCTATTAAAGCTAATCAATGAATTTAGCAAAGTAGCAGGCTACAAGAACAACTTGCAAAAAAACTGTAGTGTTCCTATACACAAGTAGTGAGCAACAGGATGAGGAACTGAAGAAGAAAATTCCATTTACAATAGCAATCAAAAGAATCAAGTATTTAGAAATAAAAGTAACCAAGTCCACAAAAGACCTATACAGAGAAAACTACAAGAAACTGCTAAAAAATCAAACAGAATCTGAAAAAGGAAGAACATACCATATTCATGGATTGGAAGATTAAATATAATTAAGATGTCAATTCTACCTAAACTGATTTATAAATTCAATGCAATACCAATTAAAATCCCAACAACTTACTTTGCAGAAATGGAAAAAACAATAAATTTATTTGGAAGAACAGGGTACCCTGAATAGCCAAAAATATCTTGAGAAAGATGAACAAAGTGGGAGGTCTCCTACTACCTGACTTTAAGGCATAATACAAAGCTACAGTGGTCAAAACATAGTACTGACATAAAGAAAGGCATACTGACCAATGGAATTGAATTGAGTGTTCAGGAATAGACCCTCTCATCTATGGACAATTGATTTTCAATAAGGCAATCAAGCCAAAGCAACTGGGAGAAAGCAGCCTCTTCAATAAATGATGTTTGGAAAATGGGATATCCATATCCAAAAGAATGAAAGAGGACTCCTATCTCACGTTATACAAAAATTAACTCAAAATGGATCAAAGACCTAAACATTAGCACTAAGACCGTAAGACCTAGAAGAAAATGTAGGGAAACATCTTAAAGATCTTGTGATAGAAGGTGGTTTCCTAGACCTTGCACCCAAAGCATGAGCAATCAAAGAAGAAATAGACAAATGGGATCTCCTCAAAATGAGACATTTTTGTACATCAAAGGACTTTGTCAGAAAAGTAAAAAGGCAGCCTATGCAATGGGAGACACTATTTGGAAACCACATGTGCTAGTTTGGATGTATTGTGTCCCATCAAAAGCCATATTCTTTTATGCAATCTTGTGGAGGCAGATGTGTTAGTGTTGATTAGGTTGGAATCTTTTGATTGAGTGTTTCCATGGAGATGTGACTCAATCAACTGTGGGGGAAATGTTTGATTAAATTATTTCCATGGAGGTATGGACCCCACCCATTCAGGGTTGGTTTTGATTTAATCACCGGAGTCCTTTAAAAGAGCACACAAACAGAAGGACCTTAGGGCAGCTGAGAGTGACATTTTGGAGAGCAGCTAAGAGATGCATTTTGGAGAAAGTCATTGAATGCAGACTTTTGCTGACACTTTGGAGATGTTAGCCCAGTGTTTCCTCCACAGAAGCTGAGAGGACAAAATGCCCCAAGAGCAACTTTTTGAAGAATGAACAGGAGCTCAGGGAGGAGCTGGAACACAATGCCCAGGATCAGCAGATGCCAGCCACATGCCTTCCCAGCTAACAGAGGTTTTCCAGAGGTCATTGGCCTTCCTTGGGTGAAAGTATACTCATGTTGATGCCTGAATTTTGACATTTTCATGGCCTTCAAACTCTAAATTTGGAACCAAATAAACCCCCTTTACAAAAGCTAATCCATGTCTGGTATTTTGCATGAGAGCAGCATTAGCAAACTGGAACACCACATATCAGATAAGGGTTTAATATCCAGGATATATAAAGAGGTCCTACAACTCAACAACAGAAAGACAAACAAACCAATTAAAACATGGGCAAAAGACAAGAATAGACACTTTTCAGAAGAGGAAATACAAATGGCTCAAAAACATATAAAAAGATGCATTTCACTGGCTATCAGGGAAATGCAAACCAAAACCACACTGAGATATCATCTCACACCTACCAGAATGGCATTATCAATAAAACAGAAAATTGCAAGTGCTGGAGAGGATGTGGAGAAAGAGGCACACTTATTCACTGTTGGTGGGAATGTAGAACGGTGCAGCCACTCTGGAAGGCAGTGTGGTGGTTTGTCAGGAAACTAAGTATAGAATTACCATATGATCCAGCAATTCCATTACTAGGTATATACTCAGAGGTGCTGAAAGCTAAGGCACAAATGGACATCTGTAAACCGATGTTTATAGCAGCAGTATTCTTGATTGCCAAGAGATGGAAACAGCCCAAATGTCCATCAATGGACAAATGGATAAACAAACTGTGGTATATACACATTATGAAATTTTATGCAGCTGTAAGACAGAACAAAATCATGGAACATATAATAACATGGATGAACCTTGAAGATGTTATGTTGAGTGAAGTTAGCCAGAAAAAAAGGAAAAAACTGTATGGTCTCACTAATATGAACTAACGTTATTGAGCAAATGTTGGGAGTTAAAAGCTGAGAATACTGGTTATCAGGAGATAGAAAAAGGGTAGAGATCAGGCATTTGATGCTGAAGGATTATATTATGTTCAACAGGGTTGATTGTATAGATCCATAAATATATAGCATAATACTGTATAATGGCAGCACAATATTGTAAGTACACTGAACAAAGATGTCTGTGAGTAAAGCTGAAAAAGGAGTGCTAGGGGCAAGTATGATAGAAGGAAAGATTGATAATAAAGACTGGGACTGTATAGCCTACTGAAACCTAGAGTGGTCAATGATGGTGACTAAATGTGCAAATATAAAAATGTTTTTACATGTGGGAGAACAAGTTCATGTCAACCTTGCATGGTGCTGAAAAAAAGATGGTATTGGGAAGAATATAATCAAAGCAAACTGGAGCCTATGGTTAGTAGTAACATTGTAATATGCTTCCATTAAATGTAACAATGGCAATATACCAAAGCTAAATGTCTTTAAGAGGGGGATATAAGGGAGGGGGATGGGATTCCTGGTAGTGGTGGTGTTGTTTGACCTTGTTATTATATTGTATTGTATGGTATTTTAACTTTTTTAATCTTTTTTATTATTATTTTAAAAAAATTTTTTGGATTAATGAATATGTTCAAGTGCTGACTCTGGTGATGAATGCACAACCATATGATGAAACTGTGAACAATTGATTGTACACAGTGGATAATTGTATAGTATGTGAATATATCTCTATAAAATTGCAGGGAAAATTATAAACAGGGATACAAGTGCTGGAGAAAACATGGAGAAAAGATGTACCTATTTACTGTTGGTGAGGAAGTAGAATGGTGTAGACTATCTGGAGGACAGTGTGGTAGTTCCATAAGAAGCTAAGTATGTGGGTGCCATAAGGTCCTGCAACCTCATTATGGGGTATATACTTGGATGATCTGAGAGCAGTAACACAAGTGGACATTTGCACCCTGGTGTTTGTGGAAGCAGTATTCATGGTTTGCAACGGTTGGAGGTGGCCTAAAGGTACATCGACTGATGAAGAGAATGGTGAACTCTGGTGTAGGCACACAATAAAATATTGAGCAGCTGTAAGAAGGAATGAAGCTGTGAGGCACACAACTAGGTGAATGAATCCTGAGGACAGCATGTTGAGTGAAGCATGCCAGAAATAAAAAGACAAACATTATAATGCCTCACTAATATGGACTAACTATAGTGTGTAAACTCTGTGAATTGAATCTTAGAGGGCAGCTTATCAGGGGAATGTTTATTGTAACTGTCCCTAGATTGTGAGTTCTTACAGCAGTTACATCTATTCTTGAGTTGTAATGGTTATCTCCAAATTCTGAGATGCTAAGCTCTTTGTGTATAACCTCGTCAGTCTCTGGGAACATTGGATATCTGGGTGACAACTGAAACTCAGAGCTAGAGCTCAGCAGCTATGAATGTCAGTATTACCTCATATAGCAACTCTTAAAAAAGCTGAAAAAGAGTTCAGGCCTCAATTAGAAATATGAATGAAGCAGATCTGGTTTGGACTAAGCCAAATCAGGCCAAAGGACAAAGGTTGATATTGACTGTGTTTTAAAACATCAACTTCTTTGTGAGACCAAGGGAAGAGATGTTTATTTGGTGCAGGATGTATATTCTCTGCATCACACTAAATAATTTAACTTGTATGGTCAGTTTATTCAAACACCATAATTACATAGAACATTGAATAGGAAGTGAGATCTGGCAGGTTTTTACTTGTTAGTGTGAAATAGCAATACATTCCAAAGTAATTTGGGCAGATAATAAAATTATATTTGCAGGGCCCCCCTGAGGAGCTGGGGGGAAATGCAGAAATGTTGGACATCCCCACCTGGGTTATCGCTGATATTCTCATAAATATTAAGGTCTGACAATTTGGTATGCTGGGCCTTTGATCTTGGGACTTGCCTTTATGAAGCTTGTTGCTGCAAAGGAGAGGCTAAGCCTACTTACAATGGTGCCTAAGAGTCTCCCCCAGAGAACCTCTTTGTTGCTCAAATGTGGCCCTCACTCCTTCTCTATTCCCATGCGGCAGGTGAACTCACTGCCCCCACCCCCCTACATGGGACATGACTCCCAGGGGTGTAAATCTCCCTGGCAATGTGGGACATAACTCCCGGGGATGAGCCTGGATCTAGTATCATGGGATTGAGAAAATCCTCTTGACCAAAATGGGGAAGTGAAATGAAACAAAATAAAGTTTCAGTGGCTAAGAGATTTCAAACGGAATTGAGAGGTCACTCTGGAGGGTATTCTTATGTGCTACATAGATATCCTGTTTTTAGTTTTTAGGATGTTGGAATGGCAAGAGGGAAATACCTAAAGCCATCGAACTGCAACCCAGTAGTCTTAATTCTTGAAGATGAATGTAGAACTATGTAGCTTACGTGGTGTAACTGTGTGATTGTGAAAACCTTGTGGCTCACACTCCCTTTATCCAGTGTATGATAGATAAGTAGAAAAATGGAAACAAAAATTAAATGGAAAAAATAGGGTGGCATGGGGGGATGGAAGTTTTGGGTGTTCCTCTTTACTTTTTCTTTTATTATTTATTCATTTATATATTTTTTGGAGTAAGGAAAAGTTTCCAAAACTGTTTCTGGTGATGAATGCACAACTACATGATGGTACTATGAATACCTGATTGTACACTGTGGATGATTATTGGGTATGTGAATACATCTCAATAAAACTGTATTTAAAAAACTACAGGAATCAGGAAAATAGTAAATGAACACAAAATGAATTTCAATAGGGTGATCAAAATTATGAAAGGACTCAAACAGAGCTGAAGACCACAGTAACAGAAATTAAAATTTCCCTAGAAGGTTCAACAGGAGATTTGAACTGGAAGATGAAAGAATCAGAGAAATTGAAAATAATAGTCTTGAAACCATCCAATCTGAGAAGCAGGAGGAAGGAATGAAATAAAGTGAATGGAATTTGAGGAACCTATGAAGCACCATCAAGCATACCAATATACACATTGTGGGATCCCTCAAAGGAAAAAAAGAGAGAAAGGGACAATTCTTAATTTTATTTAATTTAAATTAATTTAAATTTAAATGAAAATAGCCACAGGTGGCTAGTGGCTACTATATTGGAAAGCATAGCTTTAGTGGATTGATAAGATTTTTTTTAATGGAAAGATCACTAGGCTAGTAGCCAGAAGACATACATTCAAGTCTTGACCCAGAACAAGTAATCTAAATATCTCTAAGCCTTCATTTTGGCATCTGTAAAGCTGAATAGCAATGCCAAATTCGTAAGGATCTGATGTGACATTAAGCAAAAGTGCTTGGTGTCTTGTATATGTTTTATATTTCAATGCACATACTTATTCAGGCATACCAATAATTCATAGTAACAGTTTTGGAAATAAATTTTGTTTTATTCATTTTTAAAATATGTAAGATAAAAACATGGTATAAAATACTGAAGAGGTAAAAAGGAAAAGAGTGAAAAGTAAGCTTCCATTATATCCCTTTCCTTTAGACTCCACTGTGAACTTACCTAGAAGCAAATACTTTTCCAGCCTCTTGTACTTTCCTCCAGCATGTATTAACATATGTCAGATACCACAGATGTGTTTTCACTCTCTTTTTTTGGAATCTAGAGCAATCAGGAGGCTCCAGCCCACATTCTGTATTAAAAAAAAAAAAAAAAAAAAAAAAAAAAAAAAAAAAAAAAAGACTTAGGCTTCATTGAACCTATTTAGTTTCAAATCATAATTAAAAAAAAAAAATTCTTATCGGTTCTCAGCCATACAAATCTTCATTGTAGATGTCATCAGTAAGACCAATTGTACCATCAAGGTTCACATTGGCTGCTAGTCACTCAGGAGATAAGTGTGATTTCTGTTATGATACCTTAAACCACATTGGCCACCAATTACTTATTCTATTTCAATCTGGAACGGTTGCCCTCTGCCTGCAAAATTTAGTCTAGGATCTCCCTTCTTCATTATCCTGGGAATTCCCTCCCCTTCTCTCATGTGTTGGATCTCCTAATTTCCGTTTTCTTCACTTATGTTCTTGTTTTAGTGAAACATTACTGCAGCAGTTTCTGGAGAAACAGTGTACAGGAAGCAAATTTTTGAGATTTTGTATTGTGAAAACATTTTTATTATATACTCTCGCTTGGTTGAGTATAGAGTTTATGTTGGAAATCAATTTTATTCAGAATTTTATGTTTTGCTTTCAGTAACTTTAAAAGAATCTTCTACCTTTTAGTGCTGCTGTTAAGCAATATGTAGCCATTCCTATTTTTACAATACCCTTTGAAGTAAAAAATAAAAGATCTAACAAGAACTGACATCAATTGTTTCTCAACACAAAGCCCACCAAGATCAATCAAGAGGAAAGGTCAAAACGTTCAAATTGCATCTCAAATTGCATCTCAACACTAAGGGCTTTTAGTTGTTCAAATTGCATCTCAACACTAAGGGCTTTTAGTTGTTTCCTTTTCCCACCATTCTCACACTTGAGCAAACAAACATTGCTAGACATGTAAGAAAGCCTTGTACATGGAAGATGGACCATCATGGAGGAAAGGAAAGGAAAGAAAAACCTAAAAAGATAGCATGTTTGATATCATTAGATTTCTTTGGTTGAGGAATGCCAGAATGGATGAAAGCTTGGAATGAAGCATTAACACAGAAAAGCTCTTCTGCTCCTTTGCACCTCTACTAATAAGCACAAGGCAATGATGGACCACTGCTGGAGAAATTGAAGCTTGTGATACACAGAAGCTACCAGAAGCAACATCAAAACTCAAACTCAGTTCTGCTTCTGAGTAAGGTGACTCAAGCCCCAACTAATGACCAGAGGGAAAAATAATGCTCATTTCCAAGAACAGATATTATTTACCACAATCTCTATTATTTTGCACCCAGTGACCAGTGATTGGTAAAAAATTATGAGACAGATAAATAAATATGAAAAAATCCAATTTGCCATAGAAATCAACAGAATCAGAATTAGAAACAGAGATAATCCAAACTATGGTTAATATGTTAAATGATTTAAAAGAAACAGAAGACAAATGCATAAACAGATGGGGACCTTCAGCAGAGAGAAGGAATCAGTAAGACAGAGTCTAATGGACTCAGTTAAGAGAAAAATCAAATAATCAAATAATGTGAAGAAGCACAAAAGAAATTACCCAAACTGAAACATAAAGAGAAGAAAAAAAGTGTAAAAGTAAGTGGACCATCCAAGAGCTGCAAAACAATAGCAAGCACTCTAACATACATTTTATTAGCATTCCAGAAAGAAAAGAGAAAGAGACCAGGGCAGGAATAAAAAGCGAAAAATGATTATTAATAGCTAAAATTTTGCAAAAATATTGAAACCCATCAAATCAAGGATCCAATAAGTCCAAAGATTCCAATTAAGCTAAATACTAAATACACAAACATACCCAAATAAATATATCATATTTTCAAAATGCTGAGATCGGAAGTATGAGAAAATCTTGAATGAAGCCAGAGAGGGGCACATTAAATATAGAGATAAAAAAAGATCAGAATTAAAGCAGGCTTCTAGAAATTATGAAAATCAGAAGCCAATGAAACATTATATTTCAAGTACTGGGGAGGTGGCAGTGGGGTAGGGTAGGGAAATGTCATCCCAGAATTCTCTGCTAGTGAAAATATCTTTATGAACTGAAGATGAAATAAAGACTTTTTCTGACAAAAGTTGAGAAAATTCATTGCCAGCAGAAGACGCCATATATGCCGGTTTGAATGTATTGTGTCCCCCAAATGCCATTGTCGTTGTAGTTTTGTGGGGCAGATGTTTTGGTGATGGTTGGATTTGCTTGGAATGTGCCCCACCCAGCTGTGGGTAATGATTCTGATGAATGTTCCCATGGAGGCATGGCCCCGCCATTCAGGGTGGACCTTGATCGGTGGAGCTATATAAATGAGCTGACTCGGGGGGAGAAAACTGAGTGCAGCTGGGAGTGATGTTTCGAAGAGGAGCAAGCTTGCTAGAGAGGAGCATCCTGGGAGAAAGCCGTTTTGAGGCCGGAGCTTTGGAGCAGACGCCAGCTGCCTTCCCAGCTAACAGGTTTTCCGGACACCATTGGCCATACTCCGGTGAAGGTACCCGATTGCTGAGGTGTTACCTTGGACGCTTTGTGGCCTTAAGACTGTAACTGTGTAGTGAAATAAACCCCCGTTTTATAAAAGCCTATCCATCTCTGGTGTTTTGCATTCTGCAGCATTAGCAAACTAGAGCACCATACAAGAAGGCAGAAGGGATATGAATCTAGACAGAAACTTGGAACTACACAAAGAAATGATGAGCTCTGGAAATAAAATAATTGAAATAAAAATGATAGTCTATTTTAAGGTATTTTTATTTGTTTTCTATTTATACTCCATTGTTTTTCTATATTTATTTATGGAAAGTGTGATGTCTCATAATTTGACATTATTACTTTATGTCTTATTTGCCTTACAACAATGTGTTTTTTTAAGAGAAAATCATTAATATCTTCATTATATTATGTAGACTTGGTCATATAAAAAATCTTTCTACAAGCATATCTAAATGATTGAACATTTTTCTCTGTATTTAGTGATTTTGATTGAAAATACTATTACTGGGTAAAGCCTGCCAAATTACAAAGGAATAATGACTTTAGGTATAAAATATACATATCCATTTAAGAGTAATGACAAAGTTGAAGGACAAGATGATGCATTTTACATTTTTGTATTGTGAAGATAAAATACTTATTAACACCCAAGATGCTGAAAGCAATTTTAACAGATGGGTGAAAAAGCTCTGTCAACAGTAGCATAACCTTGCCATTAGCTGAAATGCAGCCAATAAAAATGTACTCCTTTTGTGTGACTAAAAGTCTGTCAGTTTATTCCTGTTCCTTAACTAAAGCTCAGTGAATGACTTTTTCATACTTGACTTTTGCATCAAATATGACCATGGGGAAACGAACCTTTGATGAACTTCCATATGTATCTCATTAAACATTCATAGAAGATTTTATTTGCCAAATAAAAAGCAAAATGCCATTTTCCAGAATCAAAGCTAAAATTATAGCAATAAAATTAAATCTGTCCAATCACAATAATTAGTATGTAGATCCACACTAAATATATAGCCAATTATTTATCCTCCCACAAACTTAAACAAAATATTGGTGAAGCATCAGAAACAAAGGTCTAAAAAGTCTGTTCTTTGCAAAATGCTTCTAGAAACTTAGTCAAACATGACATATGAATATTTTTGCTGATTAAATGACAACCCATTTAATTTTGCTTCTTTAAAAAAAAATTTTAAAAGAAGCAAAAATTCGGCTTACTTACTTTTCAAGACCCAGTCAAATATTAGTATTTCAATGTCCCAATGTAAGGAATAAAACACATCTGATCATTGCATCTTTTTCATACCAATCATCCTATTTCATCCAGTATCAAATACTAAAGTTTGTTCTGTTATATAGTGTTCTTCTTATCCCTGACACTTGTTACCTACAAAATCTTTGCTCAGATTTAGGATATTTTTAAAAGCAGAGATTCTATCACCATGGCTGCCTGCCCTTTCAGTGAATGGCTCTGCTGCTTCAGGACCGTACTTGTGAGCAACAGAGACTTGACAAAACTGGGAACTCTTGCACTCGTGGTGGAGCATCTCTATCCTCCTCCTCTGTGTCCTCTGCCTCTGAGCCTTGCTCCATCCTCCAAGTCCCATCACTTACCTGGCTCACCCACTTCACCCTACCATCAGGCCCAAGAAGTTCAGACTTCTACAGACTGAGAGAGGTGATGGCATCTATCATTTCCTCTGAGGCTAGCAAATTCTAATGAACTAGAAAAAGCTTGGATTGGCGATGAAGTAATACAATGAAAACAAACAGAAATTGTTATCTCAATATTACCTCTTGCCATGTATGAGTATCAAATGCATAATTAATAATCAGAAAAGCCAAAATAATTTGGCTGGGCCTTGAAAAGTAACTAATATCTGAATAAAATTGTTAAAGAGTGTTATTATAGGCATCATAAATCTAAAACAATATATGGACAAGCAGAATAACCAGTCTGATGTTGTTTCTATTGTATTGGAAGGAAAATAGAGTAGTGCTGAGAGAAATCGTGGAAGACAGGTAGGTATGGAGGAATTGAATCATCCATTACCTTATAAATAAAGTAGAGGACAATATACTTGAAGCCAAAAGCAAAAGAAAACATTATATGTCTTCCCCCCAACCCACACCCCAACAGAAGGAAAATTGTTTCAAAGATGAGTTTTGGAAGCAGTTTGGTCATGTCTTTAATGGTGTCACAATTAATCAAAGTATGACCTGTGTTATGGTGATGAAGCAAGTTCCTTGAGGGACCAAGTGAAGGCTTCACTCAAAAGTTAACTGCAATAATGAAGCCCCCAAGGAGTGCACTGGAACACTTGCAGAAAGAAAGTAACAAGCTCAGTTCTCTAAACTCTCAACTCATGTTAGAGTCAGATAAATATAGAAAATCTATGGCAGTTCTAAAAGAAAACCTTATTCCTTGTAGCTATAGGCTTGGTCTTAATTAAAATCACACACAAACTTTAATTGGGTGGATTACATAACGGAAGTTGAATTTGCAGTCTCATCAAGTCTTTCATGTAAAGTTTAGGGCATTGCTTGGGAGGAAGTGGGATCCTCAGAAATGAAAAGTATTCATTGAGATGAACTCAGACAAAGCTGAGAATCTTCAAACCTATCATTCTGAGCTTCTCTTGCCAGTAGAAACAGCCTGTTCTCTTGCTTCGGAAGAGACCAGCCTTCACTTGCTTGAAGACCCTTTAATAACCCCACGTGAGGTCTTGCAGATGGGTGGTTATTTTCTTCAAGACTCTCTTGTTACCATTGTCTATGTAACTAGAGTCATATCACAGCGTGATCTGGGGGGTAAGTAAAAAGTTTAACTAGGGAAGAAATAGATTATACATCAACAGAGTAGCAAGAATTTTGTGCACTTATACTGGCAGAAACCTGGGAATGTGTGTGGGATGGATCATGAAGGTATTCCACCAAGTAGGAAAATCTATTCTATTGGATCAGGCTGAATTTATTGATATGGGATCACTTATCTTTGATTTTGCATACAATGTATTAGTTCATACTGCTGATAGTGGTTGCAAACTTTTAATTGGTTTGTTGACTGAAACTTAATTGACATGTCTGAACTTTCCCAGAATAATATAGAAGGAATTCAAAAATTTAGAGAATACAAATGTTGAAGTGTATCTGTCATATATGATGTGCCTTTAATCCTAACATTCAACTGCATCCCCATAGTGTGCCCAGAGAACATTTCCTTCACGAAGGAATGGATAATTACATCAGTGAGAGAACTAGCCTCTCTTCAGAGTTCTGAGCCAGTTGTCTGCTGTAGGCAGGATAGGATATTGGGAGATATGCCATTCAGATGGACTCTCTTATTTCAGTGTGGGGCAAAAGAGACCATGTAGCAGTGCTTAACCACCAAAGATCAGGTAATGCATGACAAGGTTGAACTTTACCTGATCCTTGGTCCTAGGCGTTTCTATCACATGGCAATGCACATGGTGGCATCGTCTCCTTTTTCTGAGTTCTGTTGACTTCCAGCTTCTGGCTGCTCCCCACAGCTTCTCTGACTTGCACTCTGCTTATAAAGGACTCTAGTAACTGAGATTAAATCCCAACCTGATTCAGTTAGGCCACATCTTAACTGAAGTAAAATCTTGAAAAGATCTTATTTATAATGGGTCCCCTCTCACAGGACCAGAGATTGGAACTGAACATGCCTTTTGGTATAATTTTATTGCAATACTGTCAAAATCATAAATGGGACTAAAATACATATGAAAGAGAAAAGGACTGGTAATAGCTTGGAATCTCCTGAAGAAGTTGAATAAAGAGGAAGAAATTCCCTACTCATAACAGGCTTCATCCTAACCCTATAGTAATTGAGTATCCTATTTGTATGGATATAGAAAAATTATCCAATGGAAGAAATTACTAATCTACTTTAAAGGGAAAATTTTACCTAGGGCAGAAGTCATGGCCTTGCACATAAATAGGAAAAGGATAAGCTCTACAACAAACACTGCTGAGAAAAGAGGTTATCTGCCTTAAAAAAATGAAATCAGATTCCTACTTCATAACAAAAACTAATACCCAGTGGATTGAAGTTGTAAATACAAAGACAACAGTTTAAATATTTAGAGCAAAATGAAGGATGATATGTTATAAAATCAATGAAAGGAAGAATTTAATAATCAAAACACAGAAAATAGGAATATCAAAATGATGCAGTTATTTCATTTTTTAGTTTTTTTTAGAAAAGTTGCAGGTTTACAGAAAAATCATGCAGAAAGTGCAGAGTTCTCATATACCCCTCAGAGACATGCATCCCCATTCTTAACATTTTGCATTAGTTTGAAACAATACTATTGTAGCTATATGATTAACTACAGTCTAGCATTTACATACATGCAACCTAAAATTTCCCTTTTTAATCACATTCAAATATCTAATTCTGCGGCTTTAATTATATTCACAATGTTGTGCTACTATCCCCATCATCCATTACCAAAATTTTTCCATCTCCCCAAACAGAAACTCTGAACCAGTTAAGCATTAACTCTCCATTCCCTACCCCAATCTTGATCTGTGGTAAAGTATATTCTTGTTTCTGACTAATAATTTCCTTATTCTAATTATTTCATATCAGTGAGATCATACAATATTTGTCCTTTTGTGTCTGGCTTATTTCACTCACTATAATGTCTTCAAGTTTCATGCATGTTCTCCCATGTATCAGAACTTCATTCCTTTTTATGGTTGAATAGTAGTCCATTCTCTGTATGTACCACATTTTGTTTATCCATTTGTCTGTTAATGGACAATTGGACTGCTTACATATTTTGCCAGTTGTGAAAAATGCTGCTATGAACATCGGTATGCAAATCTCTGTTCCACTCCCTGCTTTCAGTTCTTTTGGATATATACCTAGAAGTGGGATTCCTAGGTAACATGTTAATTCCATTCTTAATTTTCTGAGGAACCATCAAACTATTTTCCATAATGGCTGCAGCATTTTACATCCCACCAACAATAAACATTGCTCTTATTTGTCCATGTCCTCTCCTACACTTCTTTTTTCCATGGTTTTAATAGTCGCCACTCTAGTGGGAGTGAAACTAGAATCTCATAGCTGTTTTGCTTTGCATTTCCCTAATGGCTAATGATGCTGATCATCTTTTCACGTGCTTTTTGGCCCTGTGTGTGTGTGTGTGTGTGTGTGTGTGTGTGTATTTTTTTTACTTTTTGTGACATGATTTTATTGCTGAATAATATTCCATTGTATGGATATACCAACATTTCTCTATCCATTCACTCCTTTTATTGTAGCAGTTTCATTGAGAGATAATGTATATCTTCTTTGATGAAATGTCTATTCAAGCCTCTTGCCATTTTTTAATGGGGTTGTTTGTCTTTTTGTTACTGAGTTGTAGGATTTCTTCATATGTTTGGGATATTAAACCCTTCTTGAATACGTGGTTTCCAGATATTTTTTCCCATTCTGTAGGTTGTCTTTCTACTTTCATGATGAAGTTCCTTGATACACATACTTCTAAAAATTTTTGATGATGCCCCATTCATCTATTTTTTCTTTTGTTGCTCATGCTATTGGAGCAAAGTCTAAGAAACTGTTGCCTAACACAAAGACCTGAAGATACTTCCCTATGTTTTCTTTTAGGAGTTTTATAGTTTTGGTCCTTATATTTAGGTCTTCAGTCCATTTTGAGTTAATTTTTGTAGATAGTATGAAATAGGGATTCCCCTTCATTCTTTGCAAGTGCATATCCAGTTTTCCCAGTATCATTTGTTGAACAGATTATTTCCCCATTGAGTGGATCCAGCACCTTTGTCAAAAATAAATTGTCCACAGATGTGAGGTTTATTCTGAATTCTCAATTAGATCTCTTAGTCCATATCGCTGCCCATATGCCAGTATCACACTGTTTTGATTATTGCAGCTTTGTAAAATGTTTTAAAATTGGAAAGTGTTAGTCCTCTTACTTTGATATTTCTCAAGACAGTTTCAGCTACAGAGCCTCTTACACGTAAATTTGATGATCGACTTTTCCATTTCTGCAAAGAAAGCTGTTGAAATTTTGACTGGGATTGTGTAGAATCTGTAAATCACACTGGGCGGAATTGAAATCTTAACAGTATTTAGTCTTTCAATCCATGAGCAGAATGTCTTTCCATTTTTTAGATCTTTGATTTCTTTTAGCAATGTTTTTTAGTTTTCCATGTATAAATCCTTTACATTGTTGGTTAAATTGATTCCTAGATATATGATTCTTTTAGTGTCTATTGTAAATGGAGTTTTTTTCTTGATTTCCTCATCAGATTATTTGTTACTAGTGTAATGATTTTTGAGCATTTTCTTGTACCTTGCCACACTGCTGAATTTGTTTGTTAGCTCTAGGAACTTTGCTGTGGATTTTTCATCATTTTCTGTATATAGGACCATATCATTTGCAAATAGGGAAGGTATTACTTATTCCTTTCCAATTTAGATAACTTTTTTTCTTTTTATGGCCTAACTGATCTGGCTAGAACTGCCAGTACAATGTTAAATAACAGTGGTGACAGTGAGCATCCTTGTCCTTGTTCCTGGTCTTAGAGGGAAAGCTTTCAGTGTTTCACCACTGAGGATCATGTTAGCTGTGGTTTATCATATTTTCCACTTATCATGTGGAGGAAGTTTCCTTCTATTGCTAGTTTTCTGAGTGTTTTTATCAAGAAGCCTGCTGGATTTTGTCCAGTGTATTTTCTCTGTCATTTGAGATAGTCATATAGTTTTTTCCTTTGTTCTATTCATGAGATATATTACATTAATTGATTTTTTGATGTTGAACCACCCTTTCATACCTCTGATAAACCCCATGGTTGGATCTAATTTGCTAGTATTTCGTTGAGGATTTTTGCATTGATGTTCATTAGAGGTATTGGTCTGTAATTTCCTTTCTGGTGATATCATTTATCTGGTCTCTTAGGATGAGCCAGGAAGTGTTCCCTCCTCTTCAATTTTTTGAAAGAATTTGAGTAGGATTGGTGTTAAGTTTTTTTGGAATGTTTGATAAAAAGCATCTGATCCCTGGCTTTTCTTTGTGAGGTTTTTGATTACTGAGTCAATACTTTTTTTTGTTTTTAGTCTGTAGAGATCTATTTCTTCTTGACTCATTGTAGGCAGTCTGTGTGTTTTCTAATTTGTCCATTTCATCCAGGTTATCTAATTTGTTGGTGTACAGTTGTTCATAGTATCCTCTCATAATCCTTTTTAGTTCAGTGGAGTATTTTCCAATTCTCCCTCTGTAACCGATTTCCATTGTAGTAGGCAAAGATACATTGTATGCATTCAGTATTTTTAAATTTATTGAGACTGGTTTGGGACATAACATATGGTTTCTCTTTGAGAATGAGAATCAAACATAGGTTGCTATAGACTTAAGGTGTTAAATTTAAGCCCCATGATAACCACAAAGAAAATATCTGAAAAAATATATATAGACAGAAAGAAATGAGAAGGAACTCAAAATGGCACAATATAATAACCCATGTTTGATTTGATACCAACCTAACTTCAATAGCACACACAAATATACTGTTCCTCATCCCCATCCACCTGTTTTTGTTGTACTTGTTATGAATTACACCTTTACACATTGCATTTCCAACTCCAGAGATATATCATTATTTTTTATGCATTTCCATTTTAGAAACTGTAAGAAGTAAAAAGTGGAGTATATATCAAAAAGTAAAATACAATAGTACTGGCCTTTATATTTATCCTTATAGTTACCTTTACTGGAGAATTTTATTTCTTTATGCCACTTCGATCCACTGACTATTGTCCTTTCCTTTCAGTCTGAAGAATTTGTCTATACATTGGCTAATTTTCAAACTTAAGAGTGCACAGAGGAGAGAAACCCAAGGCAAGAGGCCAGAAGATCTCAGGATTCTTTGGGCAAACTATTTCATATTCCTAGATTCCTGTTCACAATTTAGAAAGAGGATCACAGCTGGAGAAAGGATGGAGCAGGACACTTAAGACATGAACCCTGTTTGAGGGCCTCTGTTACCTGTGTCCAAAGGACAGCTTATTTGTTACATTTTTACTAATGTAATGTATAGGGCTGAGTCATCTTCTTGACTTAACCTTATGTTTAGCTTTAAATGAGATTTGGAACAGTAAATAATAGGCCATCAGTTTATAAATATATAAATTTATTGTTTTTCCCATAACTCAAGACACATATTTTCATAGAAAAATTATTATAAATTCTATTAAGAGTTCCAATTTCTCATCCAAAGTCAGAACTAACACATGTAGCCAAAATCAGTTAGCAACAACGCTTTATACTATTGTTTTTTTCTATATAAGCACAAAACATTTCAGCTGTTATAGAATGTGCAGTATATGAGCTTATGTCCTTAACAACTATTTATAGTATTTGGTTTCCTCTGTGGGAGAATACATTCTAAAATCCACATCAGAATGCTCAGACTGTTCATTTAACAACAGCTCACAGATGAGCAGGAATTGGTACTCTCTACCCTTGGAGCTATATCAGTTACTGCTATATCAGTTACCGCTTAGCCATCTAGGATATTTTACTTCATTAGGAATTCTGGGCTATGTCCTCCAAACATTCTACCATACATTCACTATTGGCCTAACATGAAACAATTATTTGCATATATGAGACAATTGCAAACCTAGCATCATATGATAAGGATGTATTTATGTTACTGAAAACATGATACTTGTGATTGTCTAATATTGCATTGACCATTTCACCCTGGATATCTAGTCCATTCAGTGGAGAAACAAACACATAGAATCTGTTACTGAAAATTATTTATATCTACATAGTATTTATTCCATTCATATATAGATGTGTCAGTTTCTCTAATTTCAAATTTAACATTTGAACTCTACATTTTGTTCAAGCAACATGTTTACAGGTTTTCCCTTCCCCGAACACAAGCACACACAACAGTGGTGGCGACTATTTGAATTCAGTCAAATAACCAGTTATTTTTGTAATGATCTGTTGATATTCAATTGTTAACCATGTAGTGACCAATTTTCTTAAATGTGATTTTATTGAGATATATTCAGACACCATACAATTCATCTGAATTGCAAAATCAATTATTCACAGGATCGCCGTATAGTTGTGCATTCATCACTGCAGTCAGTTTTTTAACATTTTCATTACTCCAAAAATAAAAATAAAAACAAGAATAAAAATAAATATAAAAGTAAAAAAGAACACCCAAAACATCCCATACTCCCCATCCCATTATTCATTTACTTTTTGTACCCATTTTTGTATTCATCTGTGCACATACTGGATAAAGAGAGTGTGAGCCACAAGATTTCCACATTTACACAATCACACCATGTAAGCTATGTAGTTATATGATTGTCTTCAAGAATCAACGATACTGGGCTGCAGTCCCACAGTTTCAGGTATTTCCTTCTAGCTTTTCTAACACACTAAAAACTAAAAAAGGGATATCTATATAATGTAAAAGAATAACATCCAGAATGACTTCTCAATTCCATTTGACATTTTATTTTTTTTCATTTCTCTTCCCCATTTTGGTCAAGAAGGCTTTCTCAATCCCATGATACCAGGTCCAGGCTCATCCCCAAGAGTCATGTCCCACATTGCCAGGGAGATTTACACCCTTGGAAGTCATATACCATGTAGGAAGAGGGCAGTGAGTTTACCTGCCAAGTTGGCCTAGAGAGACGGGCCACATCTGGGCAACAAAAGAGGTTCTATGGGAGTGACTCTTAGGCACAAATATATGTAGACTAAGCCTCTCCCCTGCAATAACAAGCTTCATCAGGGCAAACCCCAAGATCAAGGGCTTAGCCTACTAAACTGGAAGTCCCCAACACTGGCAAGAATATCAGGAATTCCCCAGATCGGGAAATTTAATATTTCTACATTTTTCTCCATTTCCTCAAAGAGGATTTGCAAATACTTTTTATTCTATGTCCAAATTACTCTGGGTTGTATCTGGGCTTCACAATAACCTGTGCAAACCAACCAGATCCCACCCCTTATTCAAGGTTCTATGCAATTATAGAGTTTGAATAAACTGACCATACAAGTTAAATTAAATAAAGATTTTCTACCAAATAAACAGCTCTACCTTTGGTCTCACACAGAAGTTGAAGTTTTAAAACACAGTAAATATCATCCTTTACCCTTGAGTCTTATTTACCTTAGTCCCAATTGAGTACATTTCATTCATATCTCTAATTGAATTATGATCTCTTTCAGCTTCATAAACAGTTGCTGTATGGGTAATGCTGACATTCATAGCTGCCAAACTCCAGTTCTGTGTCTCAGGTGTCACACAGATACCCAAAGTTCCAGGGAAAGATCAGGTTATACACAAACAGCTCAGCATCTCAGAAGTTAGAGACAACCGTTACAACTCATGAATGGAGGTGACTGCTGTAAGAGCTTACAAAATAGGAACCTTTACAATAAGCTTTCCCCTGATTACCTGTGCTCTCAGATTAAATTCTCAGAGTTTGCACATCGTACTTAGTTCATATTAGTGAGGCATTATAATGTTTGTCTTTTTGATTCTGGCTTATTTCACTCAACATACTGTCCTCAAGTTCCATTCACCAAGCTGAATACCTCGCACTTCATCCTCAATATTCTATTGTATGTATATAACACAGTTCACCATTCAGTTCATCAGTTGATGTACTCTTAGGCCACTGACCACCTCCATCCATTGAAAATCATGAATGCTGATGTCATAAACACCAGTGTGCAAATGTTGATCCTTGTTCCTGATCTCAGTTCTTCCAAGTATATACCCAATAACAGGGTGCAGGACTATCTGGCAAACCCATTCTTAGCTTCTGTGGAACAACCACACTGCCTTAAGATGGGCTGCACTATTCTACTTCCCCAACAACAGGGAATAGGTACATACCTCTCTCCAAATTTTCTCCAGCATTTGTATCTTTCTGTTTATTTTTTAAACAGTTTTATTCACACACCATACAATCCATCCTAAGTAAACAATTATTCCTGGAATAATCACATAATTATACCTTCACCACCACAGTCTATATGAGGATATTTCCATTTCTTCTGCAAAGAAAGAGGAGAGCAGAAAAAATGAAGAATAAAAAATAAAAGATAGAAAGAATATAAGAATAAAATAAAATAAAATTCAGTGAAAAGATCAGACAACAACAACACCAAGAATCCCATACCATCGCATTATATACCCCTTAGAGACATTTAGCTTTGATATATTGTCTTCATTAAAATTAACGGAAGCATCTTACAATATTATTGTTAACTATAATTCTAGTTTGCATTGATTGTATTTTTCCCTACACTGTCCAAGTTTCAACACCTTGCAATGTTGGCATTCAGTTGTTCTCCCTCATGTAAAAACATTCTTATATTTGTACATTTAATCACTGTCATTGACCACTCTAGGTTTCGCTATGTTATATAATCCCAATCTTTATCTTCTATCTTTCCTTCTGGTGTTATACATTCCCCTAGCTTTCCTCTTTCAATTTACTCACATCATCTTTGTTCAGGGTTATTACAATATTGTGCTACTATCACACAGTATGATGCTATCCATTTCTAGATGTATACAATCAATCCTTCTGAACGCCTTCAGCATCAAATGCCTGATCTCTAACCTCTTTATATTCCCGATAACATGTGTTCTCAACTTTAACTCTCAACGTTCATTCATCAATGCTAGTTCATATTAGTGAGACCAAATAGTATCTGTCCTTTTGTTTCTGGCTAATTTCATTCAACACAATGTCTACTGTCTACCATTCTGTCTTTTGTATTTTATATGTCATATTTTATTTTATTTTTTTCCTCTCTCTCTCTTTACATTTACTGATAGTCTTCATTTCTACACTCTTCTCCAAACCTCTCTCCCCTTGCTTTTCCTTTATGCCTATAGTGCTCCCTTTAGTATATCTTATAGAGCAGTTATCTTGTTCACAAACTCTCTGTGTCTGTCTGAAAATATTTTAAACCCTCCCTCATTTTTGAAGGACAGTTTTGCTGGATATAGAATTCTTGGTTGGTAGTTTTTCTCTTTCATTATCTTAAATATATCATACCACTGCCTTTTTGACTCCATGATTTCTTTTAAGAAATCTGCAAATAGACTTATTGAGCTTCCTTTGTATGTGATGGATCACTTTTCTTTGCTGCTTTCAGAATCCTCTCTTTGTCTTTGACATTTGCTAATCTGATTATTAAGTGTCTTGGAGTAGTTCTATTTTAATATATTCTGTTTGAGATATGCTGCATTTCTTGAATCTGCAATCTTATGGCTTTCATAAGAGATGGGAAGTATTCAGTGATTATTTCCTCCATTATTCTTCTGTACCCTTTCCCTTCTCTTCTACTTTTGGGATGCCCATGACACATACATTCATGTGCTTCATTTGTCCTTCAATTCCTTGAGACCCTGCTCATATTTTTCCATTCTTTTCCCTATCTGTTCTTTTGTCTTTAGGATTTCAAATGCCATGTCCTCTATTTCATTAGTTCTTTCTTGTGCCTCTTCAAATCTGCTGTTGTATGTCTCCATTGTGTTTTTCATCTCTTCTATTTTGCCTTTCATTCCCATAATTTCTGCCAATTGTTTTTTTCAAACTTTCAAGCTCTTCCTTATGTTCACCCAATATCTTCTTTATATCCTTCATCTCTTTTGCTATATATTCCCTCAACTCATTGATTCTATTTTTCAATTGATTTAGCATATTTGTTTGAACATCTTTAATTAGTTGTTTCAACTCCAGTATCTCATTTGAAGTGCAAATTTGTTCCTTTGACTGGGCCATATCTTTTGTTTTTCCTTGTGTGACCCATAATTTTTTGTTTTCTAGGCATCTGAATTCCTTGATTACCCCAATCAGATTTTCCCAGACATGACAGGGCCAGGTCCCAGGAGGAGGGTGTAATCAGCATCATGTTTCCCTTAGGATAAGACCCAGAAGATTGTCAGACTTTCCTATGAGGCCTCTATACTCTGTGTTTTTCCTATCCACTCAGCAGGTGGCACTTGTCAGCCCACCACTCCCCACCTGCATAAAGAGGTATGGTGCCTTTAATTCTCAGCAGACTTCGCCCCTGCTTGGGACCAAGGGTGAGTCAGAAGCTTAAACTGTTTCTGTTTCTCCCCATCCCCAGGCCCTGGAGTCTAAATTCTCCAAGGAAAGGCCACCACTTGAGCTGGGCCCTGCCCCTCACTTTTCTTAGGGAATATACACCCTTTAGGGAATCATCTCCTTCATTAGACTTCTTCCTTTGTCCGTCTGGCTTAACTCCACCATTGCCTAGGGCAATGTTGACAATTGAAAATGCCTGAGGCTTTCTCTAATGAGCTACTTAGAATGTGAGAAGAAAGAAAGGAAGGAAGGAAGGAAGGAAGGAAGGAAGAAAGGAAGGAAGGGAGGGAGGAAGAAATCCCTTTTTCAGAGCCAATCCTCAGCTCCCTTACTTTTGCTGGTTGGCCAAACTTGGTACCCAATGCTCTTTTCCAGTATTCTGAGTTCAGTCGACTCCAAAAGCCTCCATTTTTATTTATTTATTTTGCCATCAGCCCTGCCTCCTCTCTGCCAAGAGAGACCTCAGGGTTCCTTTCCTGCTTGTTACGGGTTTATCTGTGCTCATAACTTGTATTTGGTAGTCTAAATTCATTAATTAAAACCAAAATTAGAGCTCGGTTGAGCTATCTTCCTTTACTGCCAGCAGAGATTGCTTCTTTTTTCCCACAAGGTTGTGTTCTAACTCAGTCTGCCTTGCCAAGGGGGGAAAGGGCACCAGCTACTCAGTTTGGGGAGCTTTATAGTTCTATCCTGCAATTTCAGCCATTTCACCAGTTCTGGACTAGTGTACAATGTGTGTCCAGCCACAGATGTCTCCCAAACACTTGTTCCAGACTATTTAGTAGTTGTTCCTAGCTATTTACTAGTTGCTCTAGGGGACTAACTAAATTCCACACCTCCCTATGCCATCATCTTTGTGAATATCTTTTGGAGAGCCCCAGTGATAAACTTTGCAATTCAGTTTTATCTTCAAAAGAAAAAAAATGCCTTGAAACTGTAAACATCAACTGAGCTTACACAATGTTATTGCTTCCTAACATGTTGATATTTTAATAAAGGTTATGGACACATTTTTCATGCAAAATCAAAACTATCATTGAACATCAATTTATGCAAGGTGCTTTAAAGTGTTATAATTTTTAATCAATTAAAAATCTTTGGTTGTTACCATATGTAATTTTTAGGAGACTGTGTAGGGTGAAAAGTTATCTGCCTTAAACATTACAAGGCAGACCTAGGGCTTGAACAGATTGGCCTGATATCAAAGGTCCATGCTCTTGACTAACTATGCTGCATTTAACAGTGGCTCCCTATACCTTCCATAGAGAGAAAGAAGAACAAAGGTAAAAAGGACTTAAGAGCCAAAACTTGGCTTCACCTTCAGAATTCCACAAGTGAAAATAGATCACTAAATCCTCAAAATGGAAAGGGCCTTAATAATATGTTTTCTTTTTCTTTTTTATTAGAAAACCATGCAGAAAATACAGAATTCCCATAATCTACCCCCTGACACACACACAGCCCCAGCTTTCCCTGTTATTAACATTCTGCACTAATGTGGCACCCCTGTCATAATTGATGAAATAGTATTTCAGTACCATGTTATTAACTATAGCCCATAGTCTACACTAGGCCCATTAAAAATATTCTAGTAGCATCCATATACCCTAAAATTTCCATTTTTAGTCACATTCAAATATGTAACCCAGTTAATTATATTCAAAATGTTGTGCTACCACCACAACCATCCATTAACAGAACTTTTCTATCATCCCAAATGGAAACTCTCTACCAATTAAGCATTAACTCCCCATTCCCTACTCCTACCCCATCTCCTGTTAACCTTAATAACTTACTGAACACCTGTCATGAGCCAGGCACAGTGTTAGGTACTTTACATTCCTTATATCATTAAATTCTTATAGCAATCTTCCAAGTTAGTGATATTATTTCCATTCCAACAGATAAAGAAAATGAAGCTCAGAAAGGTTAAGCACATTTGATATGGTCATACAGTTCCTATGAACTTGAGCTGGAACTCAAGTCCTGTTTTGTTTGACTACTGCTCTTTCCATGTTCCTCAAAGCATAATTTAAGAACATGAATATAGACTTTTAATGGTGCAGGATCTTGTAATAGATGCAGTTTTATATGCTGAGAATTAATGACTCAGGATTCCTGCAGGCAGAACTAGAAGTATGCATGTTGGCAAGCTCCCTAAAGCTTCTAAACTCATTGACATTTTAGAATTCTATATTATGCAGCCACCCAGGTAGAATTGTGATGGTTACTGAATCAGTGGGCTCCACTAGAGACTTTCCACTTCCTGATTTAATGACAAGATATGTTTGTTTGCATATAATAGAAGACCCTCAGGTTAATTAAATACCATAAAATCATGTTTTAGAATGTCCTACTCAGTGCTTAGAAGCCCCTGATAATGCCCCCACAAGTTTCTCTATCCAGTGGCTTCCTACGATAACTTCAGCTTGAAGGAAAACATTGTCTTATAGTAATATTTTACATTCAGAAGCTTCTTTGATTATTAAAATATTCTTTTAGAACCAAAAGTCTTTCTATTTGCACCTTCCACTCCTGTGTCTTAGCTCTGTTCCTTAGAGTAAAAGCATAAAAAATAGATGTCCTCGTTCAAATATTTGAAACTGCTATCATGTATCTCCTGGGGTTTCATATTCCAATTTATATAATCTCATATCCTTAAAAAATCTCTCTTCACTTCTCATATTTTGATTGCTTTTAAAGCTACCTCTCTGTAATGTCAAATATTTATCAACATTTTATAAGTACTGCTGGCAAATTAAAAATTTTAATATAAGAAAGAGGTGTAGTTTCATATGTCCTCAGTATTTGATTTGTTTTCTTAGTTTTGAATATAGTACACCCAATACTCGCAGTAGTTCAAAAATGTTTTTGAAACATTTAACGTTATTGTCAAATAAAGAAGATAAATCAAGTAAACAGCTTACTATAATACCAAGAGTGCTATTTTATTTTTCTAGTGTTAGCACATGCAATAGCCAAAGCAAAGTTCACGATGATTTTATGCGTGAAACAAGGCTTTAAATGTGCATCAAAATTGATGCAAAAATGTTCAAGATAATTTTCATACCTTGAAATCCTACTTCTTGGATAATGTGGGGCCATATAATCAAAGTGCTGGAAGGAATCTCTTGAAACCTTCAGCTGTTTGTTGTTTTTTTTCTTTTCAAGTATCTAATGTTATTTAACAAGTATATATATGTATGTGAATATATGTGTTCCAGTTTGCTAGAGCTGCCATCTTGCAAAAGAGCAGAAATGGATTGACTTTTATAAAGGAAATATATTAGATTACAAATTTACAGTTCTAAGGCCATAAAAGTATCCAAACTAAGGCATCAACAAGAGGATACCTTCACTGAAAACTTGCCGATGGGGTCCAGAACACCTCTGTCAGCTGGGAAGACACATGTCTGGTGTCTGCTTGTCCTTTGCTCCTGGGTTGTGTTTCAAAATGGCTTTCTCCAGAATGTCCCTGGAATTCTATCTTCACTCCCCTTTCTCAGATCCTGTGAGTCCTTGCTTCTTTCTCTCAGGGCATTTTTCTCTAAGCGTCTGGGGGTCCTCTCTTAGCTTCTCCTGGGCAAACTCTGGGCTTCATCTCTTAGCTTAGCATCTCCAAACATCCTTCTGTCTGCATCTCCAAGCATCAGCATCAATGTCTGTGTCGGTTCTTGGGCTCTCATTAGTACTCTAGCAAAATAATCAAGACCCATACTGAATGGGCAGGGTCCACACCTGCATGGTAATAATTTTATCAAAGTGACTTACCTACAGTTGGGTGAGTCACATCTCCATGGAAACAATCTAATGAAAAGTCACATCCTAATCAAGACTAATAAATGTGACCCCACAATATTGCATTAAAGAACATGGCTGTTCTGGGAAACATAATATATCCAAATCAGCACATATGTATACATTTAGTAATATAAAGAATAGAAAGAATGCACAGCTATCCTGAAAAATAGGACAACATTGAAAAAATTACTCATTTCAGTTGCAGACTTCAAGCAGATTTAGTTATATATGTCTACACTATTCAGAGTTGAATATGTCCTATCTTCTTTATGAAACACTACGGAAAATTAATAACTGTTCTTTGAGATTAATTCTAGCATTGTTTTTAGTAAATACACTTTCCTCTTCTCTAGTAACAATCATGTGTCAATAGTGTGTTTAGAAAAACAAAGCAAAACAAAAACAAACAAACAAACAAAACAACTCTCCAAGTAATGTATTTCTGTAATCAATTCATCTGAGCCACATCCCTACTGAAAAGAAAAGATTATGGTGTGGCATGTCTCACTTTAGTCTAAAACTTCTGATAGTTTTCCTGAAACTCCCATACTACCAATTAACCTGTGAAATACCAGTAAAAACCCCACCTCTGCGATCCTTTACATGGAGATGACACTCTTCCTGCTCTGGTCATTAATAATGACCTTCACAAGACGGTGAAGGAAGAGACTACAGTGTGACATCAGAGACACTGAAGAGTGACCCTCTTATTATCCCTCTCCCCTTCCCTTTCTCCAAGCAAAGCATGAATGCTAGATAGCTGAACATATACCAGAACAGTTATTCTTAGTTTAAAGCATAGCTTCTTACTAAAATTACTCCTCAAAGTACTTCCCAAAATTTAGTTTATCATATTCTTTCTACCTTAACACATCATTGAGAGCAAACACTTGAGGGCATAAAATGATGCTATGACTAAGTTCTGTTAAGAAAATGGAGGAAAAATCTAGAAGAGCCACAGTGAAGGGGTGGAATGTGGTAGAGCCAAGTGCTAAGGAGTTCTGGCTGAATGAGTCTGTAACCAAATACACCAAACAGAGAGGTTAGAGGGCAATGACAAGAAACATATCTTTTACCATAATAAAATGGGGGATTTTTCTTCTTGAAGAGACAGAATTCTAAAGAGAGAGAGACATACACAAAAAGAAAAAGAGAAAAAAAAACAGAACCAGATAGAAATGCAAAAGAAGGGAAAGGAATAATGTGGATATAATAAGACATTTTAAGTTTAGGAGATTAACATATTTGCTCCTGTTAAAGCAAACTATTTAACTTTGGTTACAGAATGCTCTGGTGACATCAAGTCTATGATGACATGGGAAAAATAAAGACCAAATTCAAGGCAATTTACTACATTGTTCTTTTTTTAAAACTATTGCTATGAGTGAGTGAAGAGTTGAAAATCTGAAATAGAAAAGTAATTCATAAACTTTTTTTCTCAAATTCTCTTTCTGAATAATTAGAGTTAAATGAAACATTTTGAAATATGTTAGATTTAGGAAATGTGTAGATTTCTCATGTTTAATTCACTGAAAATTGCAGGTCAATTCAGAAATATTTAGTAATTAAGTACACATAGAAAATATCAGTATCCTAGTGTGTTTAAAGGAAGGCACATTAAGCACAAATAGCAAACACTTACATAAAGGATATTATGTGAATTCACATTTATCAGAAACATTCAAAGGTTGTTTATTTTAAACCACAAAATTCAGATCCATCATTGATCTACACATTTTTAGAAGCTTTCTGTTTAAATTAGGGAACTCAATATGATCGTGCAGCTACTGATGGAGATTAGGAGGAGTCCTGGCACAATTGTTTTGGCCTCTTTCCTGGTGCCCTTCTTGGAAAGAGATGCCTTTTGCCTCCTAGGAGACTTGCTGTCCAGTCAACTACTGGGCATCTGGTACAGCAGATGGGCTCTGCCGCATATCTGGATCAGTCACAACCAAATGCAATCAGTGCTATCTCCATTTCTGCATGAATTTTGTCATGCTTTATTGGTTTCAAAGCACTTATTCCAGAAAAATATTTATTTATCCTCTAATAGCTGCAAGAGTATGGAGTTTATCAAGGTGAATGTAGAGGCAAATCTTATTTCTGAGGCCGTGCATCAGGTTAACTTCCTTTCTGGCACAGACTGGGTTACTTGATGACTCGCTACTTTCATTTTTATGTTGTGTTCCGTTTTCATGCTTTATACCTTTTATTATGTGCATGCTCTGCTTTATCATCTGTTCCAATCTCTATGCCTTCTTGCACCCTCAGAGCTTTTTGCTTCTCCCAGGCTTGCTATGCAATGGTACCAGAGGTGGGGATATCTTAATCATTCAAAACAACCTAAGGAAATTTTTCCAAACCACAGATGACCTAAGTGTACCCTAAGGGTGTCAGATTTAGTAGGTCTGAGAGGTATCCTGGCCTTGTGTTCTAAGTCCAGTTCTGTTCATATTATTAAAACTGATTATTTCATTACTGGAGTCCAAAATGAGTCTCAAGTATGAGAATATAACCTATTCATGAACTTTTAAAAAAATCAAATTTCCTGGTGTAATTTGGGGCTTTGTTTATTGCCAGATAGGATGCGGGGTAAAGGAAAGGATACATTGTGCTAGTGATGGCAAAATAAAATGGCTTTCACTTTCAGCCAGGTAATGTAATTGATAGAGGTTGGCTGAACATAATTCACTACATACAAAACATGATTGGACAAAGAGACCAACAGTTTGTGATCTGTGGATACACTCTCTCTTGCCCTAAAGAAAAAATCACAGGGTTCTATAAAGTCAGCTCCTTCAGGTTCTGCATCAGCTACAGCCTGAACAGAAACCACACCCTTCCCAGGCTAGCCTACATAGAGTGGCTGAGAAAGACCTGGCCATTTCAGCCAAAGCAGGACACTGAGATGAGTATTCTTGCTCTAGAACACACCAAGCTGGTTGAGGATTTGTGGAGCATGCATAGCACATAAGAATAAGAAAAAACAATAAAATGCTTTTTAAATAATAAAAGTTTTTTCTTTAGGAACTGCCCAGTCCTGCTTCCTCCTCCTTTCCTTCTCAAATGTTGGGTCCCTAATACACATCTTTCAGCATCTGCTTCCAGAGAACCTAACCTGTGACACATTTAACAAGCAGGAGTATATATGCATAAAAAAAAAAATACAGAAAGCATGAAATCTTCATCTTTCAATCTGAAACTCAAGTTCCCTTCAGACCGAGTACTTATATGACAGCTTGTTATATAAACAAACAAAACCATGATTTGTTTATACAAGCCGAGAAGCAATCAACAATTGAGCAATGTAATACAATAAGCTATAATGCCTGGCCTATTAAAAGTTTATAAAATGAGTTTCTATTGCAAACACAAGAGCTGTAGATATGGTAGATTTCTCTTTTTCTACTGGAACCTCATTGAAGCAAGTATCTGTTTTTCTCTCATATAAAATAAGGAAGTTGGTCTAAGGCAAGGCATCCACAGCACATCTGCATCAAGGTCCATTATGATGTCCTTTCTCTGTTTCAGATAAAGAGGTTATCCTCCTATTGTGGCTCACCCATCTGAATCCCACTCCCTTCTGCATCTCTGGGAATTTATTCTATCAATTTGCTCTTTTTTCTGGGAATTTATTCTACCAATTTGTGTTTTTTTTACCTTTATCTCTTTAACCTCCATCTCTTCATTCCTAAATATATGCAAGACTTTTCTATGATAATTAGTTGCTCACATACACATACATTCAAATGCAACAAAAATTAGGCACTTTTGTCTTTTGCTGGTATCAAACTTCATGATGGAGAGGATTCTTTTAATTAGAAATAAGAGATGACAATGTTAATCTTTCTAATACAATAATTCACCATATTGAGAAATAACTATATTTTCTAATGTTATAATATTCTGATTATTCCCTTGTTATTGTTTTGAGCTAAAGTACCCTCAGAATGCTTTTCCATTTTATTACTACTTAAATATATGGAATAAGAAAAAATAATAAAATGCTTTTTAAATAATAAAATTTTTTCCTTAGGAACTGAAGGGTTATACTTTGCCTGTTTACCATACCTGCCAAATACAGGGTTCAAAAATATGTCAATTTTTCAGTCAGCAGGATCATTTTACAAAGTACAGAGAAAAAGAAAAATATGCCCCATACTATCTTAAGTAGATTTTTATGCAAACAGATCCAGGAGAATATTTCTATAATGAAAAGTTTTGCACACTATTTGTTTCTCATGAAAATTTAGTTCCCTAAAAAAAGTGAACTTAAATTTTATAAAAGCATGGTTCTAAAGCTACATACTGTCTATTTTGGAAAGGATTGACCCACTATTTTTTTTTTTTTTTTTTTTTTTTTTGCCATCTTTCTGACTTCAGTAACATTAACAATCCTTCAAATTGTTTTGTCTTTTTTTCATTTTTATAATAATCTGAAAAGGAAAATGAACAAACACAATTTACCTTTGAAATTTAACTTTTAATTTGTGTTCTTATGATATAAATTAAGTTACATTATTCTATGACTTGTGTACTTTTCCCACCATTTTCCCATTATTTACTTCGAGAAAGCATTATTAATCATTGTATGCTAGAAATTCTAGGCCTTCAGAGTGTTTCTCTAGTGTTTTAATCTTCAATCAATGCATCTTTCTTCCTCCCATAGTAATTCAATTTAGATATTATTGAATGATGACTTCTTTCATATTTGAAGATGAGAACTGTATATCTATCTCCCCAGCTTCTTTTTCAAGTAAAGGTAAGGGATAGTCTTCATTCTTATACAGGTCAACAGCATGACTCAAAGTCACTGACTCGGCCTAACACCATAAAACAGGACCTATTATTCGTAAGATTACATGTTCCGTTTGGTGTTCACCTGCCACAATCATCTATGAACCAACTGACCTCAATGTGCCAGACCTGTTGGGAAATTATACTGACTTGCATTTTATTCTCCTTGAGAGACAAAACTGTGTAAAAGACACAAAAATGTGGGCCTATGCCTTTAATTTGAGCACATCTCATATAAGAAGCAATGTTAAGGGAGATCTAAAATGTAGATACTTCCCTAGTATTCCTCAGGGTACTTTCATCCATTTTAATGACCAACGATGCATAAGCAACTGTGGACCAGAACTATTTTAAACTTAAAACCAGCCAAAAGCCTGGTTTTAAGTTCTAACTGTATTTACCCAACCACAGATAAGGCATCTGATTATGACAATAGAATTAAAAATAATATAATTTTTTCTCACCTCCCCATGCTGAGTTGAGCCCTACAAATATCAAAGATGAAATGATTTGTTGGATTTGCTACTATTAAGGAAAACAGACCAAATACATTTTTACTCTTTTTGTTCATCTATATACCACATTATTAGCTCCTGTAATGTCTTGAAAATTATCTTTGAAAGGTCAAATGCAGGGGAATTCCACTTCCAATGAGGATGTAAAAAGCTGCAAGAGAAAGTCACCTCCACCCTAACAATGAAGAGAAGACAGATAATCTAAAAAATCATAACTTTTGAGCCCATAAGAGAGCTAAGGACACCAGACAACCAAGTGAACCACTGAATTCCAAAGGATGACACACTCCTCAGAGAAACTGAACATAAATTATTTCACCTTTGCCACAGTATGGGGAGAAGTACATGATATCCATAAAAATGGGTAAGAAGAAAAAAATTGAAATTTGAACAAATTGTTAAAGGCCATGTGTATGCTAATGTAAAAGTTTGAAACATTGGTATTTCAAGATATAAGGCAATTTGCAGGGACTCGTAAGTTCTCATTCATGGTGTTTCCATTTGCTTAAACTGTCAAAATGCAATATACCAGAAATGGACTCACTTTTAACAATGGGGATTTATTAGCTTACATGTTACAATTCTAAGGCCATGAAAATGTCCAAATTAAAGGCATCAACAGGAGGATACCTTCTCTGAAGAAAGGCTGCTGGCATCTGGGGCACCTCTGTCACATGAGAAGGCACATGGTCAGCATCTGCTAGTCCTTTTCTCCCGGGTTTTGTCGCTTTCGGCTTCTGGCTTCAGTGGCTCTCTCTCAGCTTCTGTGGGTGTGTTCTTGTCTCTCTCAGCTTCTCTGGGGTTTTTCTCTATGAGCTTCTGGGCTTTTTCTGTCTTTTTCCTCTCATAAAGGGCTCCAGTATTAAGATTAAGACCCACCTTGAGTGGGATAAGTCACATCTCATTTAAAATAACCTAACCAAAAGGTTCCACCCACAATAGGTCTGGATTAAAAGAACATGGCCTTTTCTAGGGTAACTTGAAACCACCACAAACCAAAGCTGAAGACCTGAGAGACCTCTGGCACAAAGATGTAGGGTCTAGATGTGAGGGTAATGATGCATGGGAACATGGAAAATCATATTCATATATATCATACACATATATCATATGACATCATATATCACACACTGCAAATATATATTCATATATCATATCCATATACATATATTTTATATAGGCATATTTTTTCAATTGATTTTTGATAAACTTACAAGATAGCCTTTTCAACAAATGGTATGCAGAGCAAGTTTTCTGATATGAAAATAAATGAACATTGACTCTTTCCTTAAACCATATGCAAAATTTAATTGCAATATAGGTTCTCCAACTTTACTTTTATTTTTTTAAATTATTTTGGATCTTCTAGTTGCTTTTCATTTCAATGTAAATTATAGAATCAGTTGGTGAATTTTTATGAAAAAGCCTGCTAAAATTTTGATGAGATTGTGTTTAACCTACAGATCAAATTGAGGTAAATAAATAGCTATCAATATTGAGTCTTTTGGTCCATGAGCACAAAATATTTCTCCATTCATTTCTCCATCTCATTGAATTTCTCTTAGCATTGTTTTATAGTTTTCAGTACACATATTTGTTAAAGTTATCTCAATTATTTAAGGTTTATTGCTACTACTCTAAATTATGTTTCTATTTTAATTTGCAATTATTTATTGATTATGTATAGAAATATGATTTCTTTTTGTAGGTTGAGACTTTAACTTGTAACTTGAGACTTTACTAAATTCACTCAATAGTTCTACCAGCTTTTTTATATCCTTAGGATTTTCTATTTGGACATTCAAGTTGTCTGCCAATAGAGTTTTACTTCTTTTCTAATTTGTATGCCTATTATTTATCTTTCTTCTCTAATTATACTGGCTAGGACCCCTAATACAAAGGTTGAATGGGAGTGCTGGAAAAGGATGTCCTTGCCTTCTTACTAATCTTAAAGCAGTCAGTCTCTCACTATTAAGTATATTAGTTGTCGGTTTTTTGTAGAGCCCGTTGTAATGAAATTCCCTTCTACACTTAGTTTACTAAAAGTTTTTAACCCATGAATGGAGTTGAATTTTGAAAAAAGCTTTTCCTGTATTTATTGAGATGATTATACCCTATTTCCCTTTAGTCTGCCACTATTGTGAATTATATTATCAAGTGTCAAACCATCTCCTATTCCTAGAAAAGACTGCTTTAAAGTAAAGGTGACATTTTAACAATCAATGAGTAAGTTATACTTTTAGAAAGCAACTCATAGATAAGATTAGTGAGATTGTTTTGAAAATGGATTTTTGAAATATTTTCCTTGTCATACATCTTGTTGAAATTTATGTAAAAAAAAAGGTTAGAAACACTGGAATCAAATTTTCTAACCTTTTGAATAATGAAGTGTTTTGGTACATTCAAATAGCGATCAAATATTTTAAAATATAGTATTGCTATCCTGTTTCTGGAAATACGGATGACTAAATTGAAAGGATCAATGGAAGCATTATAAAATAGCTAAAATGATAAGATATTAAATCAGAAAAAGCTATCAGTAAACTAGGCAAAACAACTGGAGGCAGAAATGAAAAAGAAAGCAGGATTCCAGAGAGGCAAGTACTTATCCTGCCAATTCTAAAGACCTAGAGCCTAAAATTTAATAGGGTATTAGTCCACATGCATTTGGAGTTTGCATAAGATTGTTACTCAGAATATAAATAAAAGCAGGATCCCCCAAAAGCTTCACCCTACAAAGGTGAACTAAAAAGAAAGAATGAATGAATGAAGGCTGAGAGAAAAATCACTGTTACTTAGAATTTAGATTGAATTAAAATATTACATTTTCTTAAATGACAGTGAAATAAATGCATTTTTAGATTAACAAAAACTGAGGATTTAGTGAGTGCTATGTTGGACATAATTCTTTTTGTTTTTTCTTAGAGTTCAGAAAATAAAATTAAGAACTAAAATCTTGGACAAAAATAGAATATACATTTAGAAGAAAGTGTTTAAAGTTCAAATGCTGTTTTTCCATGCCAAAGGCACATGAACATATTAACTTTAACCCCTAAGGTACATATACACATTTCTAAAGTTTCTATGATATATAATAAAATAATAGACATTTATAACATCCACACTTGATGAAAAATGGAATGAGAAAAAAATAAAGACAAAGCATATAGATAATTTTAAAATGAAGCAAGAATGAAGAATTAAAAGAAACCCCGAAGTGTAGAAAAAAATTAAAATGTATCAGTAATCATAATCTATAAAAATAGCTTTTTATTTGACCAAGACCATAAATCTGGATTTTTAAAAATTCTACTCTTTGCTGAATAATTGCAAAACCTGTAACAATCTAATTGTTATAAGATAGGAAAAAAGATACTCTAGGAAAATATTAATCAAAGTGGCTAAGCTATAGAAATAGCAGACAAAATATTTAAATCATAAAATATTACTAGAGCTAATGAGAGACAACACTTTTATTTGAGAAGTAGTTGGACTGACCAGAAAGATATAAGAATTCTCAACATGTATGTATCTAATAACATAACATTAATAACTGATAATACAAGGAGTTCCCCAAATCATTATGTATATAAAATACTTGAACAGCATTATTAATATTTTTTATCAAATTAACAAGTATATTTTCCATTTATTGTGTGTAATATTCTACAAATTTCCATTAGATTCATTTCAGACACACATAGAATATTCATAAATTTGAACAATATCTTAGTAATAACCATTATTAATATAAAAAATAATCATTATAATACAGAAGAGAACCTCTGAACACAATGAAAAACAAAGAGACAAACATCAAAATCGAAGAGAACAAATTTTTAAATATTCTTCATTTTTTTTCTAAATAACCAATGAGTCAATGGAGAAATAGGAATGGTTATTTGATATACTTAGAAGGTAGCAATAATGAAAACAGTATTTACCAAAAATTTTGGAATGCTGTTAAAGGAATCTCAACTGCTTACATTAAAAAGGATGAAAGACTACAAACAAATGAACTAAGCATCCAATTTAAGAATTATTTTTAAAAAGAAACAGTAGAATAAATGCAGAGTATAGAAACTTTGTAAAGAAAATAATGACTACACTTACTGATAGGCAAATCATTAGATACTAGAATTGATTCTATTGTCATTGTTTTTCTAAGCATTTGACAAATATTATACTGACCTAAGTGGAAATTTAATATAATAATATATACAGTAAATTAATTCTTGTGGTTTTTTTTGAAATCCATTTACAAAACAGAAGCCTTATCTTGTTTTTTATTTCAACGTTAAAATATATTGACTTCTGTCTGGATTACTTTGTGGCCACTAATTTCTTATATGCACTGCTGTTTATATAAAACTATAACTTTTGTATAATTGAAAAGCTGTTGGTAAGTTAATAATGACCCATGAAGCAATTCCAAATACTCTGCCTAACCTTTGTCTCTCTTTCTGGTTAAATGTAAGTCAACTTTAATTAAGCTCAAAGGTTTGTTTTGTTTTATTTTCTCAATCTCTCCCCAAAGGAACATCATTTACTGTGTTACTTCAACATGATTTCCATTTCTGCTGGGCTGCCGATATCAATTGTCCCTCAGGAAATGGGCTGTGTACCATTATAGAACAAACTATATAATCTTTAAAGAACAAACTACATCTTGAAATATCTCCATGACCACTATCAATATCATTCCAGAGCACTACAGAATACTAATGTTGACTCAGAGGAGTAATCAATTTAAAAAACACAACTGGATGTGTTTCAAATATTGTCCCATTGTTTTTCAATCATTTTTATAGGAAGAACAGTATGTGTAATTTAGGATTTGAACCACCTTTATTGCAATTTTTGGTTGCCAGTTATGAAATAGGCCAGCAAAATTAATGGGAAATTTTTAGTACAGAATAATTAATATTTTTAGGATTAATATATATTTTAATTTTATCAAGCAATGTTCTTGTATTTTAGACACTCCTTGGCAACCCTATTTTTAGCTTTGCAAATAAATGTATCAGTACAAACTAATACCAGTTATATTAATATTTTTAGGCTATTAAATACCATCATATTCCAAGACATTAAAATACAACTCCAAGTGGCCATAATTTCTTTAGCAATTTAAAAAAGGACATTTCAGTAACATTTATTCATGCCATAGGGAGTTTATCTCATTCTTCTATTACAATCTAATAACATTTAAAATTGTGAGAATTAAGGAGTAGATTATTTTAGTAAACCATTATTAATGTGCTTTGAATGTATATTGCTGCCTATGTGAGAGTGTCTGTGTGTGTGTACATGTGTGTGAGAGAGACAGAGACAAAGGGAAAGAGAAAATAGATTGTGGCCCTTAATTATGAAGGATTTTCCACTACTCCCTACACAAAACCTCAACTCTGGGCTTCTTTTGAATATGATACATATACCCTTTGGACAATTTTGTAGAGTAGATACTTCCTTCATCAAAGACAAAGCACAAGGGCAGTAATACAACTGACCTTGGTAGAAAAAAATCAAGGTAAATTAAAAGTTCTGCTTTGCTTCCAAAGGAGTAGTAAACAAGATGTCAATAAATCCATACCCTTTTATTGTCCATACTATACATTTTCTTAAAATTATTTACTCTGAAACATTTCATACAAACTGTTGGATTGAGATGTATTTAAGAAGCTAGGTATATATATTGAGTTAGATACAAAACTGTTTAATCTATTACAAGAAAATAAAATGTAATCTTCGGGGTTTTTTTTATACTGGTTATAGAGGAAAGAAATTATTTCCATCTCTACCAGACAAACATCTACATACCAACATGTAACATCACTAAGACTGGGATATTTAATCCATGGTTGATAGTAAGTTAAAAAAAAAAATAAGGACATACCCCTGGATCAAGAGTTGACAACTACAGACCACAAGCTAAATCTAGTCCAACACTTATTTTTCTAAGTAAATTTTTATCTGAACATAGCCTTGTTTTCTCATTTTTATGTTGTCTATGATTGCTTTTGCACTGCATTTGCAGGCATGAGTATTTGTGACCGAGGTTATGGCCTGCAAAATCTAAAATATTTGCTATCTGATCCTTTACAGAAAAAGTTTGCTGACCTTTACCCTTGACAATTCTTGGTGGTCTTCATCGCCACATGACAATGAAAGACATTCCACTCACCGTTTTGTGGAATTTCCAAGTTGTTAAGTTTTTATAATAAAATTAAATTTAACTGCACAGTTAGTCAACATATGAAACATCATTTTTAGATATCCAATTTTGGAGATGGCTAATTCTTTCATAGCTATCTATGCCAAAGTATTCACTAATTAGCTTACAGGACTTTAGAAATAAGTTTTGTACATTAAATGAGTGATGTTCAAGTTATTATAAATATACATCTCTCAGAAAGATTTTTTAGGCTCCAGGGCCCTTATACACATAAATGTGGTTTATGAAACTGACAAGGTCAGCAGCCTAACATTCATAAAACAAACAGAACTGTAGGTCTATATCATCATTTCATCTCCACATCATTTAGTCTCTCCACTAAACAGAAGCTTCTATCCCCTGATTCTGGCGGCCACATGAAGTGGCTTCCACTCCACCACATACTGTATTTATCCCCTAAGACAAGATGTTTGCCTTCTTTGTATCAGTTTCCTCAGTTTTAAAATGGGGCATAAATGAGATATCTTTTGTGATTATTTTCATAATTAAATGGTTTAGTATATATAAAGTGTTTAAAATCTAAAAATGGGTAATAAAATGTTAATCTATAAATAAAACACATATTTGTACATATATTAGGCATACATTTTACTGGAGATTGTATAAAGGCTCATATGAATTCCAAAAGATCTGCAGGACAATTATTTTAAAATAATGGATCATTTCATTAGTATTTATAGAAGCTAAATGGTTAAAAGTTTTAATTGTGCCTAATCTTTATTACAAAGAATATAACTTGAAAAGAAAATAATAAAATACCCACTTTACCTTTCAGAGATGTAAAATTTCATGGTAAAGAGCTTGGAACTTATCCTGGATGAGGAAGATAAAAAAAAAAAGGCATAATTTCTCAGGAACACTATGCACCTGCAAACTTTATAGGGAAATTAAATTAGAAAGAGATATGACATCTAAAGAGAAACTTTCTACTGGCATATCATGTGTATCCTAAGAAATCAGACTACCAAATGCACACAACATTTTCAATAAGCAAATCTTTTCTATAGGAGAGTAGAAGTTATCAAGTGATGTTTTTTCAGTACTTTCATATCCCCTCATCCTCTTACTGTGCTGAAATAAGTTCCACATTAGCATATGGAATTTCATAACTTCTTTACTTAAGTCATTTGGGCTGTTCTTCTTTGTATCCTCAACCATTAATTGAAATACCTTTTCTCCTCCCCTATGAATGACTTTTCCTTTCTTCAAACACTATAAACTCTCCTCAAACTGAGGAAGACATTCCTCACCACTCCAGCTACCTCTCATTTTCTCTTCAGAACTTATTAACTAGAGATAGTGGTAGTGATAATTAACTATGCAAAAATTCTGAAATTGTTTAATCTAAGACTGTTTCTCTAAACAGAATGTGGACTGTTTGAGGAAAAGTCTGTGTATTTAATGTCTTTCATATCTTTTAATATCTTCTAGATGCCTAGCATGTCCTTGAGGACTGTCCTAGGTTCACAAGTGGTGATCAATCAATAAATGTTGGTTGATAGATACATAAACATAGATAGTTAAATATTAAAAATATTAAAGTCTAGAATAGGAAATGTGCACTCAACTTCAAGGATAAAAATTATTTAGATTAATACCTAATATCTCCTTTAAATGAACATTCAATAAGGAAAAAACAGAATCTGAAGAATCATTAGAATCAGTTTGGGATATGACACAGATATAGGAATTATTCACAGAAAATTTAACACAACTATGATTAATATGTTAAAGATTATGATGGAAATAGTAACCAGTATACAGGATCTGATAGGTGATTTCAGAAGAGCAATAGAAACTCTAAGAAAGAATGTAACAAAAAAGCTGGAATCAAAACTCACCAACAGAAATGAAAAACACTGAAAAAAGGTATCAGTAAATAGAAGTTACAAAAACTGTATTGCAAAGAGAAAAAAAAGATTTTTAAAAAATCAGAAAATCACTCCCCAAAATTGTGGAAAAGTATTCAATGGTCTAATATAATCATGATCATAATCCAAGAAGGAGAAGAAAGAGAAAGTGGAAAATGAAATATTTGAAGAACAGTGGCCAAAACTTTTTAAAATTAATGACAGACACCAAACCACAAATTCAAGAAGCTCTGAGACACCAAGCAGGATAAAAACAAAAATACACAAATATATTCATGCATGCATACAAATTTAAAACAACCCAAGCATATCATATTAAAACTACTGACAACCAAATGCAAGGAGAAAATTTTGAGGTAATCTAGAGAAAGTAAATGTAACCAGAAAGGCACAAAGATAAGAAATATGCCAGACATCTCAACAGAAACAATGCAAGCAAGAAGGCAATGGAGGGGCATCTTTAAATTGTGGAGAGAAAAATAGTCAATTAAGAATTCTACAAAAAGTAAGAACATCTTTTTAAAGTAAATAAGAAATAAAGACATTCTCAGGCAAGCAAAACAGAGTAAATTACCAATATCAAGAATGAATGATGCATTCATTCATTCTCATTTAACAGATATTAAAATGATTTTCAAATACTATAAGAATTATCTGCTCATAAATTTGAAAATTTAGATAAAATGTACCAATTTCTTGAAAGACACAAACTACCAAGACTCAGTAAAAAATAGATAACCCGAATAATCATATATATATATATATATATATATATATATATATATATACAAAATTATATTTGTAGTTAAAAGACATTTTAAAAATAGAATATTCCAGGTCAAAATGTTTTCAATGGTTAATTCTACTATACATGTAAGGAATAAATACTAATTCTATTCAATCTATTCCAGCAAAGAGAATAAGAATGAGCATTTCCTCACACATTATATGAGAGTAGTATTACCATAATAACAAAACCAGAAAAATATATTACAAGAAAAGAAAATCATAGATCAGTATTCCTCATGATAATAGATACAAAATATTTAGCAAAATGATATAAAACAGATAATACAATATGACCAAGTGGGGAAGGCATATCTGTTTCAACATATAACATCATTCAATGTAATTCACCACATTATCAGACTAAATAAGATAAACTATATGAACCTTTCCACAGAATGAAGATTTGACAAAATTTGACATCCATTCATAATAATAATAATAATAAAATACTCTCTCCATACTAAGATAAGCAGAGCACTTCCTTAAACAATAAAACATATCCACACACAAAAAAAAACGCTATTGGGAGCAGGGCAAGATGGTGAAGTGGTGAGGTGTGGAATTTAGTCTCTCCTCTAGGAAAGCTGGTAATTACCCAGGAAATGTATCAGACAGGGTTTTCAGGGTCTCCAGTGACCAGCCACACGTTGTATACAAGTTTGGAACCAGTGGAAAAGCTGAGATCATAGCAAAATTTGTAAGTCTCCTAACCAGGCCTCTGGCACCCCTCCCTGCCCAGACCTCATGGACTGTCTTGCAGCTGGCTCCATGAAAGGAAAAAAAAAACAAAAACAAAAACAACAACAATCTGCTGGGAGCAAGAAGGAGGTTCAACCTAGCCTCAACTGCAGAATTAATTAACAAATTAATCAATTAATTTTTGGAGCTGGTGACTCTAGAGAAGGGCTGGGCTCTGGGAAGGGGGAGAACATAAAAACCAGTACCCATTCCCTGGCTCCAAGAACATTGCTTTTTGTTGTTGTTGCTTTGTTTTGTTTCTACATTTTGTCCCTTCTCCTTTCTCACTGATTCCTTATCATTTTACACTTCAATAACCCCCAGCAAGGGTGGAATTAAAGCTGTTGGAGAGCAATTATCAAGATAATGCCCAAAGCACATCTTCAAATACTCTATTCTGACACTGACAAAGCTTCCAGGCTGGGGAAAGGATTTAAAAAGGGAATTTTTTCTTTTTTTTTTCTTTTCTTTTTTTTTTTTTTAATTTAAAAGTAATATATGTGGGTCAAAAATTTAAGGTAACATATGTGGTTATTTTCTATCAGACAGCCCAAGTTGAAGGTCTAGGCTAGTCTTGGGGGGAGACAGAGTACCCGGAACTTCTTTGAATTCTAGATTCATTTCTGAAGAAAGTCTCCACACCAGTCTTTAATTAGCAACTCAGTCTGAACAAGGAATTGAGTTGAGTTGCCCCAAAGAGGAGAGGGGAGTATGGAATAGTGCCCCTGGGAGACAGCTGGAGTTCCTAGATTGGGAGAGTGGAGGGAGGTCCAGCTCAATTGGCAGCTCCCTTCTGGGAACTCAGACCCCAGGGCCTGGAATTCAGAAACCAGCTTCAGTCAGCTATGCCCCTGACAGGATCAGAGTCACCAGGAGAACTAAAAGCACTGCATCTCCTTACACTGGTGTGGGAGCTGTGGGCTGTCAAGCACCACTTGCTAGGCAGGATAGGAAAAGCACCAAGTCTAGAGGCCTCACAGGAGGGTCTCATTCTCAGAGAAACTCCATATCCTCCTCCTGAGACCTAGGCCTCTCTAGACTGGGAAAACATGACTGGAGTCAACCATATCTGAGGAGACCCTTTCAAAAAAAGGCTACGTAGATGCAGGGCAAGAAACAGAAAAACAAGAGGAAAAATTGTGGTCAACTAAATAGAACACAAGTTAGAGATCTAGAATAAATTGAACTGAACACCAAAGGTTAGAGAACAAAGCTAAACAATAAGAAAACCCCAGGTAAAAGAGTGAAAATGAGCTGCAGAATAAAATAATCAAGAAAATCAGATGCCTAGACAATTTAAGATAATGAGCCATACTAGGAAATACACACACAAAAATGGAAGAGCCAAAGGAACAAACTAATAGTTCAACCAAGATACAGGAGCTGAGGCAACTAATGCTAAATCAATTCAATGAACTAAGGGAAGAACTAATTAAAGATGTTCAAAGAAATCTCCTGAATCAAGTCAATGAGCTGAGGGAAGATGTGGCAAAGGAGATGAAGGCTATAAAGAAGACACTGGATGACAATAAAGAAGAACTCATAAGCTTGAAAAAACAAATAGCAGAATTTATGAGAATGAAGGGCACAATGGAGGAGATGAAAAACACAATGGAGTGATATAACAGTAGATTTGAACAGGCAGAAGAAAGGATCAGTGAACTGGAAGACAAGACATTTGAATTCATACACACAAAAGAACAGATGTTGAAAAGAATGGAAAAATATGAGCAGGGTCTTAGGGAGCTGAGTGACAACATGAAGCACATGAATATATGTGTTATGGGTATCCCAGAAGGAGAAGAGAGGGGGAAAGGGGCAGAAAGAATAATAGAAGAAATATTCCTGAAAATTTCCCAACTCTTATGAAAGAAAATTACAGATTCAAGAAGTAAAGCTTACCCCACACAGAATAGACTGCAGTAGACCTACTCCAAGACACTTACTGATCAGATTGTCCAATGTCAAAGACAAAGAGAGAATTCTGAAAGCAGCAAGAGAACAGCGATCCATCACATACAAGGGAAGCTCCATAAGACTATAAACAGATTTCTCCACAGAAACAATGGAGGCGAAAAGACAGTGGTATGATATATTTAAAATACTGAAAGAGAAGAACTGCCAACCAAGAATTCTATATCCAGCAAAACTGTCCTTCAAAAATGAGGGAGAGATTAAAATATTTTCAGACAAACAGACACTGAGAGAATTTGTGAATAAGAGACCAACACTACAAGAAATACTAAAGGGAGTGCTACAGGCTGATAGGAAAAGACAGGATAGGTTTGGAGAACAATGTAGAATGCTCAACTTCACTCACTATTAGGGAAATGCAAATCAAAACCACAATGAGATATCATCTCACACCTACCAGAATAGCCATTAGCCAAAAAGCAGAAAATTGCAAGTGCTGGAAAGGATGTAGAGAAAGAGGGACACTTATTCATTGTTGATGGGGATGTAGAATAATGCAACCACCCAGGAAGACACTGTGGAGGTTCCTCAGGAAGCTCAGTATAGATTTGCCATGTGACCCAGCTATTCCATTGCTAGGTACATACCCAGAGGAACTGAAAGTTAAGACATGAATGGACATTTGTAAACTGATGTTTATTGCAGCATTATTCATCATTGCCAAGAGGTGGAAACAGCCCAGATGTCCATCGATGGACGAATGGATAAACAAACTGTGGTATATACACATGATGGAATATCATGCAGCTGTAAGACAGAACAAAGACATGGAACATATAATAACATAGATGAACCTAAAGGACATTATGTTGACTGAAGTTAGCCAGACATAAAAGGACAAATATTGTATGGTCTTACTAATCATCTTGTGTAACTATAAAACAAGTTTGTAAATAAGGAAATTAACATCAACACAGTAGTATTACATACTCTATGACAATATTCAATATTCTTCAATTGTCCCACAAATGTCTTTTCTGAGGCAGGATCCACTCCATGATACTTCATGACATTTAGTTGTCCTGTCTCCTTAGTCTCCTCCTATATGGTAAGACCCAAAAATTCATGTGCTGCCTTGACATCTTTGAGCTGCACAAGGCCCCCACGGCTTAACCATAAATTCTCTGATTCTTACCAGATATACCCCCTACCCCGAGGGAAAGGCTCCCCACCTGACTAGTTCCCTGTCATGTAGACCAACTGCACTCAACCCAGGCTTCAACCTAGTTGGTCCCACCTCCTTGCCAGTGCACAAAGTTATCCACACAAGCCAATCAGATCCTCCTGGTGAAACTCATTACTACAAAGCCTGTCCCTCACCACCCCTGCTGGTTTACTCCATTCCTGAAAGCAATCCTCATTTAACCCTACATGGTGTGTGCTGTCCTCTTCTCTTGGGCTCTGAGCATATCCAAATAATAAACTGCTGCCAATCTCATCTGTCCACGGTCAGGGTTCATATGTTCAACCATCTTGTCCTATACAGGACAGGGGATCCCTCCTTCAAAAACAGGCTAAATAGAAGGTGATTAAAACACCTCCAATAAATGAGAGTTCCTCAGTCTTTGTCTTTCAGAACCTTGATAATTTGGAAAACACTGGTCATTTATTTTGTAGCATGTCTCCCAATTGGGATTTATTAGAGTTGTTCTCATTTTTATTAATAGATTCAGGTTATGCAGTTTTGGTGAGAATAGTACAAAAGTGATGCTGTGCCTTTTTTCCACTGTCCCATTCAGAAACTTGAAATGTGACAACCAAATGCTTGTTTTTTCAACAGCACATTACAGACTAAAAGTAACTATGAGTTTCCTACCAAGATAATTCAGACCAGCACACAGTTAGAAAGTACCTGACATTGGCTCATTAGCCATGGATCCAAGTAGATATTTATGGGTCTTGACCAGGGTAGATGCTCATTCTAAATTTGGACTTGCATAGCTGGTAACTGAGACAAATGCCTCAAATACTATTAGAGGCCTACAAAATAAAATATTATGTTGCTTTGGATCCTTTGCTTATATAGCAGCTGATCAAGGAACCCATTTTACTGCAGATCTAGTAAAGAAGAAGAAGAATAAGAAACTAAAGAAATGGATTGCATAACTGAATGAACATGTGTTAAAATTTAATAAGCATGGAAAGAAATGTGGGTTGCCATCAGATATATTGTTGAGATATTGTAGAAAGGATAGGGAAGAGTGGTAGGTGTAACAGAATTTACATAAACGTATTCCTAAATACTACTAAATATTTTTCCTTTCCATGTCAAATTCTATGGTGTTGGAAGCTAAATTGCATTATGATTTTCAGAGGAAAAGTAATTTATAAATATGTCCCATGATAATACATCTAAATATTGAGGTCTGAACCCCCTAAGGAAAAGTGGGATATGTTTTTCTTTCTCTTCACATCTCTAATCTGGGATTATTGGTCTCTGCCTCTTTCCTACAAGACGATCCTATATGTTTGTATTCACCCAACCTACTTCACCTGACTGGGAATGGACAAAAGGGGAAGCATCGGCCAGATTTACATAGCATCCAGCTCTGTGTACTGTTCCTCTTGGTGAACATGACGCTGGGGCAAGTCTATAGGGAAATTAATGACAACTGGAAAGAAGTGAACATGATTGCTGACAGATTGGGAGTCAATAAATAATGCTCAAAAGGAAAAGCTAACACCATCTTGTTACTCAAGAGAGGCTTACCATTTTCTGTTATAGGTGAATGTGCCGGTTTGAATGTATTATGTCCCCCAGAAAAAGCCATATTCTTTGATGCAATCTTGTGGGGCAGACAGAATAGTGGGGATTCAGTTGGAATGTTTGAATTAAGTTGTTTGCTTCGAGATGTGCCCCACCCAACTGTAGATGATAACTGATGGGATATTTCCATGGAGGCGTGGCCCCACCCATTCGGGGTGGGCCTTGATCAGTGGAGCCATATAAATGAGCTGGCTCAAGGAGAGGAAACGCAGTGCAGCTGTGAGTGATGTTATTTGAAGAGGAGCAAGTTTGCTAGAGGGGAATGTCCTGGGAGAAGCCATTTTGAAACCAGAACTTTGGAGCAGACGCCAGCCATGTGCCTTCCCAGCTAAGAGAGGTTTTCCGGACGCCATTGGCCGTCTCCAGTGAAGGTACCCGATTACTGATGTGTTACCTTGGACGTTTTGTGGCCTTAAGACTGTAACTGTATAGCCAAATAAACCCCCATTTTATAAAAGCCTATCCATCTCTGGTGTTTTGCATTCTGCAGCATTAGCAAACTAGGACAGATTTTGGTACCGAGAGTGGGGTGCTTTTGCTGCTGTGTTTGCAAATACCAAACATGTTGGAACGGCTTTTCAAATGGATAGGGGGAAGATTCTGGAAGAATTGTGAGGAGCTTGATAGAAAAGGCCAAAACTGCTTTAAAAGGACTCTTTGTGGAAATATGGACTCTAAAGATACTTCTGATGAGGCCTTGAACAGAAATGGTGAATGTGTTGTTGCAAACTGGAAGAAAGGTGGTCCTTGTTTTAAAGTGGCACAGAATTTGGCAAAATTGAGTCCTGGTTTTGGATGGAAGGAAGAGTTTGAAAACGACAACTTGGAATACTTAGCTGAGGAGATCTCCAGACTACGTGTGGAGGACATATCCTGGCTTCTCCTTGCAGCTTATAGTAAAATGCGAGCAGAGAGAGATAAACTTAGAACTGAACTCTTGGGTTCAAAGAAACCAGAAGTTGATGGCTTGGAAAATTACAGGCTTCCAGGGGGTGGAATCCCAGAAGCTACAGCCCAACGTGAGGATGGAACCAAACATGGAACCCAGCCGCCATTTCAGTACAAGCCAAGATTGGAAAAGGAGTTAAGCAGAAAGGATTTGTGGAAAGTCCTATTGTCTGATGGCTTTGACCCCTGCATGCTTCATGCAAAGCCAACAGAATTTTTGCGAGATCTTTATAGACAGAGCCATTGCCGGTCTGGACTGGAGGAGACAGACAAGGGAAAAATTAAAGGAAAAATCTCTTCAAAGACAGAGCCATGGAGGTTGAGGTCTGGAGTCAGGAGGTCTCGGGCTGGGAGAGCGGAGCTGCCCACATGCATGGAAAGGGTGAGTTTGCCCTGGAGGTCGAGGGCGGGCCTTCCGCCTCAATGCTCTGGAAGAGTTCTGCCACCCAAGGTCCCAAAGAGGGTGGAGCACATTCCCAGGGAATTGGGGAGAGCCTGGCTGCCACCCCACTGTTCTGAAGGGGTTGAGCATGTGCCCCGGAGATGGAAGGGAATCCGGGAGCTGCCCCAAGGTTTGAGGAGGGTGGGGCTGAGAAGGTGGTCTCCCCAATGTGTGGGTATGTTGGAGCACTCACCTAAGCATTTGGAGAGGAAAGGGCTGCCGAAAAGGCCCTTAGGAAGGGTTAGGCTCCCGCTCTCTCAAGCCCCAAGGATGCAACGTTGTTCTGTTAATGACTCTCAGACTTTGAAATCTAATGGAGTTTGTCCTGCAGGTTTTAGGAACTGTTTTGGTCCTGTTAACCCTGTTTTCCTTACTCTTTCTCCTTATGGCAATGGGAATGTTTATCCTGTGAATGTCCCTCCTTTGTATATTGGAAGCATATAACTTCTAAGTCCACAGATCCAAAGCTAAAGGAAAAGTATGCCTTAGGACTGACCATGTCGATATTTGATTTTGATGGGATCTTGTACTTAACTATTGTTACTGAAATGATTCAAGTTTCTGTGGTATTGTGGGGTGAATGTATTTTGTATTTGGAAAGAATATGTTTTTCTGGGGTCCAGGGGGTGGAATGTGCCAGTTTGAATGTATTATGTCCCCCAGAAAAAGCCATATTCTTTGATGCAATCTTGTGGGGCAGACAGAATAGTGGGGATTAAGTTGGAATGTTTGAATTAAGTTGTTTGCTTCGAGATGTGCCCCACCCAACTGTAGATGATAACTGATGGGATATTTCCATGGAGGCGTGGCCCCACCCATTCGGGGTGGGCCTTGATCAGTGGAGCCATATAAATGAGCTGGCTCAAGGAGAGGAAACGCAGTGCAGCTGTGAGTGATGTTATTTGAAGAGGAGCAAGTTTGCTAGAGGGGAATGTCCTGGGAGAAGCCATTTTGAAACCAGAACTTTGGAGCAGACGCCAGCCATGTGCCTTCCCAGCTAAGAGAGGTTTTCCGGACGCCATTGGCCGTCTCCAGTGAAGGTACCCGATTACTGATGTGTTACCTTGGACGTTTTGTGGCCTTAAGACTGTAACTGTATAGCCAAATAAACCCCCATTTTATAAAAGCCTATCCATCTCTGGTGTTTTGCATTCTGCAGCATTAGCAAACTAGGACAGTGAATTTTAAACATGTAGAAGAGATTCCCACCACTTACACTCAATATCATTTGATCTACTACAAAAAGCAAGGGCTTCCAGGAAGAATACATCCTTGTCTTGTACACCTCTGAATTTTGCACCTTTGCTCTACAGAGAATTGTGGAGGCAGGAGACACAACTTTGGAGACTACTGCATAACATAGAAAGTACAGCAATATGAAACTTTGGACCCTCCCTCACTTTTGAACCAGAGCATTATCATCTTTTACACTGAACTTCTGTATGGGATTTTGATTGAATAAAATCATTCTGCTGATAGAAAAAAATTGTTGTTCTAAAAAAAAAAAAAAAAAAACCTATCTAGCAAATAGCAACATCCAGTGAGTTGGCAACTAAAACAGATTTCCAATAAAAAGAATTCCAAGCCTTAAAAATTCTGTGGGCTGCCAGGGCATTTTGTTATGGTGGTTGTTTTTGATGTTGTTAATGTAAGCAAAATTCAGTACTTCTAGATAGAAAAATATTAGAGAAAGGGATTCCAGTTTGAAATTACCTGAATCTACATATATGAAAAGGAAAAAAATGAGTTAAATGTAGTCAGCAATTGATTTACTCTTTACTGATTTGAGGAAATGAATGAAATCCTTGATGTTGTTTAGAGCTCTGGAAAACATTCCAGATAAAAAACTTCCAAGTAAGTATCAAAGTCTTAATTTCTCCAGCTTAATGTGACAGAAAAGGAAAATAAGGTATACACATAATTTCCAAATACAAACAAGGTTGCTCTCTTTTAGCAAGATAAAAAAGCAGGAAACATAACATAATGTTTCCTGGGCAAACAGTAATACATCATTTACTTGCTTAGTATAGAGTCTACCTTCATTTCAGAGTTTTGTTTTTTTTTTATAACCACAAAAGGAGAAGTATTCTTAACCTGTACAAGAAGAAATAACCCAAAACTCTCTGAGATATGCTGGAAATAAAGTCAACGAAAAATAGGGCAAAGTTTATTGAAGAAAAGAATTTCTGTCTAGAAAAAAATAAAAAGGAACCTGTTGTAAAACAATCAATCCTACAGTTTAATAGATAGCAAAAGCTAATGTAGTATTTAAAGACAAAATTAAATACTAGAAAAATGTGCCCAGCCCATTGAAAGAATGAAAATTCCAGTAGCAGAAATTTGAACAAATTGAAATCTCAGGGAAAGGCTACCTCCAATTCACATCAGAATTAATAATTGGAATTGATTTCAGAAAACACACAATAAGGGTACTCTCCCAGATACACTGAATAAATAAGTGAGCAAGTTTAGTCCCAAAGGAAATTACTGGGTAAAATTTATTTGAAGAAGTATTTATCTAAAGTAAGAAATCCATTTAAGATCTTCAAGCAATAAAATGGAAATTTTTTCTTGAAAATATGTTAAGAGTGGGACAGATAAAGCTCTCTGGCCTTCTGTCCTTTTTAAGGAAAAAGTACTTTTTTATCAGTCTTGCCAGTATAATTACAAAAAAATCCATCAAAACTGAAATCAATCAAATGTTTAAATGTATAAAATGTATTGATCAAGTTGTAGATTCAATGGCTAAAGAAAAGGAATTCTGATTATAGTTTTCTGTTTCATTTGTTTTAACATTTTGGTGTTACTACAAATTGAAGTCTTTAATAAAATTGTTGGTTTGTTGAACATAATGCCAAGGTGATTGATTTTTAATTTTGACTGAGATAAATATAATTGGCTAATATTTTTGGTCAATGGAAAATTTAATAAGGGGTATTCTTCCATTGTGTCTTATATGTGGAGCATTGTTTTCACAATAAATAATAAAAGACTTTGCACTTTGCATATATATTTTATTGGGGGAAGTTGTAAGCCTGGTACCTCTAAAGACATTTAAAAATATATTATTTAAATTCCATAACCTTAATAAATGCATTTTCATAAAGCATGAGGCCCAGGGCAAGGTTCCCTCCTACAGTTCATAGTGTAGTACTGCTATCTCCAGAGCTGGCTGTGGTTTTTCCATGGTTCCAGCTCTCTGCACAGGATTTGCCTTCCCAGTAAAAGCATCTCTTTCTTTGATCCTTATAGCTCAAGAAGACACAGTATCATTTTGCTGTTACTAATATCTGGATTGCCTCATGGCCCCTCTCTGGCTTTTCAGCTCTTCCAACAGATTGACTAGTTCCTAGATTTAGATTCTATTTTGCTAAATGGCATGTGCTCTGTTTTCTAGATTGGACCTCATCAGGAATGCTCGCTATTTACTGAGCAACATATAGCAGAGTAGAATCACTAATATTTACAATGAGTAATTGCTCCAGTTTGCTAATGCTGCCTTTTTGCAAAATACCAGAAATGGATTGGCTTTTATAAAGGGGGTTTATTTGGTTACAAAGTTACAGTCTTAAGACCTTCACTGAAGGACTGCCAATGGCATCCGGAAAACCTCTGTTAGCTGTGAAAAGCAAGTGGCTGGTGTCTGTTCCAGAGTTCTGGTTTCATAATGGCTTTCTCCCAGGATATTCCCCTCTAGGCTGCAGCTCCTCAAAAATGTCACTCTTAGTTGCTCTTGGGGTATTTGTCCTCTCATAGCTTCTCCAGAGCAAGTCTGCTTTCAAATGCCATCTCCAAAATGTCTCTGTAAGAGCAGCTCTTCTCCCAGCTCCTGTGTGCTTTTCAGAGTGTCCCTTTTGTCTGTAGCAAGCTCACTCTTTCTGTCTGAGTTTATATAGCACTCTAGTAAACTAATCAAGGCTCACACTGAATGCGCAGGGCCACACCTCCACGGAAATTATCTAATCAGACTCACCTACAGTTGGGTGGGTCACATCTCCATGGAAACACTCAAAGAATTACGATCTAATCAACACTAATACATCTGCCCGCATAAGATTGCATCAAAGATAATGGCATTTTGGGGGGCATAATACATTCAAACTGGCACAGTAATCTAAAAAAGCAGATTAAGAAAGCAGGGGAAATACATTAATATCCTTTTATGACTGTTAGAGCAACCAAACTAACACCATCTTGTAAACTCAGTCCTGACCAATGTTCTGGAACCACTAATGGTTTAGTAAAGGTCAATTAAATTCTCTACCTGAGTGGTTCCCTTACCCAGTTTTGAAACTGCAATCCCACCTTCCTGGGTATTATCATAACAATTGGCAAAATTCCAGATGCCAGTAATCTGCCAATGTCTGATGTTTCAATTTCCAAAAGTTTAAATAACTTCTACTGTCTACATATCTAACTTGGCATATTAGTCAGGTTCTCTAGAGAAACAAAGCTGACAAGAGCTATCTGTAAATATTATGAGATTTTTATAAAAATTATCTCATGTGACTATGGGAATATACAAATCCAAATTCCATAGGGCAGGCAGAAAGCTGGGAACTCTGATGAAGATTTTCAAATAATTCCCCAGTAGAAGATGACTGGCTCAAGTAGAGATGGAAATTCTCTCTTATGACTGCTGAAGTCATTACTTCTCCTTTCAAAGACTTCAAGTGACTGGATGAAATGTCTCTCATTGTTGAAGAAATACCTTCAGTTGATTGTAGATGTAATCAACCATAGATTCAATCCAACTTACTAATGATTTAATTCCATGAAATATCCTCACAATAACAATCAGGCCAGTGCTTACTTAACCCAAACAACTGGACACCATCACCTGGCCAAGTTGACACATGAAGCTAATCATCACAATCCAGCCCTTGTCAACTTGGCAGCCATACACATTACCTTAAGCCACACTTAATCTCTAAACTAAAAACATAACTGTCATATTTTTCAACTAACAATACTCAACTGTCCTGCATACAACTGGAAATGCAATAACTCTCTCAGAATATGGTGCAAGTTCTTGGGTAACATTCACTCTTAAACTTGATATCCTATAACTTAAATACTATGAAACTAATACAACTTATGTCATATGATAAGGGAATAAGATAGAGAAGAAAACAAAGATATTTACTATATACACATATACAAGCATAATCATAACAAAACAAAGATGAAATAGTCATAACCATTACAGTCCTTATTTCTATAATTGGTCATATGGTCATAGTTTGTATTTATCACTACCTTCTTACATTACCCACTCCATATTTTCTTTACATAAATGACTCAACATTTCCTGAGCAAGCACCTCAGCTAGCCATGGTTCTATGCCTGGTGGGGTGACCCAAACTTTCATTCTTGAAGTTTCTGGGCCACTGTAGTCCTGCCTGGATTGGGATGTTGCAGTTTTCCACTGATTTTAATCAAGCATGGTAGCACAAAGAGATACCCAGAATACTGGAATATCCTGTATACCAGGTAAGTTTGTCTTCACCTCCATTATGCAGTTGCAGTCCTATTTCCCCTTGATAGTCAAGATCAATTGCTCTAGCCATGCAGTTATTCTTTCCTTTGCCTGTTGATTGAGAGGCATGAGGAACCAAAGTGTCCATGGCAGTCTTGACTTCCAGTTCACTGGAATCATTGTGTCTCCTAGTTGAAGCACTCCTCCTTTTGGAATTAAAACCTGTAGACCAGCAGAGCTTAATGTTTCAGGGACAGGAATCAAATTTTTTTCTAATGGATCACTAGGAGTAATAGTGAGTAATGCCACTCCAATGCCTAGCCCTTGATTCCTGGACCTGTGAATCCTGGCTATGGGAGAAACAGCACCATAGAGTAGACCCTGATTTAGAGCACACATGGCCTCCTGGAGAACACTGCTCCAGCCCTGCAAGGTATTGCCACGAAGGTGATGCAATAATTGAGTCTTCAAAAGGCTATTCCACCATTCTATCAATTCAGCTGCTTCCGGATGATGGGGAACATGTTAAGACCAGTGAATTTTATGAGTACTTCATTTGCTGTGAAGTGGATTCCTTGATCAGAAGCAATGCAGAATACCATGACAGTGGTTACAGCATTTGGTAAGCCCACAGATGGTAGTTTTGGCAGAAGCACTGCATGCAAGGAAAGCAATCCCATATCTTTGTGTTTATTCCAGTTAGAAAGAAATCACTGTCTCTTCCATGATGGAAGTGGTCCAATGTAATCAGGTAGCAAGTAGACCACCTTGGAGAATGGTGCCACATCGAGGACTGAGTGTTGGTCTCTGTTGCTGGAAAATTGGGCACTCAGCAGTGGCAGTAGCCACATTGGCTTTGGTGAGGGAAATTGCTGAGCCAGTGCATAAATTCCATGCCTACCAACATGGCCACTTTGTTCATGAGCCCATTGGGCAATGACAGGAGTAGCTGGAGAAAGAGGCCAATTTGCATCCACAGAACAGATCATCTTATCCACTTGATTGTTAAAATCTTCCTCTGCTGATGTCACACTCTGGTGAACATTCATGTGGGACACAAATGTCTCCATGTTTTTTGCCCACTCAGAGATGTCTATCCACATACCTCTTCTCCAGACCTCTCTGTCACCAATTTTCCAAATCATGTTCCTTCCAAGTCCCTGACCATCCAGCCAAACCATTGACAACAGGCCATGAATCAGTATACAAATGCACCTCCTGCCATTTTTCCTGCCATTAAAAATGAACCAGGTGCACTGTTCAAAGTTCTGCTCACTGGAAGGATTTCCCCTTATCACTGCCCTTCAGGGACATCCCAGAAAGGGGCTGCAGTGCTACAGATGTCCACTTATGAGTGGTACCGGCATATCATGCAGAGCTGTCTGTAAACCAGGCTTGAGTTTTCTTTTCCTCAGTCAGCTGATTATAAGGAACTTCCCAAGAGACCGTAGCTGTAGGCTGGGAAAGAGCAGATAATGTGACAGGAGTGGGGGCCAGGGGCATTTGGGCCACTTCCTCATGTAACTTTCTTGTGACTTCATGACCCACTCAAGCCCTATCTCATATATGCCACTTCCATTTTATGATGGAGTGCTGTACTGCATAATCAACTTTATGGCTTGGCAGGTAGGACAACCACCAGCTCATGATAGGCAACTCAGGTCTCATGATAACTTTGTGGCCCATGTTTAAGCATTCAATCTCCACTAAAGTTCAGTAGCAGTCCAAGAGCTGTTTCTCAGAAGGACAGCAGTTATCTGCATAGGATGGCAAGACCTTGCTCCAAAATCCTAAAGGTCTGCATTGTGATTCTCCTATAGGGGCCTGTCAAAGGTTCCAGACAGCATCTCTATTTACCACTGACACTTTCAGTACCATTGAACCTGCTAGAGCATTTGACCCAAGTCATAGAGCAGTTTGCACAGCAGCCTGAACCTGTTATAGAGCCTCCTCTTATTCTGGTCCCCATTCAAAACTAGCAACTTCTCTGGTCACTTGATAAATGGGCCAGAATAGCATTCCCAAATGAAGAATAAGTTGTCTCCAAAATTCGAAGATGCCAACCAAGCATTGTGCCTCTTTTTTTGGTCATAGGAGGGGCCAGATGCCACAGCTTATCCTTCATCTTAGAAGGGATATCTTGACATGCCCACTGAACACTTAGAAATTTCATGGAGGTGAAAGGCCCCTGTATTTTTGATGGATTTATCTCCCAGTCTCTGATATGCAAATACATTATCAGTAAGTCTAGAACAGTTACTACTTCTTGCTCATTAGGTCCAATCAAGATGATGTCATCAATATAAGGGAACAGTGTGATGATTTGTGGGAGGCAGTGACAATTAAGTTCTTATGGGCAAGATTATGACATAGGGCTAGAAAGTTGATACACCCCTGAGGTTGGACAATGAAGATATATTTCTGGCCTTGCCAACTGAAAGAAAACTGTTTCTGGTGGCCTTTAATTACAGCAATTGAGAAAAAAAAAGTGTCTGCCAGATCAATAGTTGCATACTAGGTATCAGGGGATGTATTGATTTATTCAAGCAATGACATCACATCTGGAACAGCAACTGCTAATAAATGAATTCATCAACATGACAGGGTACATGATCAACACATAAAAATCAAAAGTGTTTCTATATGCTAGTAATGAATAAATAGAAGAAGAAATCAAGAAAAAAAATCCATTTCCAATAGCATTTGAAAGAATCAAATATCTAGGAATAAATCTAACCAAGGATATAAAGGACTTGTGTGCAGAAAACTATAAATGATTACTAAAAGAAATCAAAATATACCTAAATAAATGGAAGGACATTTGTGTTCATGAATTGGAGGACTAAATATAGTTTAAATGTCAATTCTACCCAAAATGATCTATAGATTCAATGCAATCACAATCCAAGTTCCAGGAACCATCTTTGCAAAAATGGAAAAGCCAATCACCAAATTTATATGGAAGGATACGGGACCCCAAATAGCCAAAGCTACCTTGAAAAAGGTGAACAAATTTGGAGGACTCACTTCTTGATCTTAAAATGTATTACAAAGCCACGTAACCATAACAGCATTGTACTTACACAAGGACAGAAATATAGACCAATGGAATTGAATTGAGAGTTCAGAAATCAACACCCACATTTATGGACAATTGATTTTTCACAAAGCAGTGAAGACCACTCTACTAGGAAAGCACAGTCTTTTCCACAGATGGTGCTGGGAAAACTGGATCTCCACATGCAAAGAATGAAGCTGAACCCCTACCTCATACCATATACAAAAAAATTAACTCAAAATGGATCAAATACCTAAAAATGAAACCAGAAATACAAAAATCCTAGAAGAAAACATAGGGACGCATCTTCAGGACCTTGTTTTAGACAATGGTTTCTTCGACTTTACACCTGAAGTACAAACAACAAAAGAAAAAAGAAATAAATGGGACTAAATCAAAATTTAAAATTTTTGCATATTAAGGACTTTATCATGAAAGTAAAATGACAGCCTACATAATAGGGGGAAATATTTGGAAACCACATATCCAATAATGGTTTGATATCCAGAATATATAAAGAAATCCTACAGCTCAACAACAAAAAGACTAACAACCCAATTTAAAAAATGGGCAAAAGACTTGAATAGACATTTCTTGAAAAAAGATATATACAAATAGCCAAAAAGCACATGAAAAGATGCTTAGCATTATTAGCCATTAGGTAAATGCAAATCAAAACCTTAATGAGATGCCATTTCATACCCACTAGGATACATATTATTGAAAAAAATGGAAAATTACAAAATTATTGGGTAGCAGGTGGAGAAAGAACCCTCATTCATTGTTGGCAGTAATGTAATATGGTGCAGCCACTGTGACTGACGGTTTGGCAGTTCTCAGAAAATATAGAATTACTTTATGACCTGGCAATTCCACTTCTAGGTACATATCCAAAAGAATTGAAAGCAGGGACTCAAACAGATATTTCCCACTGATGTTCACAATCACCAAGAGATGGAAGCAACCTGTCCTAGTTTGCTAATGTTGCTGGAATGCAAAACACCAGAGCTGGATTGGCTTTTATAAAAAGGGGTATATTTGGTGACAAAGTTACAGTCTTAAGGCTATAAAGAGTCCAAGGTAACACATCAGCAATCAGGTACTTTCAATGGTGTCTGGAAAACCTCTGTTAGCTGGGAAGTCACATGGCTGGCGTCTGCTCCAAAGTTCTGGTTTCAAAATGGCTTTCTCCCAGGACGTTTCTCTCTAGGCTGCAGTTCCTCAAAAATGTCACTCTTAGTTATACTTGGGGTATTTGTCCTCTCTCAGCTTCTCTGGAGCAAAAATCTGCTTTCAATGGCTGTCTCTTATCTGCAGTTTCTGTGCTTTCCTCAAGTGTCCCTCTTGGCTGTAGCTCCTCTTCAAAACATCACTCACAGCAAGATGGCGGACTGGTGAGCTGTATGTTTTAGTTACTCGTCCAGGAAAGTAGGTAGAAAGCCAGGAACTGCGTGGATTGGACACCACAGAGCAATCTGACTTTGGGCATACTTCATACAACACTCATGAAAACGTGAACTGCTGAGATCAGCGAAATCTGTAAGTTTTTGTGGCCTGGGGACCCGCACCCCTCCCTGCCAGGCTCAGTCCCGTGGGAGGAGGGGCTGTCAGCTCCGGGAAGGAGAAGGGAGAACTGCAGTTGCAGCCCTTATCAGAAACTCATTCTACCGATCCAAACTCCAACCATAGATAGACTGTGAACAGACACCAGAGAATCTGAGAGCAGCCAGCCCAGCAGAGAGGAGACAGGCATAGAAAAAAACAACACGAAAAACTCCAAAATAAAAGTGGAGGATTTTTGGAGTTCTGGTGAACAGAGAAAGGGGAAGGGCAGAGCTCAGGCCCTGAGGCTCATATGCAAATCCCGAAGAAAAGCTGATCTCTCTGCCCTGTGGACCTTTCCTTAATGGCCCTAATTGCTTTGTCTCTTAGCATTTCAATAACCCATTAGATCTCTGAGGAGGGCCCTTTTTTTTTTTTTTAGTCCTTTTTTCTTTTTCTAAAACAATTACTCTAAGAAGCCCAATACAGAAAGCTTCAAAGACTTGCAATTTGGGCAGGTCAAGACAAGAGCAGAACTGAGAGAGCTCTGAGACAAAAGGCAATAATCCAGAGGCTGAGAAAATTCACTAAACACCACAACTTCCCATGTCTGCTCACAGCCATCATCCTGGTGGACAGGAAACACTCCTGCCCGTCGCCAGCCCCATAGCCCAGAACTGCCCCAGACAACCCAGTGTGATGGAAGTGCTTCAAATAACAGGCACACACCACAAAACTGGGTGTGGACATTGGCCTTCCCTGCAACCTCAGCTGATTGTCCCAGAGTTGGGAAGGTGGAGCAGTGTGAATTAACAAAGCCCCATTCAGCCATCATTTCAGCAGACTGGGAGCCTCCCTACACAGCCCAGCAGCCCAGAACTGCCCTGGGGGGATGGCACTCACCTGTGACATAGCACAGTCATCCCTCAACAGAGGACCCGGGGTGCACGGCCTGGAAGAGGTGCCCACTTGCAAGTCTCAGGAGCCATACGCCAATACCAAGGACTTGTGGGTCAGTGGCAGAGACAAACTGTGGCAGGACTGAACTGAAGGATTAGACTATTGCAGCAGCTTTAAAACTCTAGGATCACCAGGGAGATTTGATTGTTAGAGCCACCCCCCCTCCCTGACTGCCCAGAAACACGCCCCATATACAGGGCAGGCAACACCAACTACACACGCAAGCTTGGTACACCAATTGGACCCCACAAGACTCACTCCCGCACTCACCAAAAAGGCTAAGCAGGGGAGAACTGGCTTCTGGAGAACAGGTGGCTCGTGGACGCCACCTGCTGGTTAGTTAGAGAAAGTGTACTCCATGAAGCTGTAGATCTGATAAATTAGAGATAAGGACTTCAATTGGTCTACAAATCCTAAAAGAACCCTATCAAGTTCAGCAAATGCCAAGAGGCCAAAAATAACAGAAACTTATAAAGCATATGAAAAAACCAGACGATATGGATAACCCAAGCCCAAGCACCCAAATCAAAAGATCAGAAGAGACACAGCACCTAGAGCAGCTACTCAAAGAACTAAAGATGAACAATGAGACCATAGTACGGGATACAAAGGAGATCAAGAAGACCCTAGAAGAGCATAAAGAAGACATTGCAAGACTAAATAAAAAAATGGATGATCTTATGGAAATTAAAGAAACTGTTGACCAAATTAAAAAGATTCTGGACACTCATAGTACAAGACTAGAGGAAGTTGAACAACGAATCAGTGACCTGGAAGATGACAGAATGGAAAATGAAAGCATAAAAGAAAGAATGGGGAAAAAAATTGAAAAAATCGAAATGGACCTCAGGGATATGATAGATAATATGAAATGTCCAAATATAAAACTCATTGGTGTTCCAGAAGGGGAAGAAAAGGGTAAAGGTCTAGGAAGAGTATTCAAAGAAATTGTTGGGGAAAACTTCCCAAATCTTCTAAACAACATAAATACACAAATCATAAATGCTCAGCGAACTCCAAATAGAATAAATCCAAATAAACCCATTCCGAGACATATTCTGATCACACTGTCAAACACAGAAGAGAAGGAGCAAGTTCTGAAAGCAGCAAAAGCAATTCACCACATACAAAGGAAACAGCATAAGACTAAGTAGTGACTACTCAGCAGCCACCATGGAAGCGAGAAGGCAGTGGCACGATACATTTAAAATTCTGAGTGAGAAAAATTTCCAGCCAAGAATACTTTATCCAGCAAAGCTCTCCTTCAAATTTGAGGGAGAGCTTAAATTTTTCACAGACAAACAAATGCTGAGAGAATTTGCTAACAAGAGACCTGCCCTACTGGAGATACTAAAGGGAGCCCTACAGACAGAGAAACAAAGAAAGGACAGAGAGACTTGGAGAAAGGTTCAGTACTAAAGAGATTTGGTATGGGTACAATAAAGGATATTAATAGACAGAGGGGAAAAATATGACAAACATAAACCAAAGGATAAGATGGCTGATTCAAGAAATGCCTTCACGGTTATAACGTTGAATGTAAATGGATTAAACTCCCCAATTAAAAGATATAGATTCGCAGAATGGATCAAAAAAAATGAACCATCAATATGTTGCATACAAGAGACTCATCTTAGACACAGGGACACAAAGAAACTGAAAGTGAAAGGATGGAAAAAAATATTTCATGCAAGCTACAGCCAAAAGAAAGCAGGTGTAGCAATATTAATCTCAGATAAAATAGACTTTAAATGCAGGGATGCTTTGAGAGACAAAGAAGGCCACTACATACTAATAAAAGGGGCAATTCAACAAGAAGAAATAACAATCGTAAATGTCTATGCACCCAATCAAGGTGCCACAAAATACATTAGAGAAACACTGGCAAAACTAAAGGAAGCAATTGATGTTTCCACAATAATTGTGGGAGACTTCAACACATCATTCTCTCCTATAGATAGATCAACCAGACAGAAGACCAATAAGGAAATTGAAAACCTAAACAATCTGATAAATGAATTAGATTTAACAGACATATACAGGACATTACATCCCAAATCACCAGGATACACATACTTTTCTAGTGCTCACGGAACTTTCTCCAGAATAGATCATATGCTGGGACATAAAACAAGCCTCAATAAATTTAAAAAGATTGAAATTATTCAAAGCACATTCTCTGACCACAATGGAATACAATTAGAAGTCAATAACCATCAGAGACTTAGAAAATTCACAAATACCTGGAGGTTAAACAACACACTCCTAAACAATCAGTGGGTTAACGAAGAAATAGCAAGAGAAATTGCTAAATATATAGAGACGAATGAAAATGAGAACACAACATACCAAAACCTATGGGATGCAGCAAAAGCAGTGCTGAGGGGGAAATTTATAGCACTAAGCGCATATATTAAAAAGGAAGAAAGAGCCAAAATCAAAGAACTAATGGATCAACTGAAGAAGCTAGAAAATGAACAGCAAACCAATCCTAAACCAAGTAGAAGAAAAGAAATAACAAGGATTAAAGCAGAAATAAATGACATAGAGAACAAAAAAACAATAGAGAGGATAAATATCACCAAAAGTTGGTTCTTTGAGAAGATCAACAAGATTGACAAGCCCCTAGCTAGACTGACAAAATCAAAAAGAGAGAAGACCCATATAAACAAAATAATGAATGAAAAAGGTGACATAACTGCAGATCCTGAAGAAATTTAAAAAATTATAAGAGGATACTATGAACAACTGTATGCCAACAAACTGGATAATGTAGAGGAAATGGACAATTTCCTGGAAACATATGAACAACCTAGACTGACCAGAGAAGAAATTGAAGACCTCAACCAACCCATCACAAGCAAAGAGATCCAATCAGTCATCAAAAATCTTCCCACAAATAAATGCCCAGGGACAGATGGCTTCACAGGGGAATTCTACCAAACTTTCCAGAAAGAACTGACACCAATCTTACTCAAACTCTTTCAAAACATTGAAGAAAATGGAACACTACCTAACTCATTTTATGAAGCTAACATCAATCTAATACCAAAACCAGGCAAAGATGCTACAAAAAAGGAAAACTACCGGCCAATCTCCCTAATGAATATAGATGCAAAAATCCTCAACAAAATACTTGCAAATTGAATCCAAAGACACATTAAAAAAATCATACACCATGACCAAGTGGGGTTCATTCCAGACATGCAAGGATGGTTCAACATAAGAAAATCAATCAATGTATTACAACACATTAACAAGTCAAAAGGGAAAAATTAATTGATCATCTCAATAGATGCTGAAAAAGCATTTGACAAAATCCAACATCCGTTTTTGATAAAAACACTTCAAAAGGTAGGAATTGAAGGAAACTTCCTCAACATGATAAAGAGCATATATGAAAAACCCACAGCCAGCATAGTAATCAATGGTGAGAGACTGAAAGCCTTCCCTCTAAGATCAGGAACAAGACAAGGATGCCTGCTGTCACCACTGTTATTCAACATTGTGCTGCAAGTGCTAGCCAGGGCAATCCGCAAGACAAAGAAATAAAAGGCATCCAAATTGGAAAAGAAGAAGTAAAACTGTCATTGTTTGCAGATGACATGATCTTATATCTAGAAAACCCTGAGAAATCGATGATACAGCTACTAGAGCTAATAAACAAATTTAGCAAAGTAGCGGGATACAAGATTAATTAGTGCTTAAATTATACAGAGTTTCTATTTGGGATGAAGGAAAAATTTTGGTAATGCATGGTGATGATGGTAGCACAACACTGTGAATGTAATTAACAGCACTGAATTGTATATTTGCATGTGGTTAAAATGGGAAATTTTAATATATATTATATAATGACATATATTTATACATATATACGTATAACATATATATATGTTACCAGAATAAAATTTTTTAAGAAAAATTCACAGAACTGTGCAACACAAACTGTGAACCCTGAGGTAAACCATTGACTATATTTAACAGTACAATTATAAAAATGTGCTTTCATTAGTTGTAAACAAATGTACCACACCAATGTAAGGTGTTAATAATGTGATGGTATATAGGTCTATTATGCATGACTTTTCTGTAAACCTATAATTTCTCTAATTAAAAAAAAAGAAGATATTTCTGGCTTTGCTGCATAAAACAAATTCTAGAAACTGCCATTGTGCTAGAGAGAAAACTAATCGATGTTCTACTGCTCTAATTCAGGTGAGGCATGATCATAGCTAGGATTACAGTGATGGCAGTGCAGATAGAGAAAAGCTGAAACATTTGAGAGATATTTAAAAGTTAAAGTTCACTGGGAAAGAAATTACTGGAGAAGGACTAGTTTTGGTGGAAAAGGTCATTGGTTTAATTTTAGACATGTTAAATTTTAGGTGCCTATGAGGCTTCCTGGTTGTTATCTAGGATAGGCAGTTGGACACAAGCTCTAAGAAGAGGTCTGAGCTGTCGATTAACATTCAACAATAGAATTTAAATCATGAGTATGCATGATATCACGTAGGGAGTCAGTAGGGAATCAGAGTTTTGAGGAAATCCCCCATGTCATGGATGGAGAGAAGAATCCAGGAAATGGGAAAGAGAAGGAATGACCAAAGAGTAAGGAAAAAAAAAAAGGACAAAGTACAATCACAAATATCAATGAGAGTGTTTTAGGAATAAAGAAGAAAGAAAGAAAGATAAGGACTGAAAATGGTCACTCAATTTAACAAGATGGAATCACTGGTGATCTCACTGTTTTGAAATGTAGTGGGTGATTAGTGAGCACAAAGGGGGCAAATGGTTCGGTTAAAAAACATTTTCAGACATTTTTCTGCAGTTGGAAGACAAGAGAAAAATCCAATGATGGAGGGAGATGTGGAGTTAAGGGAGGAATTTTTTAAAAGTCATATTTAAGTAATCATGGCCTTAATCTAGTTAAAAATAACTAGGGGAATGTAAAGAAGAAAGAAGGGATAACTGATAGATAATGTTCAGGAAAAAGTGGTAGAAACAGTATTTAAAGCACAGGTGGATTATTTTGCCTTAGCTAAGGGGAGGCACAAACTTCACCAATGAAAAGAATCTAAAAAGAAGTTATAGTTGTGGTAGTGACAATTTGATAGGGTTGTTTCTAATATGTTAAATGAATTGGCAAGGCCCTGAAGGCAACTTGACTGTATGTGTCTAAAGCAAAGGCCAACTTATCTGTACATGAGTAAAATAAAAGCTAACTTATCTGTACCTATTAAAATCACCCACACATTCCTGAGATAAGTTATCTGTGAGACAAGTTATCTAGAACTCTCTGACCTTACATAACTGCTAGAATATTCTAACATTAGTTAAACCTGAAGCCAGGATTTCCCTGAAACTGGGACTTTGTCAAGAACTGAGGCTAGAGGCAGAAGGGCAAATAAGTTTCATCAGTAGCCCATTAGCATTCCTCTCCCTTTTAGGGTCTGCTTTCCTTACTTCTTTGCTTAACCAAGCATATTTTTTCTTGTGCAACCTCATTGTATTTACTATATAAACTGCCTCAGAAAAAAACAGAGAACTTTTGTCTCATCATTGAACATTTCCCAATTTGCAAACTGTTTCCATTTAATAAATAAATGGTTTCTTTTTACTAAATTCTTAAAATTTTTCTTTTATTAAAGATATTTGGGAATATCTTTAATTTTTCTATATAAAGAACATGTGGAAAATGTGGTAGGAAAGGGGTTGGAGATTTAAAGGTAATGAAAAAGGTTTGAAACAGTTTTGCAAAGAATGGAAGTTTGAAAAGACAGAGAAACATAATAAAATATTTGCATACCTGAAGCATTGAGGAGTATGCTTGGAATCTCTCAAAAATAAATAAGGCATTTAAGAGTAATATTTCATGTATGATGTACCAGTCTGGTAGGGGGAAGATAGCACAACATCGTGCACTGCTGTAAGAATTGAAGTAAATAGTATGAAAAGACTTTTCTCAGTGTTAAAATAATATTTTGAAATATTTCTTGATGTAAACATACATGCACATATTCAGAGTCTTAATGCTCTTTGCCCTTTCCTCAAAGAGCATTCATTGCCTGGAGAAGACATCAAACAAAAGGATTTTCCTTTCCCCAGGGCATCAAAGCTTTTGATTTTCAAGAGCCTGAGTTTTTAACTATAAAAAGCCAAGAACCTAAAGAATTGGGGGAATACACATGACATTTGAAAGAATGCTTGTATTAAGCAGGTTTGAGAACTGTAAGAAAGATACCCACAAACACAGTGGCTTATACAGGATAAAAATAAATTGCTCTCTCACATGAAAGTTTAAGGCCATGGTGACACTGAGGACCCAGGCTCTTTCTATTTTGTTTTCTGCCATCCTTAACACATACCATGCATCTCCAACTCCCATAATAAAGGCCATATTACAGCCAACATAAAATGGAAAATAGAGAAAGTGGAGGACATGCCCATTGCTTTCAAGTGTAAGACACAGAAATTGCCCACTTCTTACCTCTTACATTTCACTGGCCTGAACCAGCTGAGCACAAACAACTTCAAGGTAGAATAGAAACGGTACCTTTGGGAAAGCAGCCTTATGCCAAGTTAAAATTTGGGGGTTCTGTTTCTTATGGAAGTAGAGAGTAATATATTTTGGGGTGAGCTAGCAGTCTTTGCCACAATATACCTATTTGCTCCCCAAATATCTGTGCACTTTGTGATGATTAATTTTATGGTTCAGCTTGGCTAGGTTATGGTGTCCAGTTTCTTGGTCAGGTGCTGGCTGGCTTTTACTGTGAGGGTATTCCACAGATGGGATTTATATCTATAATCGATTGATTGAATTTACAATCAAAAGACATTTTCCTCACCAATGGGAGTCTCATCATCCAATTAGTTGGAGGTCTTAAAAGCCAGAACTGAGGATTTCTGAGGTTAGAAAAAGAATTTCTGCCTCAACTTCAGCATTGGCTCTTGCTGGAATTTCCAGCCAGCCAGTTTCCCCTGTGGAATTTGGACTAAGGACTTCATTCAGCATTACCTTTATTAAAGTTTCCAGCTTGCAGCCCCTGCTATGGAATTCAGACTTGCCAGCCACCATGGTAGCACAAGTCAATTTCATATAATAAATTTCTTTATCTATATCCAGTTGATTCTGTTGGTTCCGTTTCTCTGGAGAACCCTAATATATCCACCTTTCTTTTCAGTAGAGAATATATTCGATATCTTACATAGAATTCCAGGAAGGCTTCCAGGGAAAGCTGTATTGCTTGTTGATCCTGGGGACCCATGGCACTTCTAGTTTGTTTACCTGTCATTTTTAAAACAAAGCTCTTATCTTTTATGGTCAAGATGTTTGCTTCAACTCCTGCCATAATATTCACATTGCATACAAAAGAGAACTTGTGGGTGACAGGAAAATTACCTGATACTTAGAAATAAAGCATAAAAAAAATATTTTCAATGTCTTAGGGAGGCAAAGTTCACACAAGTCTTGTGTAGGAGAATGTACTTATTTAATCTCACCATTTGCTACTGATGAAAGGCACCAGATTTAGTGATGTTGGCTTGTTAATTTGTTGATTTTATGACCGTTAGATATTATCCCACTTTATATGTATAACCCAGTAATATTATTCTAACATCTCATTGTTAAATTGCCTGTGAAATACTTGATTTTCAGATAGTCTTTGAACCTGTCATAGCATCTTGCTTGCCCCTTCATTAATTTATATATTAAATAAAATCTTTGGTACATATTCATTTTCTATTTGCTTAAGTGTCATGATTCTATCTTTCTACAAATCATACATTTCCAAGGGCAAGCCATTCCACATAATGGCACAACTTGAAAGATGCTCACATCACTTCTTTCATATATCTTTTGTCATAACTTGATAACCTTGTCATGCCTCCCTCTAGAGAAGGCTGAGAAAAATATACTTTTTCTTGGTGGCAATATGCCTGTGCCAGTTTGAATGTATTATGTCCCCCCAAATGCCATTATCTTTGATGTAATCTTGTGTAGGCAGATGTTATCAGTGTTGATTAGATTGTAATTCTTTGAGTGTTTCTTTGTAGATGCTCCCCACCCAGCTGTGAGTGATGACTCTGATTGGATAATTTCCATGAAAGTGTTGCTCCGCCCATTCAGGGTGGGTCTAAATTAAATCACTGGAGCCATATAAATGAGCTGACAAACAGAGGGAACTCAGTGCAGCTGTGAGTGACGTTTTGAAGAGGAGTTACAGCCAAGAGGGACACTTTGAAGAAAGCACAGGAGCTGCAGATAAGAGACAGTTTGAAGATGGCCGTTGAAAGCAGACTTTTGCTCCAGAGAAGCTGAGAGAGGACAAATATCCCAAGTGCAACTAGGAGTGACATTTTTGAGGAACTTCAGCCTAGAGAGGAATGTCCTGGGAGAAAGCCATTTTGAAACCAGAACTTTGGAGCAGATGCCAGCCACATGCCTTCCCAACTAACAGAGGCTTTCCGGACATCATTGGCCATCCTCCAGTGAAGGTACCCGATTGCTGATGTGTTACCTTGGACACTTTATGGCCTTACGACTGTAACTGTGTAACCAAACAAACCCCCTTTTATAAAAGTCAATCCATCTGTGGTGTTTTGTATTCTGGCAGCATTAGCAAACTAGAACAATGCCCAACTAAAAATCATGGCATTTCATAATAAAGGAGGAAGGAGAAAATGGACGTTGAAAGTCAACAAATTAGTTTATAGTTTATCAGCCATAATTGGTTTCCTCACTCAAGAGGAAATATTATTTCCCTGGGCTAGTTAAGAAAGAGAGATAAAACAGAATGTTAAATGCTGGGTTTCATCCCTAGTAAGAGACTCTGCTACCCCCTAGAGTTGGATCCCGATTATAAGGAGAAATGGTAGAAACAACTCAAAAGGCTGGGTTGTTTCTAAGAAGTAGAAGCTTTCTGGGTGGAGCCTTGTAGTGGCAGCTCATGCTTCACATTGTGGGAATCATGAGCTGAGAGGGCTATATGGAGTTTCTAGGTTCATGGGCCTGAGATAAAACCCTCCAGTCATTTCTCAAACTTATCAAGGAATGAGGAGCAGGAAAATATGTTTTGCATGCCCATAAAAGGATTAAGATATATCAGGGAGAGATGTTTGCAATCAGAAAAATAAAAAGCATTGGCAATGCATACAGACTAACTAGAGATACGACAGACATGAATATCTAAAGGATGCCTGGGTGACTTGCTGATAAACTCTCTTTGTTCCTTGTTACTAAGTGAGCCCCTGGATTGGGAATTGAGCACCCAATTAACTAAGATCATATTTCTGATGGGTGGAGATAAAGTGAGCCAAATGGAGGAATCAAATCCATGTATAGAAAAAAAAAAAAAAAAGATATATTTTATGAACACACAGAGAATTGTCCTTAGTATGCTTTGGTGCCCTGAGAATATTCTAGCTTGTATATTGCTTGCATGGATAACATTTCAGACTCTTTCAGCTTCTGACTCTCCATCTTTATCTAGCTACTGTAGTTGGAGCCAGAATTGGAAGAGCCAAGATCTGAGAAGAATCACTATTGCTCATCATGTAAAGAATAGGTCCAGAGCTGGGAGATTATCTGTGTTGGGTTTGTTGAGAAAAGACATCAATGCTTCTCACTTTTCTTCAGCCCCACAAGTAGGCAAACAATCATTGCTTTAAGTGTCTGGAATTAAAGGATCTATACCTAATTTCAGAGATAAATGGGGATTATGTAGAGAAGACTGGAGTAGACTATTTCTCTCCAAGACTTTCTATAGCTAACCAGGGAGCAATTGGAACACTTTGCAGTAAATGTAAGTTGAATTGATTGGAAAAACTTGATTTTATTGGCAAAACAGAAGTTCTATTTTACTTGTCTTATAGAATTAATCATTCTGGTTGGCTACATCAGTTGCTAGCAATCCTCTTCTGCAAACGGACAGCATGGTGGTTTGAAGCTGTACATACCCCAGAAAAGTATGTTCTCAAAGTTAATCCATTCCTGTGGGTGTAGACCCATTGTAACTGGATCTTTTGATGAGATTACTTCAGTTAAGGTGTGACCCACCTCATTCAGGATAGGTCTTAATCTTATTACTTGATTCCTTTATAAATGGAATTGATATATATAGAGAAAACCATAGAAGCAAGAAGTTGAAAGCAACGAAACCTGGAAGAGAAGTGAAAGACCATCAGAAGCCACACTATGCCTTGCCATGTGGCAGAGAAGATAAGGATTGCCAGTTCTCAGTCTTCAGGAAGAAAGCACCACTTTGATAATGCCTTGAGTTGGACGTTCTCATGGCCTCAAACTGTAAGCTAATAAATTGACATTGTTTAAGCCAACTCTTGCAGTTTGTTAGAACTGCCATTATGCAAAATATCAGAAATGGATTGGCTTTTATAAAGGGGGGTTTACTTGGTTACAAAGTTACAGTCCTAAGGCCATAAAAGTGTCCAAATTAAGGCATCAACAAGAGGATACTTTGTTGATACCGAAGAGCAGCTGATGGCATCCAGAAAATCTCTATCAGCTAGGAAGGCGCGTAGCTGGCATCTGCTGGTCCTGGGTTGCATTTCATCTCCTCTCTCAGGTCCTGTGCATTCTTAGCTTAGCATCTCCAAATGTCCTTCTGTCTGCAACTCCAAGCATCTCTGAGCATCAGCTTTCAATGGCCATCTTCAAATGTCTGTCTCAGCTGCTCTTGGGGCGTTTTGTCCTCTCTTAGCTTCTCTAGAGCAAACTCTGGGCTAGCATCTCAAAGCATCAGCCCTCAAGCTTCTCTCCAAAAGTCCCTCTCAGCTGCTCAGAGCTCCTTCTATTTGTGAACTCTTTTATAGGACTCCAGTGATTTAATTCAGACCCACCCTGAATGGGTGGGGCCGACATCTCCATGGAAATAATTTAATCAAGTGTTTCTACCCTAATCAACAGACTAATCAGTCTGCTCACATAAGATTGCATTAAAGAATATGGCTTTTGGGTGACATAATATATCCAAACTGGCATAGCAATCCATTTCATGGTATTTTCCAGGAGCAGCTTGGGAAACTAAAAGAGACAGATGGTAAATATTTTTGGCTTTGCAGCCACACAAGCAGAAGTACAAGTACTCGACTCTGCCATTGTTTGAGAGCAGCCATAGGCTAACTTTCACACAACTATGGATATAACTAAAGCTGCTAAACACACACACACTCTCTCTCTCACACACACAGAGAGAGAGAGAGAGAGAGAGTTTTGATGATATTGAAAGTTCTGATTCAAATTGGATTGTATGCTTTATATTTTACCTGGAACACTTTAAAATCATAAAGACCTATTTACATGTTAGTTATAATAATAGTGGAAAAATTAGCAACCTCTAATGGGATTTGAGGTTCTGATTTAATCAGGTCCCTGCTACAAACACAGACTTTTTATAAGTCAGATAATTCTTATATTTCTTAATACTCATTTCCTAGAAATTTACATTTTCAAATTGACTTAAACACTTTGTAGACATACCAGACACTACATTATGATAGTCTCATAACTCTAATAAAGACCAGTATTCCCCAAAATGCATAAATTGGAAGAGAACAGACAGACTGAAGTACATTAAAATTAAGCATTTTCTGATTATTTTCAATACATGATGGTTTTAATGAAAATTTGAATTTTAAGTATCATTACTGCCAATTTCAGTTAGAAATCAGCTTTTCATTGGCAATTACATTGATAGGAAGTACCATATTTCATATTATCATCACTTACAAAGAACAATATCCCCCAATCAAATTGCATGAGTGTGGCCATCATGAGGCAAATTATAAGATAAATTATTGATTTTTGAATTGCTATCTGCTATGCTGCCATCATTATAGAATGTATTTCTCAATATATGAGTGAATTAGTAAAAATATCACTATGATTTGCTGAGTTATTCAGATTAGAAATATTAGTGTGAGAGTTTTAATTATTTTCTTCTTCACCTTCAGTATTTTCAGTAATTTTGGCATTCAAAAAACATTGCTGTGCTTCCATATGCCAGTTTATCTAGGTGAAAGGCATCTGTGAATACTGCATACTAATTTAAGAACTGAGTGTCATTGATATTTAATGAGTAGTCTCCTGGTTTTAACTCTTAATATTAAAAATTGAAAATACCCTTCTAAATATTTTCTCCTAAAATATTCCCTTATATCATCTGCTAATATTGTTTCTTTTAAAACCAAAGGAAAAAAATGTTTTCTAAAATTAATTTGCAGTATATTTGTTGTTCGAGTAAGGGGGAAAACTCCTCATGCATATAACTGTTAAGTGGGACTTTTCCACTTATCTCACACTTTTGACTGAGGCCTTAAACACAAAAGGATATGTTCAGAGACCTCATAGATTGAAGAAAGGTACTAAAGAGATGCCTGCAGTGTTTGCTTATAGAGACACAACTTGTCCTACAGACCTTAGATTTACCTCTTCTCCTCTCTGCATAAGAAATAAGTCTTTAGAGAGAACGAGCAGCCTGCAGAAAGAGTTCTGACTGCAGTCCTCAACCAAGCAAGAGAGAGGACTTCAAGCTTATGTTGCAGTCAATCGGCTGTGGTGAGAGTGTTCTGGGATTGGAAGATTTTAGAGCCTGGTGCCTAATCCTTATAAAGAAAACTGAGAAAGAAAGGAGAGGAAGGAAAGGAAGGAGAGAAAAACCCTGACATCTAGAAACTGGTCTGACATTTATATCTAGGCTTCAATTTTACAGAAACAGCCAGGCCATGGTGTTCTGTTGGGTATAAACAATCTCACAAAACACCAAACAAGCTCATTCTGAGTTAATGATAAAATGAGAGGAGAACAAGATGATTGGGTAACCCAAAAAAATACCAAATCTCCTTCTCCCTTGACTAAAATGAGTAAATGTGACTCCTTTACCAGTTCAGCTTTATTTCTGTTTTATTCTTCCTTCCACACAGGTAAGATTTATTGAGATAAACTCTCATAGAATTGCCACCACTTTCTAAAAGCACTGATTCTAGAGGGAGTCCCCAATTCTATAGACCCTTCTCCAAATTATCCAACCAAAGCCTAAATCCTATATTTCTTTGTTACTAGGTGAGCCCCTGGATTGGGAGTTGAGCACGCAATTGACTAAGATCATATTTCTGATGAGTGGAGATAAAGTGAGCCTAACGGAGAAATCAAGCCCATCTATAGAAAAAAAAAATTAAGATATATTTTGTGAACACACAGAGAATTGCCCTTAGTATGCTTTGGGTGCCCTGGGACTATTCTACTCAGTTCTCCTTGATGAGTCTGCCTCTCTATGCAACAAATACTAAAGCTAACTTTTCAATTGTTGGTGTGTTACTAATGGTCTTGGCTAAAAAGTATTGATACCACTAAAGGTAAGAATCACAGCTCCTGCGAGGACAGGATTAGGGCAGGGGGCTGTAATAGGAGTAAGTTGCAAACTTCTGTTGAAATTACGTTACAGGTAAGGGGGGAAATTTTCCCACAGGCCAAGGGGACATTTGCATATATGGAAAAGATCTCATCCACGAATCTGCCTGAAGGACTGAGAAAACTCAGTAGCAAAATGAAGTAGGCAGGAAGATGAGGGGAAGGCATAAGGATAACTGGTACACATTGCCTGCACTAGGGAATAGCAGAGTGTGGAGGTCTTCAACAGGAGACTCCCAGAAAAACACTCGGATGTACCCCATGAGAGAGAAAGAGTTGAGGGATCCATGCCAGCCATGGCAGAACAGAGAACAATAAACACATGTTAAATAAAATAGTCTAGGCCTCTTTACCCTTCACCTTTTCTTTTCTGCCAACCCCAGAGAAACTAGAAGCATCAGAAAACAATGCAAAAATAGTGAAAGAGCAGAGCATGCCTCTTTCCTCAGGGCCAGGGCATGGAGAATAGAGTATATGAAAGAGTAAAATTTTGATATTAGACTGGACTGGACTTTTTAAGACCTGAAATATGAGACTAACCTTAAATACATGCAACTGAACTGAAAAATAACAGCATCTAAAGGAAGTATTGGTAAGGTGCAGGGAAAACAGCATGTTTAAAGGCAGTTTTAAAGGAAATACAATATTGACGTAATGTATGAATACACATATAATCATTGACAGTATTTGTTTCTCTTTCAGTCTTCATGATTTAGAGTTACCTTGACAAATGCACATATTATTCCTAATATTTGGGCATTCTCTTCATATCTTAAAAGCAGGTTTATAGTGAGCACTATGAATTAGAACCATATTTTTTAATTCTTGCTAACCTATGTAGAATTTTCCCTTAAATCATATGATTTACTGCATGTAGCTGCATATAAATATTTGTACTCTATTCTTCACTTAAAACTACAGTAAAAATATGGAAAAACCTTATTTCATTATCTTTTATTAAAAAGTGCAGGTCATTTACAAGGTTGTTTCCCATGTAGTCCATTCTTCTGGATGTGTTATTTTTGTATATTTAATGAAGACGAGAATAAATAACATATTAATAGAGTTCAAAATTGCTTACAACACGAATATTTAATGAATGAGTTACTTATATTGATTCAAAGAGGCATATAAGAATTTTCCTGTAGTGACAAGTTCTTTGTACTTCATTTGTAAATAATTTTCTCTCCAGTGTTCCTTCTGCCTGTATCATTAGACACTTCTAAATTCATATATATTTAAAATATATTTTCTAACCTGTCTTTTCTTAGACAATGAATTGTTATCTCAATTAATATACAGATGTCATAAAATGCTTGAAGGTTTGTGATCACCAGAACATGTTGTAATATTCAAATAGGTGCCTGTAGCCAAGGAAGAATGAAAGATTTAATGGAAAGAGAGATAATGGACAGTTTCTCTTCAGGTACCAAAGTTATGGGATGAATTAGAATGAACATATAAAGAGAAATAAGCATGCTTTTCTTTGTGACCTTGTCTTAACTTGTAAGGAAATATAATATGGTACATTAATTATTTATAATTGCATATAATCATAAGACACACCTAGAATCTGCATGTATATATATGACTCTTTGAAGAAAAAAATTTCCTTTTCTCATTCAATATAAATTCTTCTGCCTTTAAAAATATTTTAATTGTGCCAAGTATTTTATGTTAGTTTAATATTTAAAATGTTATATTTGCATATCTTCTTTGCACACAATTGGAAAAATTAAATTCAAATAGACACAATTATAAGCATTCTGCATATGAACAATGAAATGAGTCATTATTTAAGTTTGCAGTCTTACTGCATATGTTAGATACAGGTCGTAGAGCATTCTCTGTTTAAAACTGCTTTAACTCTTTAATTAACCAGGATATTATAGCTCCAACATATATGATAAAATGTTAGAAGCATTAAATTTATGTAGAACTCTGTTTTATTTTTAATAAAAGAGTTTCATTTGTAACCAACAGGATCTGGCACTTTAAATAGTTTTCAAGAAATTGTTGCATATATACAGCTATATACTCATAAGGTACTCTTTCTACGAGGTATTATGGCCCTACAATGTAGGTATAATCCTAAAGAAGGAAATGAATATGTACTTACTTTTAGAGTCATTATTTATTACTTTAGCTAAAGCTACATTCAAAATTACTGGCTTGGTCTAATTTCCTATCTCCATTGTTCTCCTCCACAGCTACTATTTTAATTCAGGTTTCTAAGAAAGTTCATTGCAGAATCGAGGGAGGGATCATTTTGATGTATGGGAAACTGCTGAGTGAGATTAGTTTGGTTGGAATTTCTAAGTGAACCTCAGTTGTATATATAAAACACCTAGCTGGAAAGGTCAGGGTAAACAGAAGAGGTCAAATTAAACTGAATATCTCACAGTTTTCTTAATGCTACTGATGGCAGCCAAAGATACTTGGAAAATAGTAAGAAATGGTGCTTGAGCTGGAAAGAACTCTTTCACAAGTCTCCAACGTTTCTCTCCATGCCCATGTACTGGAATGTTGCAGGGAAACTTACAGCCTCTCAATTTCTTTCTCAATTTCTCTCTTCCCTCACACAGTTTTGCCCAAGGGAAGCAATGTGGCTAAACTGATTGGTCAGAGACAGACTTTATTGGTCCATGTTAACCAACAGACAGGTTTTCTGAATGAGATGAGTAAACCCTCTTGCTATTTGTTCCAGCTTCTCCAACCACCTCTGAGTGGGCAAATCAGGACAATGTACATCTCTGGCCTGGCCTGATTCTCTTCAAATCAGAAGAGGAAGTTATAAAGATCCACCTCAGACTCAGGGATAAGCCACACTCTCCAAAGAGCACTTTGGCTGAAGTAATGCATTTGACTGTCAGGAGGCAGAATGGGTGATATTGGCTGCCTACCCAGATTACTTTAATGGTATAATTAAGTGGTATTTATTTTCCTGTCAGACTCCAATCTTTTGGGGTGTGACCCATCAGGCAGAATTCTAATGTGGAAAAAAGATATCTGAATATCTGATCCCCAAAACACAATGCCAGCCGTGTAGAAAAATTCCTTTTTATTCTCTTTCCCGTAAAAACTTCTCTGTCGACAATATATTGGCAACTGTACACAGATGCTAGAAAACATCTCAAATCCTAGACTACAGTTTACTTTTTAGTTACTAGCGGACAGGTCTTCCCTGGGAAAATTCAGCCTTTAATGTTTCACACAATCTATTTCTTCCTCCTCCCTCCCTACTGCATACTCTGTTCTAGGGAATATTTGAAGGTTGTAAAACCTGGCTCCCCAGTTCCAGTAGAACCCCACATCCTGCTTGAAAGCACATTCACAAAATGTCAGAGGGCTCTAAGCCCAGCTCTCTATTTGACTGCTGTGTGTTTGTAGGTGAAGTGAAAAGAAACACAAAGATAAGACAATACCTTTCGGTCAGCATAAAAAAATCTTTGGAATGTGTTTTTATATAATCTTTTCAGCTTTGATCATGCCCACACAAGCCCAGACTTCTGTAGGATGGAGTCTTCCTAAACACCTTGCTTCTGGTGTCTGGCCATTCATGAAGTAATTTTTTCTCTTGTGAAGTTGAATCTCCTCCAGATGCCTTTTCTTTTTTTTTTTTTTTTTTTTTTTTTGGTATATGTAAACGTTCCACTCAATCACTGCGATATATCAAATGCCAACCTTCTCTTTGAAACTTGCCCTTACTCCTCCAGGTAGACTTATAAATCCCCTCTTCCATGCTCCAACTATATGAAATGTTAAATTGATAATTTTATTATAAATGAAAATCACACGAGTCTTTGCTACCTGCAGTAGATTATAAATTTCTAATGGAAAAGTATTTTTTTCTCCCTCCTTGCATATTGGCTGGTATATCAAACTACTTAACACTCTGTTGTTAAATGCATACATGAATAACTCAAGTCATCCTTTAATGTTTCCAAAATCCACTGATACCATAACCAAATTTTGGATAAGGATAAAAGGAAACAATAACAACAAAAATAGTTAAATAAACTTTAAAATACAGCCAGTGGATAAAGAGGATGATTTCTCCACTTGCATATTTTATTTAATCTTATTTTTAATGTTACTTTTATATAAGATTTATTCAATATGCCATCGGAATTGATTGATTAAAAAAATGAACTACGGTATTATCTATATTTTTAGTATCTGTAGGTAAAGGTCATATTAACATGTAAAAAGTTTAATGAATGAAGAAAGGAATAACATTTAGAATATAATCTGTATAACCATTTGTCCTTGGTATTTTGTAATCTCCCTTATATAATAGACTGCTAAATATCTAAATTATCAATTGAGGACACCACTGACTTTGCTCCTCTCCAACTCAATCACGCATTCTCATAGTTACACCAAGTACCTTATCATCACCTGAAACCCTTTCACCATCCAAACCACTGATCCAAATATTTGGATCCCCTTCAGACATTATCTATAGAATATCAAAGTCAAAATCCCCAACAACTTTATTTTGATTTATTTTGTTTTTATCTAAACTAGACTCCTAATGCTGGAATTAAGCTGCCTTCTTCAGAGATTATTCAATCTTACTAGCATACTGTGATGAGAGTTCATAATTGAAGGAGGCATATACTTATTTTTAGTACATTATTAAATTGAAATGCAAGTGTCTTAAGGACTTTTTAGTATTCATACAATCAGTATTCATTATGTAAAACTATCTCTAAATCTTGCATAGGATAAAACATTGAGTTCTCTTCAATCCATTGAAATATTTTTACACATCCCTGGCATGACATGTATTCATCTTTCATATTTTCAAAGAAAAATCTTAATTTTCTAATTTTTTTACATATGCCTGTGTTAATTCTGCATTTAAAATCATGAGCAAGTATATTAGTGTTCCCCCATAACAAATTGCCACAAACTTTCTGGCTTAAAACAACACAAATTTATTATCGTACAGTTCTTAGGTCAGTTCTCATGGCTCTCACCAGATTAAACTCAAGCAGGGCTGCCTTCCTTCGGGAGGCTCTAGAAAAGGATCCGTCTCCCTGTCTTTTCTGGCTTCTAGAGGCTGCCTGCGTTCCTTGGCTCTTGTCTCCTTTCAAAGCAGCAATATGGCATCTCTCCAACCGTATTTCTGTCATCAATCTCATTCTCTGCCCACAGCTGGGAAATATTTCCATTTTAAAGGACATATGTAATTACATTTGGACCACCTGAGGAAATCCAGAATAATTTTTTCATCTCAAAGTCTTTGACTTAATCATATCTTCAAAATCCCTTTGCCATGTGAGGTAACAAACTCCCAGGCCCCAGGAATTAGGAAGTGGACATCTTTGTGATGTGAGGCTTTATTCTATCTACCACAGAGGGAAAGCAACAATCATCTTCCTTCAAGTAAACAATACCAGAAAGATTATAGATTGGGCTTTTAACATATTATCTTTGATTATGGGTATGAGTTTAGACTCAAAATATGAGCTTTTACATGCTAAAAGTAATTTTTAAACAGTCCTAAAGGTCACTCCAGCTCTTAACCTGAGTCATGTGAAAACAAAACAAGGGAGAAAGGAAATACAAGATTTATTATGATTCAAGCCTTTAAGGATGGATCAAAACTTTGCACAGCACTGGCTCTATATAACATAATTTGTGCAATACTCTGCCTCAGCAGATCTCAGTGCTACAGTAATAATATGTAAATTATTGAAGAAAGTAATTGAGGTGAGCATTTCCTACTGGAGGAGTTTTAACTCTGATAAATCAGTTTAGTTTTGGAATGCTTTTTAAAACTAATGCATGAATATCTCTGTGTGTGTGTGTTTGTGTGCGCACGCACACACACATATTCCTGTGTTGTGTACATGGGCTATTTTGAGTCTCCACAGATTTCTTTCTTTCATTGCCTACTTTTCTTGGATGTCTGTTCTCTGAGGAGGAAAAATACAATCTGCGTGAGAAAGCAGATTCTCATTTTTTAATTGCTCCAGTAATGTTTCTCAACCATTTTGACCTCGGGCACCTACCTCTTTATACCCTTAAAAATTGTCAGGGACCCCAGTGAGCTTTATTTAATATTAAAGATATATATAAATATTTCCCATATTAGGAACTAAAACTGATTGTTTTAAAAATATTTATTAATTCAATTAAAGTAAAAACAGTAAAACTCTTACATGTTAGTATAATTGACATAATTTTAAGAAATATATTTTTCAAAACAAGAAAACATAGCACATAGAGAACAACTTTTATACATTTTTTGAAAATTTTTTTAAGCATGAAAGAATAACAGTGAAAAGTCACATAATACTTTAGAATTATTTTGAAAACAATGTGGGCCTCAAGGACTACACATTTGGAACTAGAGGATTGACATGTAAAAATACTTGACTCCCTGGGATGCTGTGTGGAGGTAGAGAGTTTGTATGTGTGTGGATGTGTGTAGGTAGAGATGCTACAATGGGATATAGTTTTCTAAGATGCCTGGTTCACAAGGATTAGTGCTACCTGCACAAAAAGGAGAAATATATAGAAGGACCCAAGATAGTGGGACAAAATCATACAGACAAAAGAGTAAAAGACTTTCATCTGAAGTTGAAAAGTGACAGCTTTTATAGGGCATGATAATGTTTGGGAAGTGGAAGAACACAAGGTTTTAATAGGGTTTCCAATCTCTAACTACTTGGTGTCTCAAAATCTAGAAAAAAATTAGGAGTTTCCAATCTCTAATTACTTGGTGTCTCAAAATCTAGAAAAAAAATTCATGTTTGGGAAGCAATTCTTTATAAATAAATGGAGTTCCCTTTTTGAATGGGGAAAAATAAGACCTCATAATATGAAATCCTTTTTTATATCCATTTTTCCCAACTTGATATATTCTGTGTGTCTTCATCTCTCCAGCTGTTTCTTAGTTTTACTTTTAATATGGTGAACAATCTTTTTTAAGGGGCATTGTTCTAGTCCTTGTTATTGGAATCTAAGCATTGGAATTTGGAGTTATGAATCATGAATTCAGGTCATGACTCTACAACCTAATAGATGATCTTGGACAAGTGGATTAATTGCACCGATTTTCCATTCATTATCTGTAAACTAGGGATTAACATAGAGCCTACAAGGTTATAGTAAGAACCAAGGGAAGTAAGTGTGATGGTTTGGAGGTATTATGGACCTGAGAAAAGATAAAGTTCTTAAAGTTAATCCATTCCTGTGAGTGTGGACCTATTGTGGGTGGGACCTCTTGATTAGGTTATTTCAGATGAGGCATTTCCCAGGTGGGTCTTAATCCTTTTACTGGAGTTCTTTATAAGAGCATGAAATAAACAGAAGGACACACAGAAGTTGGGAGAGAAAGCCACAGAAAACAGAGAGGAAACCACTGAAGCTAGAGGCCAGAAGCAATGAAACCTGGAAGTGAAGGGAGACACCAGCAGATGCCATGTGCCTTGCAATCTGACAGAAGAGTCCAGATATCATTTGATGATGCCTTGATTTGGACATATTCATGGCTTCAGAATTGTAAGCTTACAAGTTAATAAATCTCCATGGTAAAAGACAAACCATTTCTATATATTGCATTTCAGCAAATTTAGCAAACTAAAACAGTAAGATATACATTGATTAAAACAAATCACTGAGCAAAAACAATAAACATAGTATTAACATAATCAATTCCTTATTGTGAGTATAATCTTATCATTGTATTTGAATATGGTCTTTTACTAGTTATTTGCTTAAAACAGTTCACTTGGAGATTCAGTCATTTTTATTGCTAATTCTAAAATAACAAGAATTATTCTGTATGAAAAAAATCTAAAATAATTTAATTTCAGGAGCTCCATTTCTGATACTGGTGAATGGTTTTTATCAGAGCAATCCTTTTTACCAATAGCAATTTATAAAAATTGTGTTAGAATGTGCATGTGCATGTGTATGTGTGCTTGAAGATGCTAGTGAGCAACCAAAAGTAGAAAGGTTCTGAATGGTAAACAATATTTGAAAAAGGGAAGTAGACTAGGTAAGCTTGATATTTATGTTGTTTTTCCAAGAGGGAACTCCCCAGTTCATACAGCATATGGGGGAAAGCTTCAAGCAAAAACTGTCATCTTAATATGATGAAGAAATAGAAGTTAGAATATGGGGCTGCCAGAGAAGCTGGAATATGATGGTGTATATTCTAGAATGAAGAGAACCTCAGAGAGAACCTGTCCAAAATACACACACAAAATCACCTCAAAACTGTGGCTGGATTCTAAACTGTGGGGGAGTGCAGGGTAATCCTGAAAAGAACCCATCAGGAAGCAATAGTAAGAACGCTAAAGAGTTAAGTAGAGATTTTATCAACCATTCAGATCTAAGGAGAAAATACAGAGTAAAAGCCCTGTGAAGTTAGATATGTTTGGTCAAAATCTCAAGACTTCAGTGATACCCAAGATAAGTGATGCCTTAAAACAGACTATGTATTAGGAATGACTATGCCTAAAACTAAAGGCAAAACTGGAAGAAAACAAACAAACAAAAAAACATCAAGCAAGGCCTAAAAGTAAATCCCCAAAATATCAGTGTAATCTGTTTATAATTTAACTTCTTACAAGAATGAAACTCAACATCCTTCAATGTAGTATTACAAGAAATAAATCTAGAGTGCCTATAGTGTAATAACTGGAATATGCAGTATACAAACAGAAATTACTGGGCATGTAAAGAAGCAGGAAAATATGACCCATCACTTTTTAATCCAAGTTTATAGAAGCATAACCACAGAAAGGCCATGTGTTTGTCTTAGCAGTAAGCTAATTTAAAATAACTATTAAAATATGTTAAATAATGTACATGAAAATATGTATGCAATGCAGTAAAATAAATAAAATTTCAAATGAGATATTGGATTTTTTTTAAAAAGTCCACGGAGAGATCCTAGAAAAAGGAAAACTCAAAATCTGAAGTCAGTAATTCATTGGATTTGCTAGATAGCAGATTGGACCTTGCAGAGTAAAGGATTGGGGAAATTGAAAAAAAGGGCAATTAATAATAATCCATACTGAAGTATACAGAAAAAGAATAATCAAAAAGACTATTATTAATGTGCCAAATGATCTGTTATGTGTTTAATTGAAGTCCCAGAAGATGAGAGAATGGGACAGAAACTATATTTAAAGACATAAGGATCCATTTTTTAAGAAACAATTAATTAAAAATACCAAACCCAAATTTCAAGAAGCTCCATGACTACCAACCAAAATTAAAAACAAAGAAACTCAAACCTAAGCACATCACATTACAACTACCAAAAAACAAAATGAAAGGAAAAATATCAAAAGCAGCCTGAGTGCTGAAAATAGCATTAAGAATTATGGCTGATTGCTTAGTAATAACAAAGGAAATGAGAAGAGAGTGAAAGTGAAACAAACAAAAAAGAAATAGAATTTTATATCAAATAAAAGTAATTTTCAAATAGCAAAATAAACAAAAGTTGATATCAGAAAATTTGTGATCAGTACACATACATAGTACAAGAAATGCTAACTTATATTCTTCAGGAAAGAGAGAAATGATGCCCTAGAAATTCACATCTCCATGAGGAAGACTTTAAAATTTAAAGAAATGATATTGTAATCCCTAGTGCAACCACATGCATGCAAATAATAAAAACTTACAGCAAAAAGCTAAATAGAAAGGATAAAGTGTGACACCATAAACCTTCAATTACTCTAAATAAAGAGACAAGAAAAAAATTAGCAATGAAGAACAAATGAGATATAAATATAGAACAAAAAACAAATATATCAACAGTAACATTATATATAAATGGATTAAACATCCAGATTAAAGACAAATATTCACAGACTATATCAAAATTAAAACCAAAATATGCAAAATGGACTTTAAGATAAGGAGTATTGATTGCCAGAGATAAAGAGGGGCATTTCATAAGAATAAAGTGTCAATGTTTAAAACCATATAACAATATTAAATATGAATGCAACTAATAAAACAACTTGATGATGCACGAAGCAACAATTGAAAAAATTAAATAGAAAAATAGACAATTCCATAAGCATAGTTGGATATTCTAACATGCTTTTTACAGTAATTGATAGAACACAGAAAACAAATCAATAAGTACAAAGATTTAAACATTATCAATCAAGTTGAATTAATTGACATATATAGAACACTACGATCAATAAATGCAGAATGCTTTTATTTTTCTAGCTCACATAGAATGTTAACCCAGATAAATAACATTCTGGGCAAAAAGAAATTTCAATATACTTTAAAGAGCTGCAGACATACATAGTATGTTCTCTTACCAAAATAGAAATAAACTAGGAAACAAAACCAAAAGTATATCTAAGAAAGCCACAAATATTTGAAAATTAAATATTGCTTGGCAAAGAAATAAATCAAAATAAACATCAAAAATATTTTAATGACTGATAATAAAAACACAATATGTTAATATGTGGTATGCATTAAAGTGTCATATAAAGGGGAATTTATAACTTGAAATTATTATACTATTAACAAAGAAAGATACAAAATCAATGATCTAGATTTACCCTTTTAGCCAAGAAAGGAAAAACAAAAAAAAGGCATTTACCATCTTGCCATACACACCCAAAATAAAGTGGTCATAATATATGAGAAAAAAATAGGTTTCCAAGGCACTGGACATCAGGTAACAAAGGACAGTGATCTGTGAATGATGGGAAAAAAAGAAGAGCAACATGCTTACTTACTTGAGTTTCCAGGCTGTAGCTCCCAAAAGGATCCCAAACAACTTAATTATGTTAAAGAAGTAAAATTGAGAGTATTATACTAAACAATACTATCCAGAAAACAAGATAAAAATGGCAATGTCTGGCACCTATCAAAGAATTATCATGCATACATAAAAAGCAGGAAGATACAATCCATAATAAGAAAAAAATTCCATCAATAAGTAGAAAACAACCAAGACTGTTGCATATGTTAGAATTAGCAGAAAAGGATATTACAATATATTTACTTTAAATTATTCTGTATGTTTGAACAGGAGAGTTGTGACATGGAAGATAGAAAAGAGGCTCAAATTGAACATCTTCATATGACAATACTCTCAGCAAACTAGGAATAGAGGGAAATTTCCTCAATCTTAAAAGAGACTTCCATGAAAAAAAAAAATGCACATACACACACACACACACACACACACACACACACACACATAGCTAACTTCATTATTTAACTGTGAAAAACTGAGTATGTTTCTCCTAAGATCAGGAACAATAAAGGAAAGTTGTCTACTTTCACCATACTACCCAACATTGTATGGAAGTTTCTAGCCAGTGCAATAGCTAAGAAAAAGAAACAAAATGCATTCAGATTAGAAAAGAAGTAAAACTCTCTTTTCTCACAAAGACACAATCATCTATGTAGAAATGTCAATGGAATTTACAAAATGACTACTTGAACTAATAAGTGAGTTTAGTAAGTTTGCAGGATACAAGATCAACATACCAAAAAAACACAATATATTACCAATAAGCACTAATAAATGAAAATTTAAAAAAACAAATATATTTCTAACAGCTATAAAATTATGAAATATTTAGGAGTAAATCTGACAAGAAATGTACAACTTGTCCATTAAAATTTTTAAAACATTGTCAAGAGACTCAGTATGATTAAGATGTTAGTTTACCCATAATTGTTCAAAAGACTCTGTGTAATCTCAAGAAAAATTCCAGGAGGGTTTTCTCTGTAGAAATGGTAAAAATGTTTCTAAAATTCTTATCAAAATGCAAAGGACCTACAAATGTCAGAACAATGTTGAAAAAGATGACAAATTTAGAAGATAGAGTATCTGATTTCAAGATTTATTAGGAAACTAGAAATAAAGATAGGGTTCTAATGACATTAAGAGGAAAAGTGTGGGAGTAATTGGATCCATACCTCAAACAATATATAAAATTTAACTCAAAATTGTTCATATAACAGATAAAAAGTAAAATTAAAGCTTCTAAAAAAAACATGGCAAAATATTTGCACAATTCACATAGATCAAGTTGGCAAATAGGATTCAATTAAGATTAAGAACTTCTCTTCAAAAGACGCTGACAAGGTGATGTAAAAACCAGCTATAGATTGGGAGAAAATATTTGCCAGTTATATTATTGAAAAAGATGTTATGCTGATAGCAGCTGTTAAAAAAGCTGAAAAAGAGTCCAGAGTTCAATTAGCAATATGAATGAAGCAGACTAGGGCAAATTGGGCCAAGGTGTAAAGGACAATACTGACTGTGTTTTCAAACTACAAATTCCATGTGACAACAAGGGAAGAGATATTTAGTTGGTGCAGGATCTATATTTCCTAAACAATTTAACTCATATAGTTTGTTCAAATACCATAATTACATGGAACTTTGAATAGGATGTGAGACCTGGTAGATTTGCACAGATTAGTGTGAAATAGTGACACATCCCTAAGTAATTTGGGCAGAGAATAAAAATATATATGCAGGGCTTCCCTGAGGAGCTGGGGGAAAATGTAGAGATGTTGGGCTTCCTCACCTGGATTGTTGTGGATGTTCTCACAAACATTGAGGACTGAGGGCTTGGTATGCCCAGCCCTCTATCTTGGAGCTTGCCCTTTTGAAACTTATTACTGCAAAGGAGAGGCTAAACTTCCTTATAAATGTGCCTAAGAGTTTCCCCCTGAGGGCCTCTTTGTTGCACAGATGTGGCTTCTCTCTCTAGCTAAGCCAACTCGGCAGGTGAATTCATTGCCCTCCCCTCTACATGCGATCTGACTCCCAGGGGTGTAAATCTCCCTGGCAACAAGGGATATTGTTAGATCCCAGAAGAAGAAACTAACATGTAGAAGGAGTTTCTAACTCAGGGGTCCCACAGCTTATCTCACAAGAAAACAGGTGCCCCATGAACTAAAGAATGAAGGCTGTTCAAAGCTGTTCAAGGCTGTTCCAGCCACAGTAGCGCCTCAAAGGTGACTAAGGCAAGGTCAGATATGCCCATAAGAGAACAACCAAAAAGGCCTGCTCTTCCTAGCTAGATAACACAGCTGCTCTCCTAAAAAGAATATTGTCTCAGAATCCTAGCAACCAATCAGCCCAAAACTAGATAGGCACTTACCCAGTCGAGGCACAGAACATCACAGCAGACACCCTACCCAATGTGGGTTCCTTTTTTCATTAAATAATGCTGCTCTCAGATAGAGAGCGGGAGCCATTATCTTTTTCTTCTTTTCTGCTGGCTCCCGCCTGCTTTCTTCCTCTAATAAATCTTAAACTTTATACTTAAACTTTGACTCGCTGCATTGTGTGGATTCTTGAATGGCTCTGAACCTAACAGATATGACTCCCAAGGATGAATCTGGACCCAACATCATGCGATTGAGAACATCTTCTTGACCAAAAGGGAGATGCAAAATGAAACAAAGTTTCAGTGGCTGAGAGATTCAAAATGGAGTTGAGAGGTCACTCTGGTGGGCATTCTTATACACTATATAGAGAACGCTTTTTAGGTTTTAAAGCATTGGAATAGCTAGAAGTAAATACCTGAAACTATCAAATTCCTACCCAGTAGTCTTGACTCTTGAAGATGATTACATAACAATGTAGCTTACAAGAGGTGACAGTGTGTTGCAGCCCAAGAGGGCCATGCCAGTCCAAAGACCAAAGAAGACAATGAGCATTTTCTGATACATGAACTTTTATTCAGGGCTTACTTACAGAGTGAGAAGTCATGGAAAGATCATGACGGCTCTCTCAGGCCGGGCAGGCATCACGTTATCAGGGAAGATGACCAAGGGATGCAAAAAGAGCAGAAAGCTTTTTATAAGAGTCTAAGACAAAGGCTTTCCTAAGGGTGGGGGGAGCATAGATGCAGGAATAGGTCATTCTGACCTGGGGGATGGTGCAGGAAGGACTAGAATAGCACTTGAACAATTACATTTTGCTCTTTTTGTGAGACTAAGAGCCTCTCACTTCCTGCCTGCTTCCCATAAAGTTGCATTTTAAGGTCAATTTACCCTTTTTCTCTTTACTGGCTTAGAAAGACAATAGGTTAAACATTTAGCTGCCTAGGTCATGCAGACTGCTGTGCACCAAAGTTCCGTAGGCCTGTTTTGCTCAGGCCATGGTTGCCACACAGTGTGATTGTGAAAACCTTGTGGATCACACTCCCTTTATTCAGTGTATGGATGGGTGCATAGAAAAATGGGGACAAAAACTAAATAAAAAATAGGATGGGGGGGATGATTTAGGTGTTCTTTTTTACTTTTATTTTCTATTCTTATTTTTACCTTTTCTGGTACAAGGAAAATGTTCAAAAAATACATTGGGGTGATGAATGCACAACTATATGATGGTTTACTGAACAGTTGATTGTATACCATGGAAGACTGTATGTTACATGAATATATCTCAATAAAACTGAATTGTTAAAAAAAGACTTTTATGCTGTATATATATATAAAATAATCTCAAGACCCAGTAATAAGAAAACAAAGACATCAAATAAATATATACAAAAACAAAAAAGTAGTCCTCAAAAACTTAGTAAAATGAAATGATAATTATGAAGTAATAAAGAGAGAAAACACAAATTTCCAGTATCTGGAAATAAAGAATGGACACTACAATAGTATCCAAAAGACTAAAATTACTAAAAGTGCTAAAGTGACCATCAGCAGATGAATGAACAAACAAACTTTGTATCCATATGATGGAATACTACTCAGCAATAAAAAATGAAGTATTGATGCACACCACAAGGATGAATCCCAAAATAATTATGCTGAGAGAAAGAAGGCATATTATATATTGTCCAAATATTTAAGTTTCCAGAAAGTGCAAACAAAGCTATAGTTACAGCACATGAGTGCTTGCTTGGAAAAGGGATGCAGAGAAGGGCTGGAAGGGAGTATCACAAAGGAACTGAAGAATACTTCTGGGTGTGAAGGATATGTTCACAATGTTGATTGTGGTGTTTTCATGAGTATATATATAAGTTAAAATGCATAAAACTGTGCACTTTATGTGCAATTTATTACATATGAATTCCTCTTGAATAATGCTGTTGAGGATTGAGAAATTAACAGGAAAGTGGAATGAGGACAGTTTCTGGGAGATGGAATTGTTATATATCTTGATTGGGTTATTGGTTCCAAAAATGTGTACATTTGTCAAAAATGAAATTATTGTATGTAAATTGGCAGTAGGCTGAATAAAGCCATCAAAGGTATCAGGTCATAATTCCTGGAACCTGTAAATGTTGCCTTATTTGTCAAAAGGGTGGTTGCAGATGTGATTAAGTTAAGGATCTTGAGATGGGAAGATTATCCAGGATAATAGGGTGGGCCCTAAATGCAATCACAACTACCCTTATAAGAAAGGGGCAGAAGGTGATTTGATATAGATAGAAGAAAAGGAATGCCAGCAGCCACCAAAGACTCGAAGGTGCAAGGAGCAAATTCTACCCTAGAGCCTCCCAGAGGGAGTGTGGTTCTGTTGATATCTTGATTTCAGCTCATTGGTACTGATTTTGGACTTCAGGCATCCAGAATTGTGAAAGAATAGAAACAAATTTCTATTGTTTTAAGCCACCAAGATTGTGGTAATTTGTTACAGCAACCACAGATAACATTGCATCTAATTTGCAAAACTGAACTGCAAGTTCTGTTAAGCAATGACTTTCTTATTTATTTATTTATTTAGGTATATCTCTCTAATCATTTTATCTCCGTATCACATGTAACAATAACATTTGTTGATAAATATTTGTTGATAACGGGATGAAGGGAATGATGGAAAAATAGAGATAAAAACACACATGCAATATAGCATTAAATTTTCCCATTCAAAATATAAATTAAAGTAGTCATTATAGATCCCACACTTTTGTGGAATTTTGTATCTATGACAAGTATCGAGAGGCTGCATTGTACAATGAAATGGCCTCCAATCACTAACAGAGATCCATGAGTTGCATCAATAGTAAAGTGTTTTCCCCAAGCACCAAAGATATTTTAGCATATATAAGTATATATCTTCAGTGCTAAGCAAATTATGTTTTGGTAAAATCTTTAACATTTTAGCTTTCCTTATAAAATTTTATATTAAAATAGAGTTGCTTTTTTAAAAACATCTTGAAAATACCCTCCATGGTGGAAATAAGACTGCCAGAAGCTGGAACTCTGGTCACAGATATGTCATTAGCAAAATCAGGGTGTTTTGGGGTACGTCCATAGATATCACAATCTTTATTTTAAAGATGGAGAGGAAAACCTTCATAATCTCCAATGTCCTTTTTGACTATAAAATTGTATAATTTTGAAAGGCACTGGAATAAAATAACACTGTTGAATATTTCAAAGTTTATAAATAAGTAATATTACAACATTTCATTTTGGCTATAAGAAAAGTACCATAGTTTTACCCTCATCCACTCTAATCTCTAGCTAGTTAAAAAAAAAAAAATCAATGTTAGATCAATCACCTGATTGGCTTGAAAGCTTGGTTTATTTGACCATAAATCAATCCAAGAAATATCACCCTGATTTGCTCCTGTAGAAACGGATGTAGTCTGAAGGATATAAACATTCCCTTGGTCACAAGAATTCAAAATCATATTTCTAACCATTGCTACAAATTTTGTTTTCTCTAGGGAATATTTATTTGCAACTTCCCCACCCCTGAAACAAAGGCTCAAATGAATGAACAGCTTCTCTTTTGATAAACGTAGCAAGAAATTCCATTTCATTTCAAATTTAAAATTTTATGAAAATATTGATACTTAAATTGCAGTAAATTTTGCATTTAAGCATTTGATTTATGAATAGAGAGGGATATTTAAAACTAAAATTATTTCAGCATGATCATGTTCATTAAAAATATTTTATTACATAATGTACAGGAAGGTTTATAAGAGTTTATACATTTTCAACTTTCATCACACCAAAATAAATTATTTTGTGATCCAATAATACTCAAAACCATTTTATGTATTTTATAATGATTTTAGAAGTGTAAATATATCCCCTCCTCATTGTTATCAAGTCATTGAATAATTAAATTACAATGGTTTGAACTAAAGCATCATCAAGACTAGTTATTTTAAATCTTGCCTTTATTATTTCCCAGTGGTTACCTAATATAATGTAAGCTTTATTTATTTTCCTGAGTTATTTTTTTAGATGATAAAATTATAGGTAAAATCAAAGAAACATATCAAACATAAATATACCATGTTTATTAGATTATTTGATATATTGATATAGTTTGTGGACATACTATTATTGTAAATAATATTGTAAAACTATTGTAAATTAGTTTATGACACACCTCAGTTCAAAGCCTGCAATAACTGAAAATTTCATACAGAGTGAAAGCCCAATGCCTTAAAGAGGTGTACACTACCCCCAACCCCTGTCCCCTCCATGCCTCAACACTGAGACTTAGTCTCCGTCTCCTCCACAACTGGCTCACTTCACCCCAGGCACACTGGCTCCTTGATCCTCCTGGAATATGCCAGGCACTATCTGTGCTGCCTTAGCACCTTTACCCTACTGGTTCCCTTGCCTGGAGTTCTCTTGCCTCACTCCTTCACTTTCTTCAAGTCTTTGATCCAATCATACCAAATCATAGGATTTAATACTACAGTCACTTTTACACTGTTCCTTGCACTCACCACTCCCCTACACCACTCTACATTTTTTCTTTTCTCCCATGGCTCTTTTCATTGTTACCATATAATTTACATATTTCCTGTGCTTACTATATGTTTTCTGCCACAAGAGTGCCTCCATCAGAGCAAGGGATCTTTGCCTGTTTTGTCTATTGGTGCATCCCAAGAATTTAAAATAGTGCCTGACATATAACAGGTGCTTACTAAATACTTGTTAAATAAATGAAGGAAAAAGTTGTAACAACTTTATTGAATAAATCTAACATTTTTCCAATCATAGTCAAGCTTCAAATTTTATAGTGTCTATGTTTGGAAAAGTACACATCTTGCCACTAAAAATGCACAATTTTGTAATCACTTCACAATTTTAGGATAACAAAAGGATGATTTTTTCTTTGTTTTAAAGTAAATTTCATTGCAATTAAAGCATATATTTATTTAAGATGCATTGAGGCAGCTTAAGATAAATGTCACATGTAAGATAAAATTATTAAATATAAAGTGATTTAATGTAAAATAAAAAGGACAAAAATATATTATTGATGTAGTCATATATTGGTATAGTTGAGCACAAATTAAATCAGTTAAATTTTCTAGTATCTAAAGGAAAAGATAGTGATACAAAAATAAAAATAAGCATAATTTTCTTTAAAGGAATAAAAAAGCATGAATGCAAATTCTAAAAGGAATTATTGAAAAGGGTAATTGTAGCACAAAGAGAATAGTCTCTTAAAATATATTTTGCAGAAAATGAAAAAGCTTTCTTCATATAGTTTTTGATCTTATCAAAGATGTTGAAGACCTAGTCTTAAATATATTGCAGTAAGATATGCCTGTGAAATAATAAAGGGTTTCATGTTTATATATGCCTGATAATATCACTTGATCAGTAATTTATTTTCTACAAATTTATTGTGACAAAATGCCCATACAACACAATGTGCCCATTTAAACTGTACAGTTAGATGAATTTTGAGAAATTTAAACATTTGTGTAACCACTGAGACATTTCCATCACTTCAAAACATGTCCTCATGTACTTTTGCAGTCAATCCTCATCATCCCCAGTTCCAGCAGCTGCAGATCTGCTTTCTTCCACAACAGAGAAGATGTACCTCCCAGTTTCGTATAAAAAAGCATCACACAGTATATCCTCTTTTGTGCCTTGCCTGTTTTGCTCAATATGATACTTTGAAAATCATTCCTAGTGTTGCATGTATCAGTGATTCATTCCTTTTTTATTGCAGAATTTTACATTGTACAGATATATTGCAATGTGTTCATCCACTCACCCCTAGATAACTTTTTTAGTGATTACACTAAAGCTGCTCTTTATATATATGTATAAAAATGGGCATATGTTTTTATTTCCTTTGTGTAAATCCTTAGTAATGAAATGGTTGGATCATATGTTAAGTGTACTTGTAAATTTTTAAGAAAATGTCAACCTATTTCCAAAGTGGCTGTACTATTTTACAGCCTCACCAGTATATGTATTCCCACCAGCAATATATGGCAGTTACGGTTGCTCCACAGCCTCACCAACACTTGATGTAGTCTCTTGTCTAAGTTTGTTTAAACTTCAACTATTCCAGTGGGTGTGCATTGGTATGGTTTTAATTTGTACTTAATTTCATTTCCCAGATGCTACATTCCTGACAAACATATTTTCTGCACTGTCTTAACCAGAGAAGCCTACTGTTACATAATTCATAGATGATGTTTCCAGCAAGATTTCATTTGAAAAATAAAGGCTTAAAGTAAGATTTCATTGGGGAAATAAAGCTTCTACTTTGATTTCCTTAATTCCTCTTTTCTCAGAAAGTGACTTATATTTGTGTAACTCTTTTTGCTCAATTTCAGCATTCTTAAATACTTGAGGAACTATACCAAGTAATAAAACCAATGCATGAGTAGCTAAGCAACCATAATTTAAGATAGTACTTCTTTTGCCTTGATATAAGCAGTCCTTTCCAGTGTTTTAGTTCCCTTGGTTGTTCAAGCAAATACTGTGCAGTGGGTTGGCTTAAACAATGAGTCTATGAAAAACTCTAAATCAAGGCATCATCAAAGTGATGCTTTCTTCCCAATGACTGGCAATCTGGGGCTGGCTTAGTCTTGGGCTCCTCTGTCACACATGGTAATGGACATGGCAGACTCTTCTGGCCTCTCCATTCTCTTCTAGGTTCTGTTGACCTTCAGCTTCTTGCTTCAGACTTTCTCTCTGTCTGAATTTCATTCTACTTATAAAGGACTCCAGTAATAGGATTAAGACCCATACTGATTGAACTGGGCCACACCCACAGGAATGGATTAAGTTTAAGAACATATTTCTCTGGGGTGCAGAGCTCCAATCCATGATACAGAGAAAGATGGAAAAATTAAAAGTAAAAATAATCCACATTAATTAGAGATGTGACAAAGTATGAAATATCATTAAATCTCACCTGTTTATATGCACCTTATTACCTGTATTTTTATTAATAATTTTAAAATATTAAAATTTTGACACCTTTAATTTGGGTATGGCATCAAATTTTAGAGCAATGGTAATCATTAACAGTTGTCTGATTCCTGGAACTCTCTTACATCAGGGAAAAGTGTTGAAAGTCCATTAATGTCAGGAAGATGTTTAAAAGTATTTAAAAGGATATAATGAACATAAGTATTCAGGAACAAGTAGGCCTGTGACATGTGTTTGTGAAACTCTACTATGGGTTTAATGTGAAGAACAAAGTATTCTAAGACTGTATTATCAGATTATTTTCAATAAATAGCCCAAGAAAAAATAAGCAATGGTGATTTCTTTTAAGAGTCTATAGTCTCCCCTAGCCTGATTAGCTTTCCCATCTTTATACTAATAATTAGACCCCCCAAAAGCAAAAGTTTCCAGTTATAAACCAGGAACAAATCCTCTGATAACAGCCTGATCCTGCTTTGAGAATCTGGTTGAAGATTATGCATAAATATAGTCCCAGAGAAGAGACATTTTATCAGCTACATTCAACGTTTTCTGCATCAGAGAAGACACGGCCTCTTCCATATAAAATGGCCTCTCTTTTTCCCGAGGGCAAGGAAAAGAAAAATTACAAAGTATTGTCTATTTTGACCTAAATTCTTCAAATAAATAGATTCTGTCTTTAAAGTTTGTGGGTTAAAGCTTTGTCCCAAGATGATTAACGGACTACTGGGATAATTGTTCTTTGCAGTGAAACAGTTAGACCCTTCTCTTGGAGAATATGCACTAAAGTCTGTCATTAGATACCATGGTAATGCCTAACCATGGATCCAAGAAGAGGAAAAATAGCTTCCAAGATAAGTAATGCATGAAGCTTGGCACCTTGGAAAGGCTTGCATGGAAAGGCTTCCTGAGTGTCTCAGGTGGCTTGTCCAAAGTCAAGTCAGTCAGTGTTTACATAACTCTAGGGAGGGTGGGTGGAAAAGTAAGGAAAAATCCATTTCTACATTCCACTTAGAAATTCTTAGTAGGGTTTACTGATAGATTTGACAAAGTGGTTTTCTCCATGGAGGAGCTGACCATCAAAAAAAGTGTCTTCCCAACCTAGATATCCTCTATCTGGAAAAATGTTTTGGCTCACCATTACAAAACCTAGCATTCAATCTTCTCAAGATTTTATGTCATCTAAGAGGTATGGCTCTAGAAACTTAAAAGATAAGACTAGAAGTATTAATAATCTGTATCTTTCTTAGAAGAACCTGCATTGTAAATACATAATTAGTCATAGAGAGGAGTTAAATACAAATTGGGAGATTTTTCCCAAAACATTTTCCCAAAATATTTCAGAAAATATTCCTCTGCCTTTAAATGAGATATGCAAGAATGATTACTCCCTCCTCAATTCTGATGTAATTTAGTGGGAGCATCAACCTAGGAGCACAGCATGTTAGGTGAAATACAGCCATTGCTGTTTATCCTTGGGGACTTAGAATTATGTATTTCCATAACTGCAACTTTAGGAGTATTATTGATTTTAGACAGGCTTAGTATAGCTCAAAGTTGATCTTCCCTAACTAATAATTTTTTGTATGAGTAAGGAAAAGGCTTTATCAGAAGACAGCTAGGCCCAGGGAATTACTATGCATTAAGATAGAGAGGATTGAATTGAATAAGGTAAGAAAAATTCGGAATAGAATAGAATTATGGAGAAGAATCTTAGTTCTTAGGTGGTGAAAATGTTAGACTTCCCAACTTGCCAGAATTTTATGACAAGATGAATGGCAATTTATGTCAATAGGAATGATACTGTGCTGATTAAATTAATGTTTGGGTCCAAGAATGTGATCATTTTTCTTTTCAGATCCTCAAATTATCCATGTCAAATTTAAGAAGACAACCAAAAACTGTCAGATAATTTTCACAATTAGCTTTTTAAATTACTCTTTTCTACATCACTGAATCTCAACATGTAGAGAAACTAGTAAGTCATTCTTTGAGGCTTTCAGGTATTATTCTAACCATGGTTGATAAAAATTGTGTGCTCTCACTTTTAAGAGAGATGACTGAGAAGAATAACAACTTACCACTCCTCAAACCCTTGCTACCACTATGCTCAACAGCCATAACATCAGCAGTTATACTCCAGAGAGATAATTGAAAAGAATTACAAATAGAAGCCTTAAGTCTTGCCTTAAAAGAACACACCTCAATTTAAAGCAGTGAGCTACAAAAGGATGGCAGTAGCTTATTATGGATTCCTTTTGTGCCTCTTTTCAGTGAATCTTTTTGTGGGATTGATTTAGAATTCCTTTTTCTTCTCCTCTAAAGTAAAAGCTGAGAAATGAATTAAAGAACACTCCTTGAATTAATGGGATTTTGTGGGCCCCTATTTCATGTCCCACAGATTGAACGATATGAAGGGATTACATTTTATATCAAAGACATTTCCAAAAATAGCTGGATTGAGATTTCAAATAGGTTTAATATTTTTTGTAAATTATCATTGGAGCTGGATTTATTTTTATTATAGAGAAATCAGGAAAGGGGGAAGGGAAAATATTGACCTTGGTGTCCTCTAATCTATCCAACATTGCAGCATGTAGTAAGATAAGACCCATCCCTTTGACTTTTTATTGACTGAACTGATTATATCAATTTTTTTTTTTGGGGGGGGGAAAGAATCATGTAGGTCCAATAGCTCAGGGCAACAAGATGAAGTTTGAAATAGTAGAAAATAAGAAACTAAAATTTGGAGTTCAAGAGACTTGGGTTCAAATCCCTATTTAACTGTCATATATCTGTTTGCCTAGAGAGAAAAATCCCTGAGTAATCAGAGCCATACTCTCCTAGCCTGTAAATAAAAAATAATGACATACGCTTCATAGAGGTGTGAAAGTATTAGCATATAAAACAACTTGGCTGTACTCAGAACATAGGAGGCATTCAATTTTATGTATATATATATATATATATATATACAGAGAGAGAGAGAGAGAGAGAGAGAGTCATCATATAATTTATAGTAGGAGTTGTTAATGAAATATGTCATTTACCCAAATAAGAATTAATGCAGCTATCTGTACAATTTAGAATGCAAGTATTTGTTATGGATTGAAAAGTGTCCCCAAGGTATGTTGAAATCCTAATCCCTGGTGCCTGAGAACGTGACCTTATTTGGAAATAGGATCGTCGCACATGAAATTAGGCAAGTTAAAATGAGATTATACTGGGAGAGGTGGGGCAAGATGGCGGCATAGGAAGGTGTGGAATTTAGTTAGTCCTCTAGAACAACAGTAAATAGCCAGGACCAACTAGCAAATAGTCCAGAACTGTTGGAGGACATCCATGACCAGGCACACCTTGTACACCAGTGTGGAATAGGTGTAATGGCTGAGATTGCAGCATTGAACTGTAAGTAAAGCTCCCCAAACAGCAGAGCTGGCAATCCTCCCCCACTGACACAGTAGGCTGAGTTGGAACACTTCCCTGTGGAAAAAAGAAGCAGTCTAATGAGAGCCAGGGAAAGTAACTCAACCAAGCTCTAATTATGGTTTTAATTAACAAAATTTGGAACACTGAATTCAAGCTATGAGCCCAGATAAACCCAGAACAAGCAGGAAAGGAACCCTGAGGTCTCTCCCAGCAGAGAGGAGGCAGAATTGGCAGAAAACAAATAATAAATAAATGAAAGCAGAAGCTTTTGGAGACAGCTCAGAATACTGGAAAACAGCTGTATCACAAGAAAAGGGGCACATAGAACTGGGTACCAACTCTGGTCAACAAGCAAAACTGGGGGGCTGGATACTGGTTCTGAACAGGGGATTTCTTTCTTTTTTCTTTTCTTTTTCCCTCATTATAAGTAACTCATTAGAGAAAGTGTCAGGCATTTTCAGTTGTCAGTGCTGACCCAGACAAGGGTGGAGTTAGAGTCAGAGGGACAAAGGAAGAAGTAAAGTGTAGGAGATAATTCCCTAAGGGGCTTATCTTCCATAAGAAAAGGGGGGTGGGGCCCAGGTCAAGTGTCTGCCCTCCCCCAGAGAATTTAGACCCCAAGTCCTGGGGAAAAAAAACAGAAACAACTTAAGCTTGACTTCTGATACCCTTGGTCCCTGGCCTAGAGAGGGTCCCTTGAAAACTAAAGGCACACACATCTTTACTCAGTGGAGAGATGTGGGCTGACAAGCACCATCTCCTGGGCAGGACAGGAAAAGCACAGAGTCTAGAGGCCTCACAGGAAAGTCTGACAACCTGCTGGGTCTCTTCCTCAGGGAAACAATATGGATTACACCCTCCTCCTGAAACCTGGGCCTGTCTGGTCTGGGAAAATCCGATTGGGGTAATCAAGGAAACCAGATGCCTAGACAACAAAAAATTATGAGTCACACTAGGAAAAATGAAGATATGGTCCAGTCAAAGGAACAAACTTACACTTCAAATGAGATACAGGAGTTGAAACAACTAATTAAAGGTGTTCAAACAAATCTTCTAAATCAAATCTATGAGCTGAAGGAAAATGAGGCAAAAGAGATGAAGGAAATAAAGAAGACACTGGGTGACCATCAAGAAGAATTCATAAGCTTGAAAAAACAAATGGCAGAACTTATGGGAATGGAAGGCACAACAGAAGAGATGAAAAACACAATGGAGACATACAACAGCAGATTTAAAGAGGGAGAAGAAAGGATTCATGCCCTGAAGGATAAGACATCAGAAATCCTACACATAAAAGAAGAGATAAGGAGAAGAATGGAAAAATGTGAACAGCATCTCAGAGAATTGAATGACAACATGAAGCACACGAATACATGTGTCATGGGTATTCCAGAAGGCAAAGAGAAGGGAAAGGGGGCAGAAACAATAATGAAGGAAATAATCACTGACAATTTCCCATCTCTTATGAAAGACATAAAATATAGATCCAAGAAGCACAGTGTACCCAAAACAGAATAGATCCAAATAGACCTACTCCAAGATACTTAATAACCAGATTATCAAATGTCAAAGACAAAGAGGGGATTCTGAAAGCAGCAAGAGAAAAGTGATCCATCACATACAAGAGAAGTTCAATAAGACTATGTGCAGATTTTGCAGTAGAAACCATGGAGGTGATAAGGCAGTGGTATGATACATTTAAGACACTGAAAGAGAAAAACTGCCAACCAAGAATTCTATATATAAGAATGCTTTTACATGAGGGAGAACAAATGAATGTTAATATTGCAAGGTGTTGAAAATTGGATTGTATAGGTGGAAAATACAATCAATGCAAACTAAAGTCTATAGTTAACAGTAACATTGTAAAATGCTTCCATTGCTTATATCAAAGCAATATACCAAAGCTATAAGGGAGTCGTATGGGATTCTTGTTGTTATTGTTGTTGTATGACCTTTTCATTGTATTTTATTTTTTTCTTCTATCTTTTCTCTTCAATTTTTTCTCTGCTTCCTCTTTCCTTGCAGAAGAAATGGAAATGTCCTCATAAAGATTGTGGTGGTAAATGCATAACTATGTGATTATACCAGTAATCATTGATTGTTATTTATGACAGATTCTATGGTGTGTAAAGAAACTTTTTAAAAAATAAACAGAGGGGTACAAGTGCTGGAGAAAGTGTGAAGAGAGGGAATCTATTCATTGTTGTTGGAGAAGTAAAATGGTGCAGCCCATCTGGAGGGCAGTGTGGTGGTTCCATAGGAAAAAAGTATGGGGTTGTCATATGGCTCTGCAACCCTGTTATTGGTTGTATACTTGGAGGAACTGAAAGCAGGGACACAAGTGGACATATGCACACTAGTGTTTGTGGTGGCACTATTCATGATTTGCAATGGATGAAGGTGGCCTAAGGATACAGCAACTGATAAACTGAATGGTGAACTGTAGTGTATACTTACAATGGAAAATTGAGTGGTGGCAAGAAGGAATGAAGTTGTAAGGTATGCAACTAAGTGAATGGATCTTGGGGACAGTAGGTTGTGAAATAAGCCAGAAATTGAAAGACAAACATTATAACCCCTCACTAATATGGACTAACAATAATGTGCAAACACTAAGAATTGAATCTGGGAGCATGGGTTATCAGGGGAAGGCTTATGTAAAGGTTCCCAGATTGCAAGCTCTTACAGCAGTCACATCATTTCATGAATTGTAACAGTTATTTCTAAATTCTGAGATACTGAGCTGTTTGTGGGTGACCTGTTTGGTCCCTGGAGCTTCATGTGTCTGAGTGGTGCCTGGGACTTGGAGCCATATTTCAGCAGCTGTGAGTAAGCTCTTACAGCAGTCACGTCATTTCATGAATTGTAACAGTTATTTCTAAATTCTGAGATACTGAGCTGTTTGTGGGTGACCTGTTTGGTCCCTGGAGCTTCATGTGTCTGAGTGGTGCCTGGGACTTGGAGCCATATTTCAGCAGCTGTGAGTGTCAGCATTGCCCCATGCAGCAACTGTTAAGGGGATCAGACTTCGATTGGAGATATGAACAAATGGACTTCATTAAGACTGGGTATTTCAGACTACAGAGTAGAGGATGATATTAACTGGGTTTTAAAACTTTGGCTTCTGTGTGGGACCTAAAGGAGAGATGTTTATTTGGTGCAAAATCTATATTTTCAGTAGCATACTATATAATTTAACTTGCATGGTTAGTTTATTCAAACACCATAATTACATGTAACCTTGAATAAGGAGTAAGCTCAGGTTACTGTGAAGCCCCTGCTACATCCCAGCATAATTTGTGCAGAGAATAATAAGTATTTGCAAAGCCCCTTGAGGAACTGGGGAAAATGTGGAAATATCAAACTTCCCCAGCTGAGGAATTCCTGATATTCTCACAAGCATTGTGGACTACCAGTATAGTAGGCCAACCCCTCAATCTTGGGGCTCGCCCAAATGAAACTTGTTACTGCAAAGGAGAGGCTAAGCCTACTTATAATTATGCCTGAGAGTCACCCCCAGAGAACCTCTTTTGTTGCTCAGCTGTGTCTTCTCTCTTTAAGCCAACTCAGCAGGTAAACTCACTGCCCTCCCCCCTACATGGGACATGACTCCCAAGGTATAAATCTCCCTGGCAATGTGGGATGTGACTCCTGGGAATGAGCCTGGACCCAGCTTTGTAGGGTTGAGAAAGTCTTCTGGCCTAAAAAGGGGAAGAGAAATGAAACAAAATAAAGTTTCAGTGACTGAGAGATTTCAAGAGGATTTGAGAGGTAATTCTGAAGATAATTCTTATGCATTATATATACATCCCTTTTTAGTTTCTAGTTTATTGGAATAGCTAGAAGGAAATATCTGAGATTGTTGAACTGCAATCCAGTATCCTTGATTCTTGAAGACAATTGTATAACTAAATAGCTTATATGTTGTGACCGTGTGATTGTGAAATCCTTATGGCTCACACTCCCCTTACCCAGTGTATGGGTGGATGGACAAATGAGTAGAAAAATGGGGAAAAAAAGTAAATGAATAATGGGAGGGGGGGAGGAGAAGGAGTATGGTGTGTTTTGGATATCCTTTTTTATTTTTTTATTTTTATTTTTTGGAGTAATGAAAATGTTCAAAAATTGTGGTGATAATGCACAACTATATGCTAATATTGTGAACAATTATTGTACACTTTGGATGATTGTATAATATGTGAATACATTTCAATAAAATTTCATATAAAAAATGAGATATACTCTAAGAACAAAAATTGTTTTTCAGGGAAGTCATACCATAGTAAAGCGAGCCCTTAATTCAGTATGGCCAGTGTCCTTATAAGAAGTGAAAATTTGTACACAGACTAAGGGAGGAGAGGAGTAAGACATGTGACAACTGAGGCAGAGAATACTATGAATTGCCAGCAAGCCACCACCAGAAGCCAGGCAAGAGGCATAGAACATCTTCTTCCCTATAGAGGAAGCATGGGCCTGCTGTCACCTCAATTTTGAACTGTGAGACAATAAATTTCTGTTGTTTTAAGCCATCCAGTTTGTGGTACTTTGTTATGGGGACCCTAGGAAACTAAGACAGTATTCTTTATGATACTTCACTGAGGTGCTTGCCAAAAATTCAGATTCCTGACCTCCCTCCTAGCTGTTCTAAAGCAAGCTTTCATGGAAACAAGTGTCCAGAATCTGCATTTTTTTAGTAAGTTTTCCATTTTATTTTTATGCATGCTAAATTTTGAGTCTATTTTTGCAAAAGATGTTGCTTTTCTGATCTAATTATTCAGGGAAATATTATCTTGATTTCTCCAGTCATGGCTTCAACATTGTCAGACATTTTTAATTCTAAATTTAATAAAGGTATACAAGAAAAGCTAATTATATATGTGTGTATATGTATGTAAATATATGCATTCAACAAATAATATATAATGTGTGTTTCTGGTAATAAGTTATAATCCATACTTCGATTGGAAATAAGCATCCTTAGTATAGCCTTCTACTAAAGAAGATTCCCTTTATCTTCATTTAATTCCCTATTTCTATATAGTCTACGGACCTGTTCTCTGCTCTGTAATATTTATGAATTCCAATATTAAGAATAGTCACTATCTTATATTAAGTCTCTGGATTATATCAGAGAAATCTATGTCTTCAGTGACAATTATAAATATTCCCTGATTTTAATATCTCCAGATTACAGTGTTTACCAATTTGCAACTCTTTTTCATTGGGATATATTGAGAATTATGAATGCATGTTGGCTCCAAAGGCAACATCCAGACAAATACAGAGCATATATAAAAGTGTTCTTCAAGAGTTGTTTATATTGGAAATAAAACACTGTTTTAGAGATAAGAATACATGATCATTTTTCTGTTTCTGTTATTTTTGGCTTTTCTTCTATTTCTTCTATCTGTCTCTCATTTCTTCATAGGGAAATGAGAGACAGATTAAAATGCATTTCTAACTGAGTAACATGACAAAAAGCTGTAGTATATTAATATTCTTTAGAACCATAGTTATAATTATCTTCTTGCTTATCTCCAGCTTACATTATAAAAATGTAGATAGAAGCAGGCATTAGCAGAATTCATAATGAGGAAGGATGTTGAATATTTCATTGTTTCTCTGTTGAGTTATTGTTAACTCAATTACAAATATTATTCATAGATTTATTAGGCTTAGAAACATCATTTTGAGTATGTTTCAAAAATAGTTTTGGAACTTCCAGTTGTAGCTCCAACATGTAAAGCCTGTGGAAGTCCTCACTCCCACTGACACAAGAAAAAAGCTGAGCAAATTAAAAGTCAATGACTTCTCTTGGACTCATCAGAGAACTGAGCTCATAGGACAAACCACCATGCCCAAATCTTGAGAGACAGGAAAATCTGGAGAGTCACACCCTCAGTCAATGAAGCCATGAACTGAAAGAAATACTCACATGGTAATTTTGGTAATTTTGTAATTTGGTAATTTTGACAAAATTTTGGAAGCTGAGTGTGGACCAGTGTGAAAGCAAGAAAATCATGGAGGTTGCAGTCTTAGAGGAGCCCCACATTTTTGTGGGTTTTACATATAGGAACCCACAAAATTCCCATGGTTAAAATCCAGGAAAGATTCTCTCATGGCAATGTCATGGGGAGGGGAAAAGTAATCATTTAAAAATATTCCCAGAGTATGAGCCACAATAAAGGTCTACACTCCAGGGTAAAAGACTTCACAGAGTTTTATCAAACTGGTGGGAAGGCTTTCCCCGCTCTTCTGTCTCCTCTAGGCTTTCTGTCTAAGCTAGCAACAAAAGCTAAGAGCATTTATAAAGGTCATAGCCTAGGTACATAGGTCCACAAAAGTCACAGATTTAATCATAAGATTGTAGAATGCCTCCTCTTCCCATACTTTAACACCATAGCAGTAGGGTTCCAGTATAATGTCAGTGGATTACAGCTGAAAGAGCTGCAGGACAAAGACTCGCTCTGAAGAGAAGTAATTAGGGAATCCCAAAGTCAATGGGACACAATAACAAGATCACTAGAGGAATTTGAAACTTCTGGCACCACCACTACTTCAAATATTAAACACAGCACAACCTCAAAGTAAAGGCAATACATGTCCAAATTCAAGCAAAAATTACAAGGCATGCTAAAAGGTAAATATAAATGTAAATATAAATATAAATACAAATGTAATCCTGAAACAACAAAGCAAGCATAAGAACCAGACTCAGATGTGATATAGATGTTGGGGAATTATCAACAAGGAATTTAAAGTAATTATTATTAATATGCTAAGGACTCTAACAGAAAAAGTAGACAACATGCAAGAACATAGCAGAGAGATGGAAACTCTAAGAAAGGATCAAAACAGATGATACAAAAACAAAAAACAAAAAAACACTGTAATAGAAATGAAGAATACCTTTGATGTTCCCAACAATAGAATGAACAAGTCTCTGAAAAGAATAAGTGAACTTCAAGATATGCCTATAAAAACATACCAAACTGAAATACAACCAGAAAAAAGAACGAGCAAAGCACTGTAGAATATCTAGGAATTGTGAGATAATACCAATATTGTAACATATGTATAATTTGAATATTAGCAGGAGAAGAAGGCATAAAGAAAAAAGAAGAACTATTTAAACTAATAATGGCCTTGAATTTTCCAAAATCAATTACAGACTCAAACCACAGATCCAGGAAACTCTTAGAACAGCAACTGGTATAAATACCAAACAGTCAATATCCCAAGACATATCATATTCAAACTGGGAAAACTAAAGGAAAAAAGAAAATCATGAAAGAGGTTAGAGGAAACAAAATACCTTACCATCAGAGAAAAGAGATAAGATTTATAGTGGACATATCTCTGTTGAGGTCTATTTCTTCTTGAGCCAGCACAAGAGTACCTGTGTTTTTCTAGGAATTTGTCAATTTCATCTTAGGTTATCTAACTTGGAGTACAGTTGTTCATAATATCCTCTTATAATACTTTTTATTTCTGTGGCACCAGTAGTATTGCCCACCATTTCATTTCTCATTTTATTTATTTGCATTCTCTCTCTTTTTTCCTTGTCAGTCTAGATAAAGTTCATTCATTTTATTGGTCTTTACCAAATTTTGGTAAAAATCAAATTTTGGTTTCTTGATTCTCTCTATTGATTTTTTAATTCTCTATTTCATTTATTTCTCCTCTAATCTTTATTTTCCACCTTCGGCTCACTTTGGTTTTAGTTTGTTCTTTTTTTAGATCCTCCACTTGTGAAGTTAGGTCTCTGATTTGAGGTCATTCTTCTTCTTTAATATACATATTTAGAGCTATAAATTTTCCTCTCAGCACTTCCTTCACTGAATCCTATAAGTTTGACAATGTTGCGCTTGCATTTTTACTCACCTCAAGTTATTTACTAATCTTCCTTTTGATTTCTTCTTTGACCCATTGGTTTTTAACCACTGCATAATGTAATTTCCACACATTTATAAATTTCCCACTACTGATTTCTAGCTTCATTCTCTTGTGGTCAGGGAAGATACATTGTTTGATTTCAATATTTTTTAATTTATTGAGACTTGTTTTGTGACCTAAGATTTGGTCTATCCCAGAGAATGATCCATGAGAATAATGTGCATTCTGCTACTGTTCGGCAAATTTGTCTATATATGTCTGCTGGGTATAGTTGGTTAATAGAATCATTCAAGTCTTATATTTGCTTATTGATCTTCTGCGTAGATGTTCTATCAACTACAGAAAATGATGCATTAAAATCTCTTACTATTAATGTAGAACCATCAATTTCTCCCTTCAAATCTGTCAATATTTTCTTCATATATTTTGGTGTTCTGCCATTAAAGGAATATATATTTATGATTATTATCTCTTCTTGTTGAATTAACCCCTTTATCCCTCATAACAGTTTTTGGCTTAAAGTTTATTTTATCTGATATTAGTATAGCTACCTCAGCTCTCTTTTGGTTACTACTTGCATAGTATATATTTTTCCATCCTTTTACTTTCAACCCACTAGTGTCTTTGTATTTAAAGTGAGTCTCTTGTAAACAGCATAGAGTTGAGTCATACTTTTTTGTCCATTCTGCCAATCTCTGCCTTTTGTCTGGTGGGTTGAATCCATTTGCACTTAAAGTAACTAGTGCTAATGAAGGATTTTCTTCGTCATTTTGCTATTTGATCTTTGTCTTATGACTTTTGTTCCTCAATCCTTTCATTAATGCCTACTTTTACATTTATCTTATTATTATATTGTGACATTTTTGTATATATTTTTTATTTATTTTCTTTGTGGTTACGTTGGGCCTTAAATTTAACATTCTAAATCTATAACAATCATATTTGATTTGATACCAGCTTAATTTCAATAGCTTACATGCACTGTTACCAAACCACTCTAACATCCCATCTTTTTGTTGCACATGTGACAAAAATATTTTTACATATTATATGTCCCAACCCACAGATTTCCGTTTTTATGTATTTACATATTATAACCTGTAAGTAGTAAAATGTAGAGTTACATGATAAAAAATACAATAATACCAACATTTATAATTACCCATATGGTTACCTTTACCTGAGATCTTTATTTCTTTTTCTGCTTTGATCCACTGTCTAGTGTGCTTTCCTTTCAATCTGAGGACCCCTTTTATCACATTGCTTGTAAGGCATGCTTAGTTATGATGAATTCCCTCATCTTTTGCTTATCTGGTGTGCTGGTTTCAATGTATTATGTCCCCCAGAAAAAGCCATATTCTTTGGTGCAATCTTGTGGGGCAGACATATTAGTGGGGATTAAGTTGGAAAGTTTGGAAATGCATCCCACCCAACTGTGGGTGATAACTCTGACTGCATAATTTCCATGGAGGCATGGCCCTGCCCATTCAGCATGGGCCTTGATTAGTTTACTGGAGCACTATGTAAGCTCAGACAGAAGGAGCAAGCTTGCTACAGCCAAGAGGGGCACTTTGAAGAATGCACAGAAGCTGAGAGAGGACCTGCAGTTTACAAAGACATTTTGGAGATGGCCTTTGAAAGCAGACTTTTGCTCCAGAGAAGCTAAGAGAGGACAAATGCCCCAAGAACAACTGAGAGTGACATTTTGAAGAGAAGCTGAAGCCTAGAGAGGAACGTCCTGGGAGAAAGCCATTTTGGAACCAGAACTCTGGAGCAGATGCCAGCCACATGCCTTCCCAGCTAACAGGTTTTCTGGACACCACTGGCCATCCTCCACTGAAGGTACCTGATTGTTGATACATGGACACTTTATGGCCTTAAGACTATAACTGTGTATCCAAATAAACCCTCTTTTATAAAAGCCAATCCATTTCTGTTGTTTTGTATCCCAGCAGCATTAGCAAACTAGAACATCTGGATATGTCTTAATCTCTCTGATTTTTTAAACAGTCTCACAGGATATAAAATCTTAGTTGGCAATTGTTTTCTTTCAGCACTTTAAATATTTCATCCTAGTGCCTTCTTGCCTCCATGGTTTCTGATGAGAAATTGAAGTGTAATCTTATTATACATAGCACATTGCTTTTCTCTTGCAGCTTTCAGAACTCTCCTTGTCCTTGGCATTTGACAGTTTGACTTCTATGTGTCTGGGTGTGGTTTTTGTAGAATTCACCCTGGTGAGGTATGCTGAGCTTCTTGAATATACATAGTCATGTCTTTTGTTAAATTTTGGAATTTTCCTGATATTATTTCCTTGAATATTTCTTCTCCCCCTTTCTCTCATTATTTTCCTTCTGCTACTCCCATAATGAATATATTGTTATGCTTGACGGTGTCACACAGACCTCTTAGACTCTGTTTGCTTTTTTTTCTTTTTTCCTTCTACATCTCAGTCTGTATCATTTCAGCTGCCTTCTTTTGAATATCATTGTTTCTTCTGCCAGCTCCAATCTGTAGTTGAAACCTTCTAGGGAATTTTTCATTTCACTGTTGGACACTGTTCAACAAGTGTTTCTGTTTGGTTCCTTTTTAAAATTTCAGTCTCTTTATTGAGATTCTCAGTGTCCATTCATTGTTTTCCTGATATCCTGTACTTCTTTCTCTGCATTTTCCTTTCTTTCCTTGAGCATATTGAGAATTATCTTTTCAATCTTTATCTGGTATGTCCAAAGTCTGGTTGTTTTTGTTGATAAAAAGTTACTGGATTTGAATCTTCTTCCTTTGAATGGGCCATCATTTCCTCTTTCTTTATTTGTCTTGTGATCTTTGGTAGAACACTACAAATTTTAATATTTTTAAGTATTAACTCTAGGATTTAGTTCCTGAGCTATGTCTCCCTTAAATTTGTATCCAACTGGTGGTATACAAGATTTCCTTGAGTGCCAGGAGGTAACAAAAACAAATACAAATGACACCTTTCACAGTCATTGTAAATTGACTTTTCATTGGCTGTTACTCTCTTCATAGTTTAGCTCTCCTATCAAGAAGTTCAACTCAAGACAAATGTGCACTGTAGGGGTCTCTCTGTGTTTCCTGAGCCTGAGTTTTCTCTGGGCTTTCACTTGCTTGTGACCTTAGGAATTCCCCCACTTACAGGAATTTGAATGCCTCCTCTATTTCCTATGAAATACTTTTTCTCCTTCCCACATGCTTTATTTTATGACTTAAAGCAGGTTTTCCTTTGTCCCAGGTTGCTTTGGTGTAATTGCCTTTTAAAGTGTTTTAGTTGTCCACAAATTGCTTCTGTCCACAGGGCCTGTTCTGGGAAGGTGAACCTGAAACAAGTTTCCTGGTTCAGTCTTTTAGGCTGCCACCCAATAGATGGGCACTCACATAGGCACATCAGTATGATTGAAACCACTCATGGCCTCATGTATCTTGTCTTTTAAACCACTTCCCTCCACCCAGTTATGCCCTAGGATTGTCCATAACAATCACCCCAGTTCTTAGTAATACCCTGTTCCTTGTTAATTTGTGTCCTCCCAACTGGTTCAAACCAGACAATACTAGAAAGTACTGGTTATTGCTGCTTGCACATGCACAAAGCAGCAAAAATCTAACCAAAAGTAACCTAGTAATATATAGCTCCTGAAAAGTCCACCCTCCCATCATGCTACATGTGATGTATGAACAAGCATAACCCCCATGGTGCATGCTCCACCTAATCCTGCCCTAAATCACACATCATGTTACACCACCTTCAGGACTGCCTTTACCCCAATTCCATAAAAACCTGCTCCTCTCTTAATCAGGGAGACAGATTTGAGTTTTACCACCTGTCTCCTTGCTTGGCTGTCTTGCAATAAATCTCTTTCTTTTCTCAAAACTTAGTGTCATAGCATTAACTTCTGTGTGTGTTGGGCAGTGAGCCCACTCACTCAGTAACGTGCTCAAGAATTTTACTCTGCTCCCCTTCAGAACCAGGCCAGAAACCCAAAATGGGAGTGGAGGCTGGCTCCACATTACACTGAGAAGGGAGTGGGTGAGAGGCTATTAAGGGCCCCTTGAATTTTGTCTACTATTTTTAAAGCTGTGTTTTCTTGATTTGGCCCTCACTCAGTTACTGCAACCCTTTATCTGTTTTCCAGAGTTTTGAGGAAGATGGTTCTCACAATTTTTGTTAGATGTTCTAAAATTCTGTGGGGAAATGGTACACTGGAGCATCTTATGCTGCCATTTTATTCTACCAGAAGTTCCAGTATGACCTCATTTTCACTTGTCTAACTCCATCTGTAATGAACCTATTTCCAAATAAGGTCATCTTCAGAGGAACTGGGGATTAGAACTTCAACATATCTTTTTGGGGAACACAATTCAATCCATAATACCCCTTAAAGAATTCCTAGGTTTCTATAGACAATAGAAAATACAGATTTAAATTGTAAGAAATCAAATTGTCTCCCATATGATAGTTTGGTTTCAAGATAAGGCCTAGATATCTGAGAAGATGATGATAATTCTGAATGAACACATATTCATATTTGTAAGAGGATACAAGGATATGATTTTCCTTGTATGCTTATTACTCCATTCATTATATGCCTTGTTATAGAGAAATATTTTTAAGCTCCCATAATTTCTATTTTATAGTATATGTGTTTAAAATATTATATATTAGGCCATTTGAAATAAGAATGTGACCAAATCAAACACCTTCATGACATATAAATTTTTGCCTAAATGTCATATATCTCATGTCATTCTTGACCTTAAATAAATGTATTTAATTTATTTATACATACAAATAAATTAATATATAATTATATTATATGCATATAATATGTTATAGAGACATATTTGCACATTATTTTTGATAGCTGGGAAAGAATTTGTTAAGCCAAAATTTTAAGATAGACATAGAACTACCTCTTACTGATTATTCTCTCATATATTCCTATTACTGCTTTCAATTAGATCTTATTTCCATCTCTAAAGATAAACCTAAGCACATGAATCACAAGGAAATTCTAAGAAATACTTCTATAGCAGCAAATTAAAGGGCAAAAGAGAATTTCCCAACTACTTCATGCTGTCAAAATATTTATGACTGAATATATATTCTATTTCAGGTAAAAGAGGATACTCAGTCAGGACTATTACTGCAGTTGCTTCATGCCTTAGCTTTCATTTATGTGATTGTCCTTCTCAAAACCTTTGCGGAAGAAAATATTTAAGTTTTTCTAGTGCCAAGGCAAAAGATCAATAAATAATTCCTACCTTTAAAAGGAATAAATAGAAACTATAAATAGGAAGTCATAAAATCAGAGGTTTAGAAAAAAATTCACCATCAGCTGATTAATGTTTATTCTCACAGACCAAATAGATCTTAGTATTTGAAGGGTCTACAAACTTGAAATTTATGCAAATAACAGCAAAAAACTATGCAACCCAATTAATTTATTCTATTCTTCTTCTAGATCTATTTCTCCTCTAGACCAAGAAAACCAGAAATACAAATATGGTATCAATCAAAATGTTAACATTTGTATGTCAAGAGCTGCTTTGGTAAATGTGTCATTTTGGCATTTTATAAACTACTAAATAGGTTAGTTAGTACAGTCATAAAATGAAAATGCCAAATATCTGGAAAATAGCCCAGTAATGAAATTCCTAAGAATTTGATACTCTAAAATTCTACAGAATACAGACTATTTTCTTAATTTTCTACTAAGCATTCTATATTCTAAAAGGTTTAAAGGAGTTAAAGTGTGTAAAATAATTACCAGAACAACACTAAGCACAGCAAGATTAGTTAACATGACTTAGAAGCAAGATTTCCCAGGACAATTCTGGTTTGCACATTGTGATGGTTTGGATGTATTATGTCCCCCAAAACACCATTATCTTTGATGCCGTCTTGTGTGGGCAGGAAACTATTGGTGTCAATTGGGTTAGAGACTTTTGATTGGATGTTTCCATGGACATGTGATCACTCAACTGTGGGCCAGATCTTTCATTGGATAATTTCCATGGAGGTGTGGCTCCATGGATTCAGCATGGGCCTTGATTAGTTTACTGGAGCACTATATAAGCTCTGACAGAAGGAGCAAGCTTGCTACAGCCAAGAGGGACACTTTGACGAATGCACAGAAGCTGAGAGAGTAGCTATAGATGAGAGACAGTTTGAAGATGGGCATTGAAAGCAGACTCTTGCTCTGGAGAAACTAAGAGAGGACAAACACTGCAAGAGCAACTGAGACTGACATTTTGAAGAGGAGATGCAGCCTAGAGAGGAGAAAGCCGTTTTGAAGCCAGAACTTGGAGCAGACTCCAGCCACATGCCTTCCCAGCTAACAAAGGTTTTCCAGACGCCATTGGCCATCCTCCATGAAGGTACCCAATTGTTGATGAATTACCTTGGACACTTTATGGCCTTAAGACTGTAACTGTGTAACCAAATAAACCCCCTTTATAAAAGCCAATCCATTTCTGGTGTTTTGCATTCCAGCAGAATTAGCAAACTGGAACACACATGTTGTCCTGGCTTAAATATTAGTATCACCCTGACTGACTCTCCAAATTAATCCCTTTGAGAGCTGGTGTCTTTCATTCTTGTTCATGGGGATATTGGTTTGCAGTTTTACAGTCTAGCAATGTCTTTGGTTTTGATATCAGAGTAATACTGACCTCATAAACTGAGTTTGGAAGTATTCCCTCATCTTCTGTTTTGGGAAAAATTTGTGTGTAGTTGTTATAACTTCTTTATAAAATGTTTGAGGAATTTAGCAGTGTAGCCATCTGAGCTTGCAGTTTTCTTGGGAAGCCTTTTAACTAAAAATTCAATTTATTTCCTAACTATAGAGTAATTCAATTTCTTCTTGAGCATACTTTAGTTGTTCACACCTTTCAAGCAATTTGAACATTTAATCTATGTTTCCAAATATTGGCATTTAGCTGTCCATAGTAGTCTTGTATTATTCTGATTATTGTTTTCAGGATCTGTAGTGATACCCCTTCTTTCATACCTTATATTGCTATTAGTGTCTTCTTTATCTCTCTTTCTTTTCTTGTTCCTTATCACCATACTTTTATTAATTCTTGATCCTTACCAAGAGCCAAATTTTGGGTTCATTTATTCTATTGTGTTTTGTTTTCTGTTATTACTTCCATCTTTCTTTTTATTTTGTGTTTTATTTGTCCTTCTTTTTATAGTTTCTTAAGGTATAATCTTCAATTATTCATTTGAGACCTTTGTTCTTTTACAAAATATTAAGGGTATAATTTCTTATAAGCAGGGCTTTAGAGACAGCCACATTTTTTTTTACTGTGTTGTATTTTCATTTTTATTTAATTCCATTGAAAATCCCAAAGGTCACTGACACTCTGCTTTTTTTGTTGTTTGTTTCTTGTGGTGGTGTGGGTTTTTTTTTTATTTGTGTCATTCAGTTTGATAATTTCTTTTAAGTTCATTAAACTTTTGCTCTGCAGTGCCAAATTTACTTTGAATCACATAATATATTTTTCTTTTAGGTATTGTACTTTCCACCTCTAGAGCTTGCATTTGTTTTTTTACATACCCCCATTACTTTATCATGGTCATATATATAACCAGCTGTTCTGCTCATTCTATCATTTCTTTCATTTCTGGATCCATTTATATTAATTAATTTTTCTCCTGGTTATCAATCAGTTTTTGCTCCTTTGCATGACTCATCATTTTAATTAAGATACTGTACATTCTAATTAAATGTACATTGTTGGTTAATGTTTTTAGATGTATTCTTTTAAGTAGTAAACAGCATTAAATATTTTCTAGCACAGAGTTAAATTGCTTGAGATCAGTTTCAACATTTTGAGGCTTGCACTTAAGCCCTTCAGGCATGCCATGGAATAATTTTTCTTCCATTACTAAAGTGATACCCCTCAAAGAACTTTTCCTAATGCTCCATGTATTAAGAGATTTTATACTCTGGCTACTGAGAATACAAAATATTCCTACCTCTGTGTGAGCTCCAAGAATGGTTGGCCTACTGCTTTCTAGTATTTTCTTTTCCTCTGCCTTTGCATATCTCAACATACACAAATCAATTCTCAATTAAAGATTAAAAAAACTTGATAATATCCTTCTGCAGATCTCTGGAGCTCTCTCTGTGAAGCTTCCTCTTCAGTAATCAGGCTAACAAACTTTTGCTGCTATGCCTCTTTTCACCCCCATCCCTCCCCTTGCCCCAATTATGATTACTGTCTCTTCAATTCAGTAAGACCCTGAGGCTCTGTTGGGGTTCACCTCCCTGTACTAAGTCCTGGAAACTTCCTCCGAATATGTGATATATAAAATACATATCATAATGTTGCATAATATTTCTTATATATAGCATGACTTTCTTTGTCTTTTTGTTCCAAGTACTATAAATCATCTCATTTTTAAGTGTAATTTTTTTTTGTTTCTTAGGAAGTAAGTGAAAAGATAATCTGCATTATGTATATATAAATGTGGATCTGGAGCCATCTCAACAAAGTAGAGTGATCATGGTGGCACTTGAAAATTCAATTCAGCTATTGTGATTGATGTGAGATTTCTATAAAGGATAAAAATTTACTCTTTAATTAAACCTACTCTACCCAGGCCAATGAATTTTTATTAAAATTTTGTTCAATTACATATCCGAAAAAACACAAAAGTAAATTATTCAAGTGTAATATGCTGTGCACTTAGAACTGTTATTAAAGAAAAATGTTTCTTGAGGCTTCTAATTACAGTTCAACATACTAATGGGAATATAATATACAAAGTCAATGTCATATTAGATCCAATGATGACTCTGCTTACCTTAGTGTAAAGTAATATTTGTTTGTGAATTTGTATTAATGCTAAGTAAAAGGACACATGCAAGTCTCTTAAAAATTGAATTGCTGGTTTATAATATTTTGTTTGGTTTTATAGAATAAGACCTTCAGTGATAATTAATGATGACAAAAAGTTATCAAGGCAGTTTTCTTACTCTTATGCAAAGTAAAAAATATCATTTAGATAATTCTAGAATTCATAAATATAAGTTTTATTGGGGAAAGCAAATTGTTTAAGGCTTAATCATAGATTATATATTAAATACAGTAAGCATATGTTTAGTTTTATACTTTTAAAATTGTGAATCAATGACATATGAAGAAAATGTCATGTAATTTTAATAATTTCACATCAAAGTTTGAAATTTAACCAACTGTTATTTTCTAAGCCTCAGTGTTTTTAAAAAAGTCATGCTACTTAAAATGATACCCTCTAATTCACATAATTATAAAACAACTCACGTCTAATTCTAAACTGTAGTAATTGATCCTAGAGTGAGATTTATTCTGCAGTTATGGAAGGCAATGGCATTTACAACTGAAATAAATTAAAGCAAATGAAGAGGAAAATTTTATTCTATGTAACATTTAGTTCATTATAGTCTTGAATGACTATGCCAATCCATGTTCATCAATAGAAGATATGGTGTATGCAAAAAAAATGAATAAAAATTTATCACCAAGAAATACGCTATGTTTCACAAGCATATAAATTATTGTATTATAATGCATCTACATTTCTTAAAGCCACAATATAAATATTCAAGAATATGGATAGGATATAATACTATCAAACATAATTTCTCTTGTGATTTGAGGTAGACAGAGCATGAAAGTATATTCTATTGCTTTGGCTGAATTTATCCCTTAAATGTTTCTAACCCTTTTAAAAATTATATTGCAACTAACTCCACCAGGTGGCTTTATTAAAATTCCAATATTAATTCCACAGATTAATGTTTTTTTAAATAACTGCTATATTGATATGTCTTAAATTCAAGTTTGAATGCAAGATTACTACTTCTAACACATATATAGCTGGCAGAATAATGGCCCCCAAAATGTCCATGCCCTAATTCCTAAAACCTGTGAATATGCTGCTTTACATGGCAAAAGGGACCTTATAAATGTGATTAATTAAGGACCTTGAGATGAAGAGATTATCCTGGATTATTCAGGAAGGCTCAATTAAATTATGAGAACACTTATAAGTGAAAGAAAGAGGCAGGAGCTTCAGAGTCAAAGGAAATATAACAATGGAGTGATGCTATGGCTAGCTTTGAAGATGGAGGGAGGCATGAGTCGATGAATGTGGAAAGCCTCTAGAAGCTGGAAAAGGCAAACAAATGGTTTCTTTACTAGATGCTTCAAAAAGGAACCCTGCCTACACCTTGATTTTAGCCCTGTGATATACATTTCAGAATTCTGAATTCCAGAATGGAAAATACATTTTTTAAAATGGTGTTGTTTTCAGTCGCTAAATTTGTGGCTTAAATCAGCAACAGGAAATTAAAATAGGTGAGTGTCATTATTACAAAAATGTATTATGAATAATAATAATACCAACTTTTTAAAAGATTCATATTAAGCAGGGATACAAGCCAAAGAACCCCAAGATCACGAGCAGCCAGCACCAGAATTGTACAGACTTTGGAGAAAAAGCATGACCTTGCTGATGCCTCAATTTTGGACTTCTGCTAGCCTCAAAAACTGTGAGCCAATAAATTCCCATTGTTTAAACCAGACCATTATGTGGTTTTCGTCATAGAACACTGGCAAACTGAGACAAAGACATTTAAGGAAATTTACATTTTTTAGGAAGGAAATGAGTGTACTTGAGGTGCCACTTCTTAACCAGATGACAAATAAGCAAGGGCTACTAGTCACCTCTTGTTAAAAAAGTCTTAGAAATAATTTAGGGCAAAATATCTTGGAATATAAGAAGTAACAAAAGTTGAAAACAACTTTGGAGAATTTGAAGAATGTGGAGAATGGATGCTGAGAAGGTTCTTATTGTCTGGGAAAATAGGTAGATTTTGTTAGCTCTAAACAACATGGGGCAATTCTGTGAAATTATTGTCAGTTTATCAGTAAGCACTCCCTTTTTCTTTTCTTTTTCAATTTTTTTTATTGAGATTGTTCACAAACCATACAATTATCCAAAGATCCAAAGTGTACAATCAATTGCCCATGGTACCATCATACAGCTGTGCATCTATCACCACAATTAATTTTTTTTCAATTTTTAGAACACTTTCTTTACTCCAGAAAAGACATAAAGACAAAAAAGGAAACTCAAATCCTCCCATACCCCAACCACACCCTGCTCCATTATTGATTCATAGTTTTGCTATAGTACCTTTGTTACTGTTGATGAAAGAATGTTAAAATACTACTAACTATAGTATATAGTTTGCAATAGGTGTATATATTTTTCCTATATTTCTCTCTATTATTAATTTCTAGTTTTAGTGTCATACAGTTGTTATAGTTCATGAGACAGATTTCTAATATTTGTACAGTTAATCATGGACATTGTCCACCATAAGATTCACTGTTTTATACATTACCATCTTCTAACCTCCAATTTTCTTTCTGGTGACATATGTGACTCAGTTTACCCTTTCCACCACCATCACACACCATTCAGCACTGTTAGTTATTCTCACAATGTGGTATATCACCTCTGTCCATTTCCAAACGTCTAAGTTCACCCAAGTTGAGCATTCTGCTCATCATAATCAACTGTTCCCCATTTTTTAGCCTTGTTCTATATCCTGGTAACTTATATTTCATGTCTATGAGTTTACGTATTGTTTCATTTCAGTGAGACCCTACAATATTTGTCCTTACGTGTCTGTCTTATTTCACTCAATATAGTGCCCTCAAGCTTTCTTCATCAACCCATTTTTTTTTAAGATGGTCTTGTTCACACACCATACATTCCGTCCTAAGTAAATAATCATTGGTTCCCTGTATAGTCACGTATTTATGTATTCAGCGTCATCAGCACTATCTATATATGGACATCTCCATTTCTTCCACAAAGAAGGAGGAAGAGTCAAAGAAGGTAGAAGGACAAAAGAAAAAGAAAAAAGAAAAAGAGAGAGAGGAAAAAAAAAAAACATGACAACCAGAAAGCAACAAAAGGAAAGGTAGCATTAAACTAAGTAGAATGAAGAGTCAGACAACATCACCAATGCCAGGAGTCCCATACCTTTCCTTTATGTTCTCCCCCCCATATGCATGTAGCTTTGGTATATTGTCTTTGTTATAGTAAAGGAAGCATACTACAATGTTTGTGTTAATTATAGTCTCTAGTTCGCAATGATTGTATTTTCCCCCCAGTCCCACCATATTTTTAACACCTTGCAAGGTTGACATTCAGTTGTTCTACATCATGTAAAAACCTATTTGTACCTTTTGTTACAATCATTGAGCACCCTAGGTTTCACTGAGTTATATAGTCCCAGTCTTTATCATTCCTCTTTCATTCTGGTGTCCCACATGGTCCTAACCTTCCTCTTTCAACCAAGATCACAGTCATCTTTGTTCAGTGTACTTACATTGTTGTGCTATTCCCAAAATTGTTTTCCATGGCTCTCACTCCTGTCTTTTCCTTTCTGTCTGCAGTGCTTCCTTCAGTGTCTCTTGTAGAGCAGGTATCTTGTTCACAAAATCCATCATTATCTATTTGCCAGAGAATATTTTAAGCTCTCCCTTATATTTGAAGGACAGTTTTGCCTGATATAGGATTTTTGGTTGGTGGTTTTTCTCTTTCAGTATCTTAAATATATCTCCCCACTTCCTTTGTGCCTCCATGGTTTCTATTGAGAAATCCACACATAGTCTTATCAAGCTTCCTTTGTGTATGATGAATTGCTTTTCTTTGCTGCTTTCAGGATTCTCTCTTTATCTTTGATGTTTGATAATCTGATTATTAAGTGTCTTGGCATAGGCCTATTCAGATCTATTCTGTTTGGAGTACACTGCGCTTCTTGGATCCATAATTTTATGTCTTTCATAAGAGATGGGAAATATTCATTGATTATTTCCTCTATTATTGCTTCTGCCCCTTTTCCCTTCTCTTCCCCTTCTGGAACACAAATGACATACATTCCTGCATTTCATTTTGTCCTTAAGTTCCTGGAGATGCTGCTCCTAATTTTCCATTCTTTTCTCTATCTGTTCTTTTGTGGGTAGGCTTTCAGGTGTTTTGTTCTCCAGTTCCTGAGTGTTTTCTTCTGCCTCTTGAGATCTCCTGTTGTGTGTTTCCATTGTGTCTTTCATCTCTTGTGTTGTGCCTTTCATTTCCATAGATTCTGCCAGTTGTCTTTTTGAACTTTCAATTTCTACCTTATCTACATCCAGTGTTTTCATTACTCACTTAATCTCTTTTGCCATGCCTTCCCTAAACTTTTTGAATTGATTTAGTATTAGTTGTTTCAATTCCTGTATCTCAGTTGAAGTGTAAGTTTGTTCCTTTGACTGGGCCATACCTTCATTTTTCTTAGTGTAGGTTGTAGTTTTCTGTTGTCTAGGCATCTGGTTTCCTTGCTTACCCCAATCAGGTTTTCCTAGACCAGAATGGGCTCAGGTCTTAGAAGGAGGCAATAGTATCACATCTCCCTGAGGGTGTGCCTTAGAATATTGGTGCATCCTGTGAGGCCTCAAGTCACTGTGCTTTTCCACCCAGCAGATGGTGCCTGTCAGCCTGTAGCTCCAGACTGGTGTAAGAGGTGTGGTCCACAGCTGTTTTCCCCCAGGCTCTGAGATCTGGTTCTGAATGGAAGGCAGGTAGTAGCACTTGGCACTGCCTTCTTCCTCTTAGGGAAAATACCCCCCCTAGGGAGAGGTCATTTACATTTGAATAGTATCTCTGCCTGTGCTATCTCCACCCTTGTCTGGGTCAAAGTGCTGGGAACTGAACATGGCTGAGGCTTTCTCCACTGAGCTGAAAAAAGGGACAGAAAGCCCCCTTCAGGGCCAGTCTGTGGCCACCCTCCAGCTCTCCAAGGTCAGTCATCAACAAAAGCTCCTGTCTGCTTGTTGGGGATTTGAAGCTTGTATTGAGCAGCACATGCTTGTTAATTAAAACCCCAGTTGGAGCTCAGCTGAGCTATATTCACTTGCTGGGAGAGTGCTGCTCTGTAGCACCATGAGGCTTTGCAGTTCGGGCCATGGGGGGAGGGGGCTCCTGGCTTGGGTCCACAGTTTTTACTTGCAGATTTTATTCTGCAATCTAGGGCATTCTTCCCAATTCAAGTTAGTGTATGATGAGTGGACAGTCACATTTGTCCCCCCGCAGTTATTCCAGATTATTTACTTGTTGTTCCTGGTTGTTCATTAGTTGTTCCAGGGGGACAAACTAGCTTCCACTCTTCTCTATGCCACCATCTTCTTGTATCTCCCAGTAACCACTCACTTTTAAGTTCCAGGCACAAAATCTTCATGAAATTTGAACTCAACTAATTTAATCTTATTATCTTCTCAATTCATACAAGTGGCTTGACTTTCACCATATTTGCAAGCACCCAAGTGAAACACTCAAGTTAATCATCTCTTTTCTCCCTCCTTTATCCCTAGTATTCAATCACAATGTGTCCTATCATTTTAAGCTCTAGTATGTTTCAAATTTGTCCTCTCCTGTCCTTCCTTACTATCTATTCATTAGTTTAGAATCACATCATTCCTTGTCTGGAAGACAGGAAAACTGTCTTCTTATTATACTTATTAATAAGTAATTATATTACTTATTACATTATTATGTGATAAAATTATTATTATTAATTATTTATATTACTAATTATATGCTGTCTTTTATTATTACTTAATAATTCTAAGCTTAGAATTCTCATTGGCCTTTCTAGCAATACATGGTACACACTATGATCAGAGTTGCTTTCCTAAGTCAAAATATATTACCTTGTTGTTCCCTAATACCCAAGGTTGTGCTACCATCACCACCATCTGTTACCCAAATATTTCTGTTGTTGCATAAAGGAACCTATACATTTTAAACCCTAACTTCCCAATCATATCCCCACCACATCCCCTGGTAACCTGTATTTTACATTCTGACTCTATGAGTTTGCTTATTCTAATTATTTAAAATCAAGGAGATCATATAATATTTGTCCTTTTGTGCCTGGCTTATTTCACTCAACATGATGTCTTCAAGGTTCCTCTATGTTGTCTCATGTATCAGAGCTTCATTCCTTTTTATGGCTAAATAATATTCCATTGTTTGCACATATCACATTTTGTTTATCCATTCATGAGTTGATGGGCACTTGGTTTTTTCAATTTTTTTGGCAATTGTGAATAATGCTGCTATGAACATTAACATGCAAATATCTGTTCGAGGCCCTGCTTTCAGTTCATTGGGGTATATACCTAATAGTGGGACTGCCAGGTCACATGGTACTTCTATACTTAGCTTTCTGGGGAACCGCCAAATGGTCTTCCACAGCAGCTGCACCATTTTATATTGCCACCAGCTCTGAATGAGTTGAAAGTGATTACAAAACACATAATTGCAGTAGCTTTAATCATATTCAATGACTTTTACCAAGTATGACCCTTAAAAATGCTACTTACCTAATTAACTTATTTTAAAAGGAAACTTGTCATGTTTCTAAGAGATGGAGAATGACTTTATCCTTGAGGTAAATAGAAGAACTGAGGAGTTTTCTGCACTGAGGATTTTGACATCACTCAGCAAAAGACCAGACTGCTGTCTCCAAAGGTCAGTCAAGCCCCAGAGTGATTCATCTCCTTGTTCCCTAGGATTGAGATATCAATTTCCTTCTCTCCTTAAAAAAATCAACAGAGTTATTACTAAGACCTAAAAGATTAGATAAATTTTGCCAATTCCTTTCCTAAAAGCAATTTTAGAAATTAATTCCAAGTTAATACTCATGAATTCTTCATGGAGCATTTTTCTGATCCAGATTCTTCAGTTAATATAGTTCCAAATTTATCTTTTATATGTGGGGGTTCTAGGTAAAAACTCACATATAAGAATTATTCTTAATTTCCCCAAATCTATAAATTAAATGTATTTCTGAACAAAATCCTACCAAAATTTTCCATGGAAATTTAGAAGACTTTGTGGAAGGGAAATGTGAAATTATAGGCAAGACATTCTTGAAAAATAAGAACAAATACAGATTCAAGAATATGCAGGCAGAGGAGCCAAGGATCGCTGCCAGCCTGGTCTTCAGCAAGAAACCATTGTCATGTTGATGCCTTACTTTGGACATTTGCAGGGCCTCAAAACTCCCCTGCTGGCGTTTCCCTCCTTTAAATCAAAGTGCATGCTGGGAGTGCAGGAGACTGAGTGAGATCCTCACAGGTGTCAAAATCATTAGCATCAGCAGGAGCTTGTTAGAAATGCAGAATCTCAGCCCTATTCCAGACTTGCTGAATCAGTATCTGCATATTGGCAGGATCCCAGAAGTGACCCCCAAGGCAGACAGTGTCAGTGTCATCATTCGCTGGCTGGTTCGGTTCACCTGCCTGGAGGACTTTAATCTTCCTATATTCCAGTAGAGTGCTGTAATAATTATTTCCTGAATCCCAGCCTTTGTCGCTGTAGCTCCTTCAGCTGGAAACGGCCTCACTCAAGCACTAGCATGACTGCTTCCTAACCATTCAGGCCTTATCTCAAATGTCACCTCCTCAGAGAGGCCCTCCCTGACCACCTGTATAGAGCAGCCTCCACCCAAACCAGCAGTTCTACTCAGCCGAGCTAGCCAGCCAATCAGCCATTTTAGACTTCAGGCTCAGCTGAGCCCTCCAATGGCTGCAGCCCTAGCCAATATCTGGCTGCAAGCACACAAGAGATTCCAAGCGAAAACCAAACCATGGAGCCCAGCCAGTGCACAGAACCATAAGAGATGTTTTTGTAGACTCTTACAAGCCACCAAAATTTAAGCTCATTTTATCCTCACACCAAACCTGAAAGAGGGAGATACATTTTCATCCCCTTTAGAGAGGAGGCGGTGAAGCACACAGAGGCTATTTAATCTCCACTATTATGCAACCAGGCATTAATAGCCTCATTTTACAGAGAGTAATTGAGATTCAGAGGAATTAGGAAATCTGCCTGAGGTTTCCCACTGGTGGCTGTGGGATTTTTAAAAGGCTTGAAGGTTGTAGGCCTGAGTTCCCAGTTCCACCCTAGCTTTTATTCTTCCCTCTTTGCCAATGGCAGCTGTGGCTATTTTCCAGCTGTGCTTCCTCATTTCCAGCCCAATAGAACCTTTCTAGGGAGCGCTTTACTCTCCAAGCAAGCACCAGCAGCTAACATTTTGTAAGCTGTACTAAGAACAGTGTTGAACAAAAATAAATTCCAGATGGAGCCAGAGCTAAACAACAACAATAAAATCTAGAATACAATAATATTTGCAGAAAAGAGAGGAAAATATTTTTATAATCCTGGAGTGTAAGCCTTCTTCAACAAGTCACAGAAACCCCAGATGCCACTAAGGAAAAGACTTAGTTTACTACAGAAAAACAAAAATCTTTAGATTGACAGAAGACACAATAAGTAGAGTGAAACACAACAGATTGGAGAAATCTTTTCTTTCTTTTTAACAACAAATTAATAGTCAAAATATCTAATGAGAACAAGTCAAAGAACCCAATTTTTAAAACTGGGCAAAGGATATGGCTAAGACAATTTACAGAGAAGAAACTGGAATTGGCAGCAGACCTAGAAAAACGTATGTGGCTTTTTCCCTCACTAGCAGGAAAAGGTAAATTAAAACGAAGACATTTTGTTAAAAATTCAGATCGGTTTTTTTTTTTTAATTGATGATATCAAGCAGTGGTGAGGATACAGGAGAAACGGCATTCTCCTCCTTGGTTGGTATTCCTAATTGGAGGTTTATGTTCTTAAAGAGCTTTGCATTTTACAGGTTGTGTCACTTACCGGCTAACATTCTAGACCTCTACTATTCTATGTGTTTGGCACTCCCACATGTGGCTATTGAGCCCTTGAAATCTGGCTAATCTGAACTGAGGTGTGCTGTGAGTGTGAATTGCACACTGGATTTTGAATACTTTGTATGGTAAAAGATAAAGTATCTCAGGAATTTTTTAATGTTGATTACATGTTGAAATGATATTTTGAGTGTATTGAGTCACACAAGAATTCCTAAAATTAATTTGACCTGTAAAAAAATATATATACAGAATATTATTGGAAGATGATAAATATGCCATATCAAATAAGTGTGGAAAGGACAGTGTAGTTAATAAATTATTTAGGGACCATTTCATGATTGATTTTAAAAATTAAATTAAATTTAAAAGATCTCCAATTTATACTGTCACCAAAAAATATTCCACAGAATTGAAACAAAGCCACTATAATAGGGAAGAATCTATCTAGGTAGTTAGGCCTGGAAAGATCTTTTAAATTAAGTTTCCAAATGTAAAATACATAGAGAGAGATAGGTAGATAGAGACACGTCTACATTAATATTTACAACTTTGTGCGATGAAAAAATGCCTTAAGCAAAGTTGAAACAAGCCAAAAATGAAATAAATATTGTGATGTCATGGTAGACAATAACTTAGTAACCAGAATTTATGTAAAGAATTTAACAAATTAAGAAGATGAAATTCTGAGAGAAAAGGACAAAAGATTTGAAGAGAAATTTATAGAAAATGATGTGCAAATACCCACAGACATATGGAACTTGTTTGACCTCACTATTAATCCTGTTAAATCAATAGTAAGTTAAAATACTTCAGCCATTTGGTGATGTATTGCGTACACATCTTTGCTTTTTCAGATCCTTCCACAGCTTGATTCTCTCTTACTGGTCAAACACGGCTATTGCGAATTTACAAAGGAGAGCTTTACATCCAACTAGTTATTCATAAACTAAGGAAATGTTTGCTGTGTTAAACTGCAGTTCTTCCCTGTTCCAGACTTAGATAAAATGCTCACTGTGGGGCATAGGATGTTACATGGGCCACCTGAAAGAACAGGGGAATTACCTTCCTGTGGAGCAAACTATGAAAAACAAGAAATAGGAGGTGGAAAGGAAGTATTCAGATAAATTTGCCCTCCATTCTCCTCTTTGGAGGGGATAAATGAAAAATCTACATGATACTTAAAAGAGTACATATTGACTAGGTTAAGGAATGTCATAAAGCCTAAAGAGCTGAAACCAACAGCTCTACGTTTTCGTAATAAACAAGGCATAAATCTCATTAAGGAAAAAAAAAAGGTCAAACTTAGGCTGTGAGAGACTGTAAATGAAGCAACAGTGTTCAGATGATCCCTACAGCATCCTCATAAAAAAATCAAGGCCACAGATTATAAATAAGAATACCAACACACTAGAATGAATATTGTTTTGCTTCACTGCTGTTCTAGTTTGCTAATGCTGCCAGAATGCAAAACACCAGAAATGGATTGGCTTTTAGAAAATGGGGTTTATTTGGTTATTCAGTTACAGTCTTAAGCCATAAAGTGCCCAAGGTAACACATCAGCAGTCAGGTACCCTCACTGGAGGATGGCCAATGGTGTCCGGAAAACCTCTGTTAGCTGGGAAGGCATATGGCTGGTGTCTGCTCCAAAGTTCTGGTTTCAAAATGGCTTTCTCCCAGGATGTTCCTCTCTAGGCTGCAGTTCCTCAAAAATGTCACTCTTAGTTGCACTTGAGATTTTTGTCCTCTCTCAGCTTCTCCAGATCAAGAATCTGCTTTCAAAGGCCATCTTCAAACTGTCTCTCATCTGCAGCTCCTGTGCTTTCTTCAAAGTGTCCCTCTTGGCTATAGCTCCTCTTCAAAATGTCACTCACAGCTGCACTGAGTTCCCTCTGTTCGTCTGCTCATTTATATGGCTCCACTGATCAAGGCCCACCCTGAATGGGTGGGGCCACACCTCCATGGGAATATCTCATCAGAGCTATCACCCACAGTTGGGTGGGGCACATCCCATGGAAACACTCAAAGAATTACAATCTAATCAACACTGATAGGTCTGCCCACACAAGATTACATCAAAGACAATGGGATTTGGAAGACATAATACATTCAAACCGGCACAACTGCCTTGCTCCCTTCTAAACTCACTCATACTCTTATGAAAAAAAAAATGGCTGTCATATTTTAAGTGATCAGTCCAAATTATTTCAATACTCTCTTCCTCATCTCAGTAAAATGAATTAAAATTAAAATTAATAAATGACCATAATTAAAGTAGAAGTTCTTTTTTTACAGCAATCTTCACTGAAAATAAACGCATTGCTTTTTACTCCAATATTATTCTTCTTTCTGTAGACAATCTCTAACTGTAAGTCAGGGATTAACTTATACTGGTGGGGGAGCACCCAGGCACAGTTATGATAGCTTAGTAAATTTTTCAGTTAATAGGCAATTTTCCTCTACAAGAATTATCCCATGATCTTTCCTAGTATTTTAGTAGTCACAAAGTTAAATGCAGCTCATAATTTTATACATAACTTGTGATTGTTTGATTTGGGTTTTCATCCTGTGACAAAATTCTGGTAAAAATACTCAGTGTGATTAGCATTTCAAAAGTATTCTGTTGCTAAAAAATAGGAACATTCATTCTTCATTGCTAGTGGGAATGTAAGATGGTACAGTCACTATGGAAGACAGTTTGACAGTTCCTCAGAAAGCTAAGTATAGAACTACCATATGACCTGGCAATCCCACTACTAGGTATATATCGTAAAGAATTGAAAGTAGGGACTCACACAGATATTTGCATGCTGATGTGCACAGAAGCATTGTTCACAACTGCCAAAAGATGAAAGCAACCCAACTGTCCATCAGCTCATGAATGGATAAACAAAATGTGGCATACACATACAAAGGAATATTATTTAGCTGTAAAAAGGCATGAAGCTCTGATACCTATGACAACACAGATGAACCTTGAAGACATCATGTTGAGTGAAATAAGCCAGGCATAAAAGGACAAATATTATATGATCTCATTGATTTTAAATAATTAGAATAAGCAAACTCATAGTCAGAATCTAGAATATAGGTTACAAGAGGACATGGTGGGGATACAATTGTGAAGTTAGGGTTTAAAATGTATAGGGTTCCTATCTGCAACAATGGAAACGTTTGGGTAACAGATGGTAGAGATGGTAGCACAACCTTGTGTATGTAATTAACAGCACTGAAATATATATCTGAATGTGGTTAAAAGGGGAAATGTTGGGTTGTATATACGGTAACAGAAAAAAAAGTTTTTAAATAGTTCATGGGACTTCACTACATGAACAGTGACCCCTAAGTTAAACTCTGTACTACAGTGAATACAATTATAAAAATGTGCTCTCATCAATTGTAATAAAGATACCACACCAATCCAAAGTGTTAATAATAGGTTGGTATATGGAAATCCTGTATTTTATGCATAATAATTATGTAAACCGATAACTTCCCTAATAAAAAAAAGTCATAATTTTTATGGTAATGTTACTTGGAATAAAGATTTCAGCCCTATATCCCTTAGCAAATATTTTATGAACTAACATTTTTGTTAAAGCTTGCAGAAATACACTTAAGAATGGAAGTCACACCTAGAATTTGACCAGTGTGCTTAACTATTATGGATATTTCCCTGATTTTGAATTTCATCCTCAACAGCTCCATGAAAAAGCTGCATTGTCGTATTTACACTGTTACAACAAATATTAAAGGAGTTTAGGCTTTATATGGGGCAGGGATCCCTGAGTACAAGGCACAGAGTAAAGCTTTGAGTGATAATGTATAGTGACAAGGCAGTGGGTGTGTGTTTGTGTGTGTGTGTGTGTTAAAACCTTATTCTATTACAGAAATTGTTTGTTGTATGCTTACTAGTCTATTTTGATGTAAAATTCAACATATAACTAAATCAACTTGGTTTTAGGTTTTTACAGTAACTAGGTTTTTACTCCCACATATATCCTGCCATTCCAGTTAATGTAATGTTCTTCTCTCAATCTGACCATTTTATTACATTTATAAGACCCTGAATCTGTTCAGAATTTCCTTAGATCAAATGCAGCCACATTACTAGATAAAGTCATAGATGATTATTACCTATTTGCAAGAAATTTTGTCAGAAAAATTACATTTTTTCTGCAAGATATTCAGGATTAAAGGTGATTTAAATAAGCAGGAAAAAGAAACACAACAGTACATTGTAATCAAACACAAAACTATTTCACCCATAGCTCAAATTAATACAGACATGTAGGAGTTTAGGTGATTGTCAAATATATCAATCTCTCAGTTTTCCTATATATAGAAAACAATGTTGTAATATGTGAGAATGTTATAAATAATAACTAAAGTGATATTTTGAATACGATTTTCATAAAATTGTATTCCAATTTTAACACTGAAATTAGCTAGGAAGCAAATTGATTCTTGGGTCATTTTAATTCATGAAAAATTTATATTAATTTTTCTATTATTATTATTAAGACAAAAAGCATATTTATCCACCTAATATTGCCATAACATGTGGTGAGCTAGAAGCCTGCAGAGCTCACTGATTATACTTTGCTTTTATTAAAATGCCATAAATATAATTAATGACAAGGGCACTTCATTGATACATTCATTGTCATGTGATTTTGGTATACTTAAAAGTTTGTTCTGGATGCCTACAGAGTGTCAGTTATATAAATTACCCCTACTCGCCATCATCATTTTCAAACTAGTTACTGTCACAAGAAGGAGGACACTGAGTGATTTGACACTGAGTGAATGAAGCCTTTATTTATCTTGAAATGGCTCTAGTACCTTGGACTTAATTGGAGGTTTATAAATGGATGACAGAATTTCCAGATCCGTTACCAAGCTTGCCAAAGAAACACACAATTCATACTGTTTTCCTTTATTCCCTTTTATAAAAGAATTCAATTTTATAACAACATAGGTCCCTTCACACAAAGCACTTGAAGGCAGTCATTGGGCCTCAGTGGGTGTTAAAGGCACTTGAAATTTGATCTCCCAATTTATTTGCCTACCCCAAGTATATTGGAAATTCAAAATACACAACAGCTTTAGATATTTGAATGCTGGAGTGAGCCGATTTCTAAACTGGAAAAGAGAATTTAATATTGCCTACGTAGAAAGGTTTATTTGGATGCATGTGTCCCCAATTAAAAATGCTGAGCAACTTAAATAACTTCTAAAATGTGGGGGAATGCAAATCCACTAGTTTTAAAATGGTGAATTTCTAATACGCTGGAGGAGTTATTAGAAATTTAATTTACTCATCTGTTAGTGAGTTTGCACACAGATTTGGATTGCAAGCAAACTTTATTTTACCTCATTCAGGATGCAAAGAGCCAAAGGAAAATATAAAAGCAGCAAATTCAGCAAATTCAGTAGAAAGACAAGAAGCATACGTTTTTAACATTTTTTGCAAATATTGAAATTAAGCAATCAATAAATTAGTTTAACAGCAGAATGGACACAGCATAAAGAAGATTAGAGAATCAGAAGACAAATCAATAGAAAATACCCAGACAGAAACATGGAAAGAAAGGATGAAAAACTCATAAAAGTTTGTAAGATACATATGATATATTTGATAAAGTCTAATGTAAATATAATAAGATTCCCAAGCAGGATTAGACAAAGAATGAAGAAGCCTGAGGATGTACTGGAAAAGAGTTTTTAAAGCTGATTTAAAATATGAACCACAGCTTCAGTAGATTTATCCTGTGAGGGACTCAAGAGAAAAACTGCATTCTCAAGCTTTTGTACAACATTGTACTAATGAATTTTAAAGACAAAGGAAAAATATTTAAAGCAGCAGAGAAAAAAAGATATTGTCTTCAAAGGAATAACAATAAGGGCTACAGCTGACTTTATAAAGAAGAGCTAGAAGCCAAAGAATAATGGAATAATATCTTTAAAATTTTGAAAAAAACTTCCAACATACATTGCTATTTATTTCCAAATATTCTTTTAATTGATGATGAAATAAAGGAATTTCCAGACCATCAACAATAATTCATCACTTGTTCTCCCTGAACTAAACTAAGAACTAACGGGAATTCTTCAGTTTAAAATGAAATGATTACAGATAAAATATGGTACCATGGTGGGGGGGGGGGAGAAAGGAAGATTTGGATAATATAAATAAAACTTATATTTTTCATATTGCTATACAAAAGTAAAATTAGTAAAATGTTTTAGGGCTTAAATATATGGAAAACTAATATGTGAAGCAATAATAATACCACATGTGGGAAAGTAGGAAAAAGGAATGAAGGGTCTGAAGCTGTGTTCTACAACAGAACTGACAGCATTATGCAAATGGTCTATTCTTCACTGTCCAATAGGTACTTACTAGACCACTTGTGCCTATTAAGCACTAGTAATATGGTTAATGCAACTGAGAAAATGAATTTTAATTGTATTTAATTAAGTTCAATTTACATTTAAATAGCCACATGTGTCTAATGGATACCATATAGACATTGAAAGTCTTAGCATTGCCTGAGAAGAGGGAAAAAGTACTAATTAATATTAGATTGTAAAAATATCAAGGGTAGAAATTTTGCTCTTTAGGGTAACCATTAAAAAAATAGTAAAACAATAATGACTAACAAGCAAATAAAAGATAAAGAACTAAAAAATCATAAATAATTACGTTCAATCTAAAAATAGGCAAGAAATGTGAGAAAAAGGAACAGAAAACAATAAAACAAAAAATAAAATGTAACATGGTAGTTACAAAGCTTAAACTTTCAATAATAACATCAAATTTAAATACACTAAATATTCCATTTGAAAACTCAAATTACAGACTCTTTCATACAGCCTCATATTAAAATGGTTGATGTATATGTTTTTATAAACTTTGTTTAACTTAGAACTTGATCACAAAAGTTAAAAGACAGCCTTATCAATGGAAGAAAATATTTGGAACCCACATATCCTATTAGGGTTTCATATCCAGAATATATAAAGGAATCCTCCAACTCAACAATAAAAAGACAAACAACCCAAATTAAAAACAGGCAAAAGACTTGAACAGACATTTTTCCAAAGAGGAAATGCAAATGGCTAAAAAGCACATGAATAGATGCTCAACATCACTAACTATTAGGTAAATGCAAATCAAAATCTCAGTGAGATATCATTTCACACACCCTAGAAGTGGCTACTATTAAAAAAAAAAAAAACAGAAAACTATGTGTTGGAAAGGATGTAGAGAAATAAGAATACTCATTCATCACTGGTGGGAATGTAAAATGGTGCAGCAGCTGTAGAAGACAGTTTGAAAGTCTCTCAATAAGCTAAATATAAAATGTCCATATGACCTGGCAATCTTGCTACTAGGTATATACCCAGAAGAATTGAAAACAGGGACATGAACAGATATTTGCATGCCAGTATTCATAGTGGCATCATTCACAATTACCAAAAGATGGAAGTGACCCAAGTGTCCAGCAACAGATGAACGGATAAACAAATTGTGGTATATTCATACAATGGAGATTTATGCAGCCATAAAAAGGAATGAAGTCCTTATGCATGTGACAACATGGATGAACTTTAGGGACATTATGCTGAGTGAAATTAGCCAAACACAAAAGGAGAAATATTGTGTGATCTCACTGATATGAACTAATTATAATAAGTAAACTCATAGAGATAGAATCTAGAATGTAGGTTACCAGGGGATAGGTTGGGGTTACAGAATCAGAGTTGATGCTTAATTTGTACAAAAATGTCTATTTAAGTTGATTGTAAAGGTTTGGAAACAGATGGTCATGATGGTAGCACATTATTGGGAGTGAAATTAACAGCACTGGATTAAATAGGTGAATGTGGCTTAAAAGGGAAACTTTACATCTTATATGTCACTGGAATAAAAATGAAAAGATAAAGCATAGGACTGTATAACACAGTTATCTCTACTGTAGATGATGGACTATCATTTATAGTATAAGAATGCTCTTTCATGAATCATAACAAATTTATAACACTAATACAAGGTGTTAATAAGGTGGTATATAGAAAAATGCACCTAATGTAAACTATGGATGACATTAATAGTACTGTTTTGATAATATTTCATCAATTATAACACGGTAACTACAGTTAAAAAATTAGCACAATTGCAAAAAAAGTCCTATCATCAATAGTAACAAATGTTCTAAACCAATGCAAGGGTTGGTGGTGGACTGGTGTATGGGAATCCTGTATTTTATGACAAGTGTCTGTAAACATGTAATTTTTCTAATAAATTTTTTAAAGGGGATGCTCAGAAACATAAGTAGGCTAAAATAGTGATCACATGATTCTTAATATATTCATTCCTCTCTTTTCTGTAATTGAATTCAGTACTGGAAAACAATAATTAAATTTTAATTAGTCAAGTGAAGAAGAGCTCTACTGGAAAGTCCAATACTCAATTTTTCCATTAGAATATTTTCTTTGTATTAAAATTTCTAGTGTTAAATAAAATCAAGTGCAGTGTAATATTTCTGGTCAGCTGTCACAAAAAAATCTTTTAATTTATTTATATTCCAACAAATCACAAGGCTGTTTTAAGAACACAGCTGTAAACAAAGGTTTCATTTTAAAATTAATGCTTGTGCATATGTAACAAATCCATATGTCACAACTCCCATAATGATAAAGTATTATAAAACATGCAATCCTTAGGATCTTTTTGATCATTCAAAAGAAGATGACAACAGAGAGAGAGAGAAAAATAAAAGTGAGAGAGAGAGAAAGAAAAGTGAGTGAGAGAGAGGGAGAAAATTATAGCTACCTGCATAAAGTAAGAATGTTTCTAAATGCAGTCTTAATTGTTGTTTAGCTTCCTGGGCTATTCAAGAAAAAACCATAAAGTGGACTGAGTTAAACAGCTTGAGGCTAGGAAAAAGTCCAAATCAAGGTGGTGCTTTCTTCCCAAGACTGTTGTTCTGGGACTGGCTGCTGGTGATCCTTGGTTCCTCTGTCACATGGCAATGCACATGGTAGTGTCTCCTGGACTTTCCTTTCTCTTCCAGTGTCCATTGATATCCAGCCTCTTTCTTCCTGTGCTTTCTCTCTATAGGTGTGAATTTCATTCCACTTATAAAGGACTCAACTAATAGGATTAAGACCCATCCTGATTGAAGGTGGTCACACCTTAACTGAAGTAATCTCATCAAAAGGCCCTCCTTACAATGGGTCCACCTCCATGGGAATAGATGAGATTTAAGAATATGTTTTCCTGGGGAACATACTGCTTCAAACCACTACACTCTACCCTCTGGACTCAAAAAGGCATCTTCTTTCTACATGCAAAAGACATTAATTCCATCACAATATCACAAAAGCCTTAAGGCACTTCAGAAACAATGCTTAGTAAAAAGTCTCATCAAAATAAGTTATGAGTGTGGCCTTCCTCCATCTGTGGACCTGTGAAACCTAGAAAACAATTTATCTGCTTCCAATATACAACTGAGGGACAGGTATAGGATAAACATTCCCATTCTCATAGGGAAATTTGAAGAAAAAAAGGGGTCATGGGTTACAAACAATTCCCAAACCCAGCAGGGAATAACTACATTAGATTTCAAGGTCTGAGAGACATCTACGGAAAAAAGTTTTGTCCTCTGGTTCTGATGAAGCAGCAGTCCCACCCCTTCCAAGTGCTTTCACAGTGACCGTGATGTTTCTGAACACTGGGGTGAATCTACCACCCTCTCCAACTCTCAGGATGGTGATCAGTCTCCTGGCAAATGCTGGGGCACAGGCTCTGCCCTCTCCAAGTACCAGGGTGGCAGCACTCTTCCTGAACAATGGGTTGGAAGGTCCACTATCTTCAAGTGCAAGGGCACACTCACCGTTTCCACACACAAGATTTCTTCAGTCCAGACCTCAGCTTCCATGGTTCTGCCCTTGAAGTGATTTTTCCTTCAATTTGTCCCTTCTCTGTCCATCTTAGTCCAAGCTGGCAGTGGTTCCATTCATACAAATTACTCAAAAAACTTGTCCATTTTGCATGTAGTTCACAGCTGTCCGATACACCAGATAGAAGGACTTTCCACAGATCCTTCCATGGATAACTGCATTTCCAGTCCTGACTTCCACAGAAATTGCTGACTGGCTCCATGTTCAGCTAAACTCTCACATGGCACATTGTTCTCTGGGGACTTTCTTTCCAGAAGCTCAGAATTTTCCAAGCCACCAATTTTTTGTTTCTTTGTGCCTAGGAGTTCACTTCTCAGCTTATCCTATTCCTCTTGTTTCAGTATAAGTTGCAAGGAGAAACCAGACTGCACTTTTCACATTCAGCTTGGAAATTTCCTCAGCTAAATATTTACGTTCATCAATTTCAAATTCTGCCTCCCATCTGATGTCAGAGCTCAATTTCACTAAACTTTTTTGTCACTTTCAAACAAGGATCATATTTCCTCCAGTTTCCAATCACACATTCATCATTTCCTTCTAAGTCTTCATTGGAAGTATCTTCAGCATCCATATTTCTACCAACAGACTCTTCAAAGCAATCTAGGTTTTTTTCTATCAAGCACTCCAGCCTCCTCACATTACTCAATTCCAAAGCCATTTGAACATTTTTGGTATTTACAATAGCAGCACCCCACTGCTATTTTAGTTTTAGTTTCCTGGGCTGCTCAAGCAAATACCCATGAAGTGGGTTAGGTTAAATAATAGGAATTTTAAAACCTCACAGTTTGAGACTGAGAAAAAAAGTCCAAATCAAAGCATGATCAAGGCATTGTTTTCTTCCCATAGACTGGTGTTGTAGGACTGGCTGCCAGTGATCCTTGGCTCCTCTGTCACGTGGTAAGGTAGCATCTCTTTGTCTCACCCTTCTCTTCCAGGTTCCATTGACATCCAGCTTCTTGCTTCTTGTGTCTATATCTGAATTTCATTCCACTTATAAAGGACTCCACTCATAGGGTTAAGACCCATCCTGATTAAGGTAGGCCACACCTTAACAGAAGTAACCTCATCAAAAGGTCCTACTTACAATGGGCTTACACCCACAAGAATGGATTAGATTTAAGAACATGCTTTCCTGGGGAACATACAACTTCATAGCACAACTGTGATGCTTAGATCAACTCTTCATACCTGCCCAACCCACAGGCCCACATCTTTTATTGTGAGTACAACTCATTATTCCTTGAATTGTTTAATAAAAGTTGCCATAGAGCAAAACAAATAACACCTATATTGTGGCCAGAGAGGGAGGGAAAGGGAGGTTTTGTCTTGTATGACCTGAGAAATGATCACAAGTGGAGAGCAAATTTGGCTTAACAATAATTGGGATACTCAATGCAATTTTTTTTCTTGCTTAATCACAAGCTGCCAACACAATCCATAAACACAGTAGGGCACATATCTCATTTAAAGGCAAGGATTTCTGAGTCTCTAAAATTCATCAGCCCAGTGGCTGACACAAGGCAGGTGGGTACCTTTATGAGAGGTTTGCAGAGCTGGTTTACCATGGCATCAGCAGAGGACACAGAGGCAGTGGGTACTGGTTGTAATGCAGCAGTGAAGGCTCACAGACCTCACAGCACAACACAAGCATTTGGCTGGGAGTCAAATACGGGGTGTCAATCTGTCTCACACCAACTCTCACCAAAGTGGCATCTGCACTGGGCTTTTATGGTCATCAATGTCCTGAATGAGGGAGTGTTTCTCTGGCAGGTATCAAGCAGGTCCAGAATATATTTTCATATGTATGCCTATCACTTGTTACACAAACATTTTTTTTTTGTTTCAATTTGTTTACATTCTAAATGTGGTCAAGGTGTTTACAATATTTGGGGGATTCAATCGCATTAATATCATTCCAGTACACATCGATTTGCCCCTTTCTGCCCCAGATGGAGCTGTTCTTTTTGGTTACATTTCCTCTGATGCTCTACATTAAAAACAATTATTTTTTGCCATTATAGCTTTTTAAATCCTTTTTAATCACACATCTGTTCATGCCATTCTCTCAACAGAAATGAGTCCAAGGGTTTTAAAATTTTAATTTGAAAAGTTCTAAAGTGGTGAAACAGCTAATTGATTTTTACAGGAAGCTAACAGTGATTCTGTGGATGATGTTTTCTGTTGTATATTAAAGCCAAAATAGTTTATAGGCCAAGCCTCTTAAAGTACTAAAAAGGCCAATTTTTGTTTAAGGCAAAACTATATAATTGCCATTTAAATGTTTCAGAGAAATAGGAAAGGATTCTTCCACCATAATTAAGTTTATGTCTCAGTAAAAGATGCCAACTTTTCAGTTCATCTTAATATTTGCCAAGTAATTAGACTGTGCCTTGAGGAGTCAACAATTCAAAATGTTTAAGAATGGCATAAATTTCTGTTGATGTAACATAGTCTTCTGTGCATACAATTTTTTGTGTCTGAAGGCAAGAAATATGTAATATTGTGGAAAACCTAAAAAGATTTAAGAAAACAGTCCATGACTCAGATGTTTCAGCAATTAAATTAGCCCAAAGAATATAGGCTTTGAATACATACCTGACTAGAGGATGCTATACAAGAATTCATTCAAATTGTCACTGATTTATTGTTACTCACATTTAATATGAAGGTGGGTTACATGAGGACAGTGCTGGTTATTTTTTAGTATTTCTTTATTCATTAGAGCAGCCTAAACTCCTAGAGTATTGCCTCTTTGTGGGGCATTCAATTTCGGTGGATCCCTCCCTGATCCCACTGTTTATGCAGATATTTAAAAAAAACAAACATGGGTTTGAAACAATTAGTTGCCTTGCTGCATGTCACCCAACCAATGTAGTGCAAAGTTTAATTTTAAATCCTTGTCTTCAAGGCTTTTAATTTTTTTTACTTCCATTATTTCATAGTTTTGCTTAACAATTATCTTTTTTCTTTGTCCCACCTGTGAGGAATATTAGAGTATTTTCTATTTTATTTTAATTCAGTAATTCATAAACCAAGTCCCATTTATCTTCTGTGTGTAAGATAATGGCATGTATCTTGTGAGAGTAAATGATTGGCTTTATTATAGATATGAAGCTAGATCTAATGTCTTCAATTTCAGTGTTCTTTCCACCATATCACACCATTTTCCATCAATAATAATAATAAATCAACATATAAACCAAGAAATTTTCTAAGGCAAATTAAATTTCTCTTTGTCAATTATCTGAGAAATGGCCTGGATTTTAGATATTGCTGTGACATGAGAAATATGCAACAAAGAAGAGAAGAAAAGAGATAAGGGAAGGGAAGGGGGGAGAGGAGAGGTGAGGAGAGAAGGGAAGGGAAGAGAAGAGAAAAGAAAAGAGAACAAAAGAAAGGCAAATTACACTGACAAACATCTCAGCATAATCAATACCACATAATAATACAATCATATTTTAACATCTGTGAGTGGAAAGTTAATAATAAAGCAAAGTAATGAAATATACCTGTTAGTTAGATGACATCTATACAAATATTTAAATAATCAGAGGTCTATAACTAGTAAAATACCTTGACACATTTCAATCATATTCCAAGGTGGGGTGATTTTTGTTTTTTGTTTTTTGCTTTTTGTTTTTTTTCTTTGTTTTGGCTGTTAGAACAACACAAGCATAAAAAACATTTCTTTTTATTTAGAAGGCATGTTGTAAAGATATGCCTGCCCCTTTTAAGTACTAAAATAATTTAAATTCTCTTAAATGATACCAAGAATAAATATTTTGAAAAATATTATTGTGTTAGTTTGGGTCCTCTGAGAAGCAGATGCCAAGACTAGATCAAACATGTAAGATATTTATTGGTGAAACACTTTGAAAGATAAGAGGTAAGGAGCCCAAGAAAGCAGGGAGACTCTTAAGACCCTACTGTATCTTTGACATCCATGAAGGAGAAAAGGAAAGAAGGAGGATTTGGAAGACAGAGTCTCAGACTTCAGTGCAATTTAAAGAAATTTTGAGTCAAACTGATGGGGGTCTTTGAGACAAAGTTGCCCATTAGAGGTTCCCCACATCTAGCAGGAATGTGTAGAGAAAATTCTATGCTTTAATGGAAAACCAGGCTTATTTTATAGCATACCCTTTCATGTTATCTGATACTATGGGAGTTTACAACTCAGTAAATCATAGGTACCTGATAGCTATGCAAAATAATTCTTGCCATACACATGCAAATAAATTATTTCCTGTGGAGAGACAGCCATCCCCTGACTGTAGGGGGGCAGGGATGACAGTTTTGCCTCATTCAGTTTTGCACATTCATTTCAATATAAATGTCTGTTCCTTGGAGTCTCCTTTGAAGCAATTATAACATTAACGTAATTCTCTGATCATGAGATAAAAATGTTTTAATTTTATATCTGTATAAGAGTATCACAGTTTTCTCATTTTTAAAAATTGTTCTTTTAACAGCTTTGGAAATCTTCTGCTAAGATGCCTAATGGATTTACCTAACAGAGTCTGGTAAACTTTTGACACCAGAGAAGTGCACCTCACAGGCCGTTAAAGCCCAGACACATCTTTTCTTGACTCCAGAGGGATACCCAAAGAAGCAGCAGAACTTTGCTTTCTCTCTGTTTTTCTAATTTTAATTTTCCTCACTACTACTTCTGTGTTTTATTTTTGTTTTTGGCTCATGTACAGCAGATGATCACATTTGCAGCAATGATTGCAAATGTGGTTCTACAGTCTTAGCATTTGGTGATCTCTAAATGAATTAATGGCTTATAGAAAATAAAAGATATAGAATCTTGTTTGTTGGCCTATGTCTATTTGTTTGTCTATTTGTCCATTTTAAGATCAAAATAATTAAGAATTTTGTGCCCAGCAGGAAGGAGAATAGCTCTTTGATATCTGGACCAGAGGGTTTCTGTATTTACACTTATCCATGAAAAATAAGCTCTGTCTATGTCTCTCTTTGTATAGAACCCACCCCACTCCCAGGAAAACTGGCCTAGCACCTGACTCACAGTATCTAGCCTTATAGATGGTAAGGAAGGTAACTTCCTGACAGGTCAGGGAATTTGGGTTGTTTTGTAGACCTTGAGAAGAATTTGCCCAAATTTATAGGTACTGCAGGTAAAACCTGGTGGGGAAAGTTTCTAAGTTTATCTTCCTAGCCTTAGGAGAGCAAATAATAGAGGCTTATCAAAGTACAATCTGCAGTTATGTATGACAACTTTCAGCAAAGCAAACTTAGGAAGGCCTATATGGTAAATTAACACTCTTGTACCTATGTAAATAACCAAGCCATATCTAAAGAAACCAGCCTTATTTTGTGATCATGAATAATCTTTCTCTGAGCTTATTTTTGATCAGTGTGGGGAAGAGGGGTACTGTGGGGAAAAATTTGTGCTTCAAGGGAAAATGGTGCATTCTCACAACACATCTCCCTGCATTATCTAATCTTGATTCTATGGGAGCTATTTTACAATTCTGTACATTATAGATAACTATAGCAATTTAAAATCATTCTTGTCTATGGGCATGCAAATAAATTCTGTTATGTGGAGCAACAAACTTCACCCCCATGGACAAAACAATTTTTCCTCTATTTGCACACTCATTTCAATATTCCTGATTTATAATTGTGTATGATCTTCATATTCTCCTTTGAGTCAGTTGTAACAGTTGCCAGTTTCCATCATTGTAAGTTAAATAAAATCATTAACTCGTGTTCATTTTATATCTGTATGAGTCATGATTTCACCCTGTTCTGAAAATCATCTTTTAACAAATGGCTTGCATTAGTACCCTTTGCTGTGCTGAGACATTGGATGAGAACTACTTATGAAAGCTTGGCTTCAGCATGAACACAATGATGGAGCCAAAGGGGCAGCAGCTGAGACCACGACACAGTTATGCTCCTAACAGCAAGAGATATAAGCAAAACATTTTCATGGCTGTCCCAGTTATATAAACCTATTTTAAGTAATGATGATCTTCCCTTATAAAATATTTAGGATGTGTCATATCTCAAAAACAAAATTTTTGACAGTAGACAAAAAGCAATCCAAATAACCTGTTATTAACCTAAAATGAATTGGAAATATTACAAAACAATTTATCAGTATTATGTGAAATGTCTACTGAACCATTATTAATATATGTTATATAAACAAAGTAAAATGTTTTCCTTCCTTCTAACACATATTTTTTCTACCAAATAAGCTAGGAGCAGGTAAAAAAAAAAAAATACAAATTTTCTGTTTACAGCAAGGCGTTTATAAAAATAAATTATATTATGGCCAAAAATAGAAAGAGCTTACAATTATTTCCAGAATAACAGGGCTTCTATTGATTTAATACAAGTCACAGAAGTCTGTATAACAATATGTTGACAGTTTATTACCAGCATGACATTTAATATATTAGAATATTCTTCTCTTTTTAATTCATACTATAATCAATTTCTTACAGCTAAAATCAAAAATTACTTTTTTCCTTTGCCAACAAAGAGACTGACACTTTAAAAAAAAATATTTTGGTACATGCTTTTATATAAAAAGTAGGGGAGAATGTATTTCTTCTACTTAAAGATTTCAACATTGATTCTAATTCCTTTATATGTATGAGGCAAAAAAAGATAAATTTCAAAATAAATTAATAAAATGATCAGTATTCTAGAACATTATTACATTAATAAGAAACTGATAAAAGTGATGATATAGAAGTATCTAATAATTATATGTAGCTAAACAGATGACAGATCATTTTGTCTTTCATTTCAAAAACAGATCATTTTGTCCTGATCACTATGTCACCCAGGTAAACAAAGAAAGAGATAACAGTGATTTACAGTGGTAATCCCACTTTTGCCCATGATGACATGGCTACCATCAGACTTTTTCTCCCATTGAGAACAAAGTATGAAAGCTGGATAAGGTAGCAAAGATAAAAAGAAATAAAACAGCTTTTTGAAGGCATCAGCCACTACCATACAGTATACACAAAAATTGATTCCAGGTGATTGTAGAACTAAATGTGAAACGTTGAAAATGGAATATTTCATAGTTGAATACCTTCATGAATTTTAGGTATGCAAAAGATTTCTTGGACAGGATCAAGATTGTTTTTCTTTCTCTTTACCAAGTGTTCCAGTTTCCTAAAGCTGCCGTTATGCAAATTACCAGAAATGGATTGGATTTTATGAAAGGGGTTTATTAGGTTACAAATTTACAGTTCTAAGGCCATAAAAGTGTCCAAACTAAGGCATCAACAAAATGATACCTTCACTGAAGGAAGGCCAATGGTATCCAGTTCACCTCTGTCAGCTGGGAAGGCATCTACTGGTCCTTTGCTCCTGGTTGCATTTCAAAAATGGCTTTCTCCAAATACCTCTGGCCTGCTGTCTCTCTTAGCTTCTCTCAGCTCTCTGTTTGGTTCTCCTGGGGTGTTTTTCTCTAAGCATCTGGGAGTCCTCTCTTAGCTTCTCTGCAGAAAACTCTGGGCTTCATCTCTTAGCTTAGTGTCTCCAAACATCTTTCTGTCTCCATCTCCAGGTGTCTCCAAGCATCAGCATCTGTGTTGGCTCTTGAGCTCTCTTAAGTACTCCAGTGAACTAATCAAGACCCACCCTGAATGGGTGGGATAAACACTTCCATGGAAATGATCTAATCAAAAGGTCTCAACCACAGTTGGGTGAGTCACATCTCCATGGAAACATTCAATCAAAAGGGTCCATGCAACAAGATTGGCTTAAAACGTCATGGCTCTTCTGGGGTCCATAACAGTTTCAAACTGGCACACCAAGTTCCTGGTGCCACCCCACCCAACCTTCCTCTGTGTCCTGACTACCTTGAACCTAATCTCACAGCTCTGGGGCTGCAAAAAACTCAGACTTTAGGGGTAAAGGTGGGGAGGGAGGGGTAAATAACTACTTCAGACCCAAACTATTGTAAATATCAATCTCAACCCCAACCTCCACCTCCCTTCTCCCTGACTAACTAGAGCCAGAGAGACTCCTAACTAGGAAATTCCTTATCTACCTCCTCCTCTCTCCCAGGCTTTTCAGGCTCCAGGTTGCCTAATTAATGCAAAGGAAAACATTCTGAACCAAACAGCCCTGAGTGCAACCTTAGTAATTCACTTACCCAACCCAGTGATCCAACCCTTTCCCTTTAATATCCTTTGGTGCTTTTCTGCCAACCCATTACCAGTCCTTTAAAAAAGCTTGCTGCCCTTTCAATGGAGTTGAGTTCTATTCTCTCTCCCTTGCTATAGCAGCTCACAGACTAAAGTTATCTTTGCCTTTTAACAATGTCTGGTGCTGTTCTTTCTTTGACAGACAGTAGACAAAAGCAATGATCATAAAAGTAACAGTCCATGAATTGGATTTCCTTAAAATTAAAGACTTCTGTTCATTACAACCATTAAGGGAGTGAAAAGGTAACCCACAGAGTGGAAGAAAAAATTTACTTCAACTATATCTGACAAAGGATTTATGTCCCATGTATATATAAAAGATTCTTACAAATCAATGAGTAAAATAGAATCAATGCAGTTTCTTTAAATAGCCAAAAGATTGAGAAGGCACTTTACAAAAGAGGATACCCTATGAATAATAAGTGTAGTCTTAAGCAAAATGCAAATTAAAACCATAATGAGCTACAACTATAAATCCACAAGAACAACTAAATTTAAAACATTGAAAAAAACAAATGTTGTAGAGACTGTGGAATCTTATGTACTACTTGTGGGAAAAGGAATTTGTGCAACTTTGGAAAGCTGTTCTTCAGTCCTCTAAAATTGACTACATGCATTCCTATGATCCTGCAATCCTATTTCTAATACAGAAATGCATACATATATGTACCAGAAGAAGTAAACTGGATTGTTCATAGTAGCAATTTTTGGTAATAGTTACCAACTGCAAAGTGCCCAAATACCCATCAACTATGAAGTAAAGTGTCATATTTTCATACAATGCAATACTATATCACATGAGAGGGAATTAATTATTGCTATAGCCAAAAACATGGTGAATATCTCAGGCATAATGTAGAACACAAGAAGACTCACACAGCATTGAATAGAATATGATTCCAATTTATATAAATTTCACAAACAAGTTAATAAAAATGATACAGGTCAGAATAGTGGTTACCATTGGAGTAATAACTGGAAGAAAGGCATGAGACAGACATCAGGGATGCTGTAATTTTCTAGCTCTTGAATGGGGTTGTGGCTACACTAGCGAGTCATTGAGCTTTATATTTAATATTCATCTAGCTTTATACTTAAATTCATAAGTTTTATACTTAATATTCGTACACTTTAATGAATTTATAGTATATTTACTTTTAAAATGATTCCAAAAATTAGATTACAAGTTTGAATTTATTGCCCCTATTGGTAAAGTAATAGTGTCTTTATTTTGAGAACTGAAACCACTTTTTTCCTTTAGCAGAAATCCCATTAAAATAAATATATCTACAAATGAATGGATTGAGTTTTTAAAATGTATTTCCACAAAATAATGTATCATTTTTAAAATTAAAAAAAAATACAATTCAGAGAAATCTATAGTAGAATAGTAGTATGTATGTAGAAAATTAGTAAAATGATATTAAGAATAAATCTAGAAACTAAGAAATATGGAGCTTTTTAAATTTAAGGAATAATTAAATGTGGATCGTTTCTATTACTTGATAATAAAGTCTCATTTCTTCAATAAAAATAATAAACTGTTTTCAGCATGCCCTACTTGAAAGAATACAACTTTGTATAGCCCTGGTTACAGAATGTGAAATACAGATTTCAATACCGTTTCTACTTTTATCTCACACATATCCTTTAGTAATTATGCATATTTATCAAGTTGAAAACCCACGTAAAATAGTAACAAGTCCACTCTTTTATTTTTATACCTTGTATAATAAGTATTACTTTTTTTATATAAGAAGATTTAGGAACATTTTTAGTCACTATTATTAGGTTCTTTTGAGATATGTAGACAAAGAAAGTTCAAAAATTTATAAGTATTCTCATATTATAAAAGGCTACTTGATTCTATCATGCATATTTTCATATACTTATGATTTGAATATCATCCTGGAAGTTGAAGGCTTGTTAGGTAATAACTATATCTTTGTAATTATGCTAGAGTCTTGTCATTTCTCTGAACTGGGATTTACTCCTATGATAGAAACATTTTTACTGCTCCTCTCTTTAACAAATAACATTATATTTAGTAGTGTAATTTCTAATAGTGAACATATGTCTGTAGGTACCTGCTTAGGTTTCCCCGAAATTCTTTAGTAAAGTCAGGAATATTTTTTCTAGTGGCCTTTCACATATATTGAGAGAGTAATTAATTTCTCTTTAAGATTGTTTTAATCTTTAGAAAAGATCACATGTAAATAAAAGTTTTTAAAAGTAGGTTTAAAAAGTATATTACTAGTCTTAAGTAAGGCCCAACATGTGGCTATTAGCAACACAGATATTGTCTTCTAGGAGAACAAAATTATAAACTATTATTTTTAGTAACAATTTAGCTCAAGGATTGATTTTACAACAGTTACTATTACTCCTAATTGGAAGTTTGAGAGAAGGCCATATAAGACAAGGCCAAAGCATGAAAATCCACAAAGCAAAAAGTCACTGGCACCCATGAAGATGGAGAAAGACATTAAGTGAGAGGAAGGAGTAGCAACAGAAAAGATAAGATTAAACAAAGGTCTGTGAATATTGAAACTTTATATAAATATATATATAAATACATTATAAATATATTATATATATATTAGAAGCTGGGGTGTTGGAATAGCTGGAAAGAGGTAAATGACATGGTAGACCTGTAACCTATAACATTCTTTGAAATTTGCTCTATAGCTACTCATTGAATTGTTCTTTCAAAGTCTTCACCTTTCTGTATATACCCTATGTTTCATAATAAGGAAAGAACTGAAACTGTGGAACTGTAACCCATAAGAGTATTTGAAATTACTTATATAACTGTGTGTTGAGCTGTACATTGATAGTTAACGTCTTTCTGTATGTCTGTTATATTTCACAATAATGGAAACTGATGAAGTTGTAGAACTGTGACTCATGACATTCTTTGAAATGTGCTCTCTAACTATGTGTCAAATTGTACTTTGAAAGTTATCATTGTTATCATTGTTATGTTTCAATGTTATAGTTCACAATACAAAATGCACTAAAAAAATTAAAAAAATTCACTGGTCACCTTGTGGTGGTGGAAGATAGGGGAACCAATAGAAAGGAAAATGGAGAACAAAGACAAACTTTCTCTATTTTGCATTTGTCTTATGAGTACAAAGGATACTATATTTAATATTTCATATCCCTTAATCATATTAAATAATAATAATAAAAATGACAATATCAATTCTGTCAAACCCCTAATGACATAATGGATAAAGACACGATCCATCAATGACTCCTAATATTTAAAACAAGTCATTACACTTCCTATAAAGTATTATTAAAAAAAGTAAAACCTGGATCAGATAAAGTTTCTAGATCTAGCTATCATTTCACAGGAAATACAGAAAACATAATGTGACACTATGAGAATATAATCAACAAACTGCTAACAATGGAAAAACTCTGCAGATAAACAATCAGGGTTACAAAATAATCCAGGTCTCATTCCCCTCATCACTAAAAGAAGGTACATGTCTTACTCTGTCTCTGTCACTGTTGCTGTCTATCCATGTTTTTCTGTGTATGTATCTACCTATCTATCCATGTATCTATAGCTATCTATATGCATGTGTATGTAAGTATATGAGTTCATACCTCCAATTTCAATACCAATTTCAATCTGACAATGTTAATTCTAGTCTTTCTCCTTTTCATGTTTGTAAATCACATTTACAACAGTGAAAAATGTGATTTGCATCATCCACAATATATTTTCTCAGTCTTAAACATACAGAAAGTAATTTCAGAACTGCTAACCCATAACACTGAAAAACAAATCTATTTACTACTGTTCAATATCTTGTTAGCCTGAGGATATATGGCTGAAGTACAATGTTCAAAAGCTATTTAGGTTTGTTCTTTTGATTTTTCCCTTCAGTGTGGTTTTATTATTCATTTGAAATAGGAGATTCATATTCTTTTTGCAATTTAGGGTTTTTCCCCATCCTTGCTGATTTTTAAGTATGTGGAACTTAAACATATTTCTAAGAATCAGAATTACATAAAGAAATATATGCCTATAAATGCCACTAAAACCTCATCCTTTTTATATTTTCCAATATTTCACATCTTTTCCACTCCATTACCAACCACTCTGTGTATAGGAAATTTGATGGTTAAATTCATGTGTCAACATGTCTAGGTTATGGTATCCAGTGTTTGGTCAAGCAAGCACTGGCCTGATTGTTACTGTGAGGATGTTTGGTGGATTTAAGTCATTAATTGGCTGATTGCATCTATTACTAATTACATGTACAATCAACAAAGAAGATTGCCTTCAGCAATGGAATTCTCATCCAATCTGTCAAAAGCCTTAAGGGAGAATTGATTTCAGCAGGCAGAAAGAAGAATTTCTATGTCTATTTCAGCCAGCCAGCTTCCCCAGAGGAATTCATTTAAACTTTCATCAGAGTTCCCCACTTGCAGCATGTCCTATAGAATTCAGACTTGCTAATCTCCAAGGTTGTGTGAGACAATTCTTATCATAAATCTCATAATATTTACATATATACATACATGTATATCCTGTTGGATCTGTTTCAGAAAGACGTCGATTGCAGTTCAATAGTTTCAGGTATTTCCTTCTAGTTATTCTAATAAACTAAACCTAAAAGGGGATATCTATAAAATGCATAAGAGTAACATCCAAAATGACTTCCCAACTCCAATTGAAATCTCTCAGCCACTGAAACTATTTGGTTTCCTTTCTCTTCCCCCTTTTGGTCCAGAGGGCTTTCTCAATCCTATGATGTCAGGTCCAGGCTCATTCCTGGGAGTCATTTCCCACATTGCCAGGGAGACTTACACCCCTGGGAAGTCATGCCCCACATAGGGGGAGGGCAGTGAGTTTACCTGCTGAGTGGGCTTAGAGAGAGGGACCATATCAGCACCAAAAGAGGTTCCCAGGGGGTGATTCTTAGGCACAATTATAAGTAGACTTAGCCTCTCCTTTGCAGTAACAAGCTTCATAGGACAAGCCCCAAGACTGAGGGCTTAGCCTACAAAACTAGTAGTCTCCAATGCTTATGAGAATATCGGGAATTCCTGAGGTGGGGGAGTATAATATTTCCACATTTTTCCCCAGGCCCTCAAGTGGTCTTTGCAAGTACTTTATATTCTCTGCCCAACTTACTTTGGGATATATCAGGGCTTCACACTAACTTGTGCAAACCAACCATATTTCATTCCCTATTCAAGATTCCGTGTAATTGTGGTGCTTGAATAAACTGATCATACAAGGTAAATTATGTAGTATGCTACAGGAAATATAGATTTTGCACCAAATAAACATCTCTTCCTTTGGTCTTACACAGAAGTTGAAGCTTTAAAACACAGTCAATTTCATCCTTTACCCTTTAGTCTGATTTACCATAGTCCTATCCAAGACCATTTCATCCATATCTCTAATTGAAATCTAGTCCCTTTTTCAGCTTCTTAACAGTTGCTGTATGGGGTAATGCTGACATTCATAGCTGTGGAACTCTGGCTCTGGGCATCAGGTGTCACATAGATACCCAAAGTTCCAGGGACCAACCAGGTTACATACAAACAACTCAGCATCAGAATTTAGAAATAACCATTACAACTCATGAATAAATGTGACTGCTGTAAGAGCTTGCAATCTAGGAACGTTTACAATGAGGCTTCCCCTGATAACCTATGCTCTCAGATTCAATTCTCAGAGTTTGAACATTATGGTTAGTCCATATTAGTGAGGTGTTATAATGTTTGTCTTTTCTTTCTGGCTTATTTCCCTCAGCATACAATCCTTAAGGTCCATTCACTTAGTTGCAAACCTTACAATTTCATTCCTTCTTGCTGCCATTCATTATTCCATTGTAGGTGTATATCACAGTTCACCATTCCATTTATCAGTCAATGTACCCTTAGACTACCTCTTCCATTGTAAATCATGGATACTGCTGCCATGCAAACTAGTGTGCAAATGTCCATTCATGTCCCTGCTCTCAGTTCTTCCAAGTACATATCTAATAACAGGGTTGCAGGATCACATGGCAACCCCATACTAACCTTCCTGTGGAACCACCACACTGCCCTCCATATGAGCTGCAACCATTCTCCTTCCCTACCAACAGGGAATAGGTACATCCCTCTCTCCACATTTTCTCCAGCTCCTGTACCCCCCTGTTTATTTTTTAAACAGTTTTATTCATGCACAATATAGTCCATCCTGAGTAAATAATGATTCCTGGTATTATCATACAGTTATGCATTCACCACCACAGTCTATATGAGGACATTTCCACCCCTTCTGCAAAGAAAGAGGAAGAGGAGAAAAAAGAAAAAAAAATAGAAGAATAAAAATAAATAAAGAAATTAAAATAAAAAATAAAATGCATACCCCACCCTTATATTCCCCTCTTACAGAATTTAGCTTTTTGTTACAATTAATGGAAGCATTTTGCGATGTTATTTTTTAACTATAGACTCTAGTTTGCATTGATTTTATTTTGTCCTGTATACCATCCAATTTTCAACACCTTGCAATTTTGACATTCATTTGTTCTCCTCTTTTAAAAACATTCTTGTATTTGTACATTTAATCACCATCATGAACCACTCTGGGTTTCTCTATGTTATACAACCCCAATATTGATCTTCTATCTTTCCTTCATGTCATTAACATGCCTGTAGTGTCCCTCTTTCAACCATACTCACACTCATCTTTGTTCAAAGTACTTACAATATTGTGCTACCATCACACAGTATCGTGCTATCCATTTCTGGATCTATACAGTCAATCCTGTTGAACATTCAGTACTCCTTCAGCATCAAATGCCCGATCTCTAACCTCTTTCTATCTCTTGATAACCTGTACTCTTAACTTTAACTCTCAAAGTTCACTCATCAATGTTAGTTCATGTTAGTGAGACCATAAAGTATTTGTCCTTTTGTTTCTGCCTAATTTCACTCAATGTAATATCTACTGTCTACCATTTATCTTTTGGATTTTACATGTCATATCTTATTTTAATTTTATTTTTTCTCTCTCTTTCTTTTTTACCATTACTGATAGTCTTCATTTCTTTACGCTTTTCCAAACCTCTCTTCTGTCTTTTCCTCTTTGCATATAGCACTCCCTTTAGCATTTCTTGTAGAGCAGGCATCTTGTTCATAAACTCTCTCAGGGTTTGTTTGTCTGAAAATATTGTAAACTCTCCCTCATTTTTGAAGTACAGCTTTCCCAAATATACAATTCTTGGTTGGTAGTTTTTCTCTTTCAGTATCTTAAATATATCATACCACTGCCTTCTTGTCTCCATGGTTTCTACTGAGAAATCTGCATATAGTCTTATCAAACTTCTCTTGTATGAGTTGAGTCACTTTTCTCTTGTCGCTTTCAGAATTCTCTCTTTGTCTTTGACATTTGGTAATCTGAACATTAAGTGTCTTAGAGTAGGTCTGTGCTGGTTTGGATATACTGTGTCCTCCAGAAAAGCCATGTTATTTGATGCAATTTTGTGGGGCACACCTATTAGTCTTTTGATTAGGGTGGAAACTTTTGATTGAATGTTTCCATGGAGATGTGACTCACCCAAATGTGGGTGAGATTTTTGATTGGGTTATTTCCATGGAGGTGTGGACCCTGCCCCTTCAGGCTGGTTCTTGATTGGTTCACTGGAGTACTTAAGAGAGTTTAGGAGCCAACACAGGTGCTGATGCTTGGAGGTGCTTGGGGGTGCATACAGAAAGATGTTTGGAGATGCAAAGCTAAGAGGTGAAGCCCAGAATTTGCCCCCAGAGAAGCTAAGAGAGGACCCCAGACAATTAGAGAGAAAAACCCTAGGAGAAAGAAACAAGGACACACAGGAGCTGAGAGAAAGGAGTGAAGACAAAAGCCCAGAGATATTTTGGAAAAAGCCATTTTGAAACACAACCAGGAGCAAAGGACCAGCAGACACAGCCATATGCATTCCCAGCTGACAGAGGTCTTCTGGATGCCATTGGCCATTCTTCACTGAAGGTATCATCTTGTTGATGCCTTAACTTGGACAATTTCATGGCCTTAGAACTGCAACTTTGTAACCTAATAAATCCCTTTAATAAAAACCAATGCATTTCTGGTATTTTGCATAATAGCAGCTTCATCAAACCAGAACAAGGTCTATTTTGATCTATTCTGCTTGGGGTATGCTGCCCTTCTTGAATCTGCAATTTTATGTCTTTCATAAAAGATTGGAAATTTTCCATGATTATTCCCTCCATTATTCTTCTGCCCATTTTTCTATCTCTTCTCCTTCTGGGACACCCAATATATGTATATTCATGTGTTCATGTTGTAATTCAATTCCCTGAGACTCAGCTCATATTCTTCCATTATTTTCCCTATCTGTTCTTTTGTGTGTAGGATTTCAGATGTTCCGTCCTCTAGTTCATGGATCCCTTCTTCTGCCTCTTCAGATTTGCTGTTGTACATCTCCATTGTGTTTATCATTTCTTCTATTAAGCCTTTCATTCCCATAAGTTCTGCTATTCTTTTTTTCATGCTTATGAGTTCTTCTTTATGATCACCCAGTGTCTTCTTTATATCCTTCATCACTTTTGCCACATTTTCTTTCAGTTTGTTGATTTGATTTGGATTTGTTTGAACATCTTTAATTAGTTGTTTCAGCTCCTGTATCTCATTTGAAGTGTAAGGTTGTTCCTTTCACTGGGCCATATCTTCATTTCTCCTAGTGTGACTCAAAATTTTTTGTTGTATAGGCATCTGGTTTCCTTGATACTCCAATCAGATTTCCCCAGACCAGACAGGCACAGGTCCCAGGAGAAGGCTGTAATCCATATGAAATTTCACTGAGGATGAGACCCAGAAGATTGTCAGATTTTCCTGTGGGGCCTCTAACCCTGTGCTTTTCCTATCCTGCCCAGTAAGTGGCACTTGTCAGCCCACAGCTTCCAACCAGCATAAAGAGTTGTGGTGCCTTTAATTTTCAGTAGACTCTGTCCCTCCCTGGGACTGAGGGTGGTTAAGAAGCCAAGCTTACGCTATTTCTGGTTTTGGTTTTTTTCCCCTGGGGCCTGAATTCTCTGAGGAACGGCCACAACTTGAGCTCCTCCCCCCCTTTTCTTAGGGAAGATATGCCCTTTAGGGAATTATCTCATTCACTTGACTTCTTCCTTTGTCTTTCTATCTTCACTCCGCCCTTGCCTGGGTCAGTACTGACAATTGACAATGCCAGAGGCCTTTTCTAATAAGCTGCTTAGAATGAGAGAAAAAAAAAGGAAAAACAAAGAATTCCCTTTTCAGAGCCAGTCCCCAGGTCCCCAGTTTTGCCAGTCAAGAGCTAGAGTTGGTACCCAATTCTATGAGCCCCTTTTCTTTGGACACAACCCTTTTCCAGTATTCTGAGCTCAGCTGACTCCAAAAGCCTCTGTTTTTATTTTTTTTTCTCATCAGCCCCACCTTCTTTCTGCTGAGAGACACCTTAAGTTTCCTTTCCTGCTTGCTCTGGATTTATTTGTTCTCATAGCTTGTATTCTGTATCCAACTTTGTTAATTACAACTGCAATTGGAGCTTGATTGAGGTACCTTCCCTTGCTTCTAGTAGAGTCTGCTTTTTTTCCCCAAAAGGAAGTGTTCCAACTCAGCCTACTGCGCCAGTGGAGGAGGGGCACCAGACTTTGCCATTTGGGGGGCTTTATTTACAGTTCTGTGCTGAGATCTGAGCCATTCTGCCCATTCCAGACTGGCATACAATGTATGTCCGGTCAAAGACATCCCCCAAACAGGTGTTCCAGACTATTTACTAGTTGTTCCTAGCTATGTACTAGTTACTAGAGAAGTAACTAAATTCCACATCTCCCTACACCACCATCATGGTTCTAGTGCTTTTATAGTTTCCTCTTTTACAGAATATTTTCCCATTGCTTCAAGTCTACTTTGTCTCTTTCAGGATTATTTTAGTTTTTGTCATATGGATTTAAAGCTTTTTCATTAAGTTTATTCCTGTTATTCTTTTTAAATCTCCTTTGTTGTTATTTTAAATGGAGCTTTATCTACCATTATTTCCTCCAACTAGTTATTATGTATGTATATTAAGGCTATAGATTTATGTCAATGTTATATCTATGTACACTACTGAATAACTTTATTTTTATTTTATCATTATTTCTGCAGGCATTTCCAGGTATACAATTATATAATCTGCAAATAGATATAGTTTCATTCCTCCTTGGACAATTCTTTTCCCTATAATTTATTTCTCCTGTCTAATTGTAGTTGCTACTATCATCAATACATAATTATATGGTAGTGGAAAGCATTCCCTTAGAAGTGGAAATATCTCCAATATATATCTAATTAAAATGTTGCTGGTATCATAACAAAGATGTATATATCAGTATCCATCAGTTCTTAAATTCTTGAAGACTTTAATCAGGAATGGGAGCTGAAACTTGTCAAAATCTTTTTCAGTATGTATGGAGATAATCACATTATGTTTCTCCTTATGTCTATTAAGATAGCCAAATATATTAATGGATTTCATAATAGTGTAATGATCTTGTACTCCTAGGAAAAGCCCCATTTGATATGATTTATTATTTGATTAATGAGTTCTTGGATTCTGTAGGTTAATATTTTATTTAGGATTTTTGAATCACTTATCAGGAATGATATTGGTCTATAATTTACTTTTGTTTGGTCCTTAACACATTTAAGTATCAATGTTATAGATACTCATAAAAATGAGTAAATTTCCTTCATTTTCTTTCATATACATACTATATATTGGAGTCAATTTTGGTAAACTTTGTTTCCTAGAAAATTATCTATTTTACCAGTTTCCAACTTTATTTTCAAAAACATCTGCAAAACAATCCTTTGAGATTTTTAAAAATATATTTCAAGGTTTGATGACCTCTTATCATTTCTTATGTTGCATATTTGTGCCTCCCTCCCCTCTTTTACTTGTCAGGTTAGTTAATGGTCAGTCTATTTGGCTTTGTTTTTTAAAATTTTTTTAAATTTTTGATTTATTATTTAGATCTACTGTTTTTATTTTCTATATAACTCATTTTTTTACCTTTATTATTTTCTTCACTGTGCTTTCTTTTGGTTTCTTTTTAGATTTTCTGTTGGAAATTTAAGTAAATTATTTCTCCTCTTTAATTTTTATTGATGTGTTTAAAGCTGTGAACTTTTCTCTCATTTCTACTTTAAAGATTTCCCAAAAATTCTGATAAGTTTTGTTTTAATTAGCATTTTAGTTTCTAATTTCCCTTTTATTCAAGTGTTGTTTTATATAAGGGTGTTTTGTGTTTTTTTTAACATGTAGAAGGGTTTACTGTTTTGTTATGAATTTTAGTTTTGGATATTTATTGCATTATTGCATTATGATCAGAAAGTCTGTCTTCAACAATCCTAGTTTCACAGGATATTTCATATGTGTTTGATAAGAATTATTTTCTATTATCAGGATTTAAAGTTTGATATATAGCCACAAGATCGATGTTATTATTTAGGTTATTTATGGCTTCTATATCCTTATTTATATTTTGTCCATTTAACCTATTTTATAGGTTTTATAGTGGTATGTTAAAGTCACTGTTACATTTTGTACCAATATACAAACAACAAAGGGGAAAAAAGTTGACTAAAACTTTGCCATGTGAAGGCCAGGAGTTCTGGTGACTATACACAGAACAAAATAATTGACACGGTTTTAAAAAATTTATTTATCTTATATGGCTTGTTTATCTTCAGACACTGTCCAAAGTATGTTTAAAGAAATTCTCAGATTTATTTAGCATTGGCCATACGATATGTATGAGCAGTGTCTCCCACTTTGATTTCTGTGTTATATTAAAATATAGAGGATTTGTGAAAAAAGGAAAAGAATCACTTAAGAAGGTAATAATGTCAAATGAGGAACACTCTGAATTCTTAAAGCCACTGAGACTATTTATGAGTGTGAACAGATATTTGAAGTGTTCATAGAATTTCACTGACAAGTTATCTTTTCTTTTCACAGAGAAGAGAACAAAGAAAGCCCAAACCACAAATTCCCAATTAGAAAAGAAGTAGATTTCTTTACTGAACAGGCAACTAAAGAATGAACAGAGTGAATTAGGAAGCTTATGAAATCATTATTTCTAAGAATAAAGTGCACAATCTTGTCTGTTAATAAATATATTCATATAATACAATGCATTTTCACATTCTTTGATCTTCATGAAATCTTTATCCAATAAAAGAACAATGCTATTATTATTATCCCTATATTTTTCTTTTGGCACTTCCCTATTAGCAGAAGCAGTTATGATATAACCTATTTTATAACAAAATAAGGTTTCATATATATTCATGCTAATACATGTTATAGAATACTGGAAGCACATTTTAACCACTTTTGCAATGGCTAATTGTTTCTTCAGGAGCTAGTGCACATTGCCTATATACACTTGATGGATCCTTAATAAATACAAGAAAGAGACAGTAGGTATGTGTATAATTTTTGAAGTCTTTCAAGTCTGTGACCCTGTAGAATAGTCTACCTATTTTTAAAAGGTACCATCATTAACAGTGATATAATTGCTTTCCTATAGATTGCATTTCACTAGTGCTGGCTGCAAAGGCAGGGATGAGCTGAGTGTGCCAGTCTCCCTCCCCTGCTCCACCCCCTGACAGGAAGGGAGCCTCTACCAGAAGGTTCTACATGCTGCTCAGTGACCAGCCTGCATCAGAATCACCTAACTGGATCTGTTAAAATATAGATTTTCTGCCTTTCCTCCAAGTTTTTTTATTCAGTATGTCTTGTTGGAATTGTGTAACATAAATTTTAAAAGAAATCTCCTCATAGATTTGAATCCCAAAACTGTTGATTTTTAGATTACACTTTCTCTTATGTTTAGAGGATAATAAAGAATAGAAATTATGCTTATTTCATGAATAAGTTTAAAATGAAAAATATTCCAAATTATATGCCTTAATATTTGTCACGTTAAACCAAATTGCTATTATGGAAGCCATAATGAAGCCCTAGCACTGGAAAGACCCATTAATATCAGGAAAACTAGACTTGTCCATACCTCTGAGTGCTAAAGGACACCACACATGCACTTTTTAACTGAAACATTAGAGGGGAAACAGCAACAACAACAAAAACAGTGTCACAAGGGATTTTCTGGGAAGCAGACTCTGAGAAGGAGTTTAGTGGGCCAGATGTTTATTAAGGAATGCCCTTGGGATCCACATGTATGGAAGAGAGGGAAAAGAACGAGGATTGCTCTGAATGAGAAGCTGTGCAGCAGGGCAGGCCCAACAACATCCTCTGCCCACCCTGCAGGGAGCTCAGAAGCTAAAATGTCCTGTCTGAGTTATCCATATTGAGCTAAAATTGGCTTGGCTTTTATAACCTCTCTTCAGTCACTGGAGGTGGACTGCACAGAGGAAGGGGTGACCTTGGGTAAGGCAGCTCTTTGAAGTTGGGACAATCCATGAAAGACAAGACAGCTGCAGGCTCACTGCTCATGACACTCCTAACAGCAGGAAGTCAAATCTGGGAAGTGCATGACCATGTCCATCAAGAACAAGTCCAAAGAAGACAATAGCTATATAAGGTAAACAGAGTACATGTATCCAAAAAAAAAAAAGAGATATGGTCTTGTATAAATGAATGTTTTAATTTTTTATTATCAATATATTAGGTTGTGGTGGTTTAAGGATTAGGGTTATTTATGACTTGTTTTCTTTTTTGTCATCAAGTGAGAATTTTGTTTTTGCTTTGTTTTTCCACCTAATACAAACCCTTTTCCTTAATATGTCATGCTAGTGATGGTAGAAGGAAAGTAATTGAGATTAGTATGACTGCATTCTGGAATTTTCACTTCAAGAATATTTAAATGAAATTCCACATATAATTTTAGTGTTATTTTTAAGAAATGACTTTTAATGACTTTGGGATGGCTACTGATGAATGAAATATCCCCAAAGACCTACATTATTTTCTTATTAAAAGATTCTAGCAAATTTTAGATGAGAAAAATCCTCTGTGGTGTTATTGGATACTGTAAATCAGCCTAAGTCAATTTGCTCATTCACAAGTATAAACCTGACATTAGATAGATGTCAGTCTCTTCTAATAGAGCAAAGTAGGTAACTACCTGCAGCAAGTCTTGGTAACTATCTGTGACCACATGAGATTTGCAATTGTTACCAATTAGAATGTTTCAACTGCAAATCTCTGATGGATTCTTACAGCACCGATTGTTCTGAGCGAAAAATTTCTCCATTCACTATCCTGAAACATGATCCGAAACGGTAGTTTGTAGACAGTTAATGTATGTGGAAAATATGTTTTTATAATATTCCTATTAAGAGGGCAGTGGAACACTTCATTTTTCTTGCACATTTTACAATTCTAAGAACTCTATTGCAAAAGCAGTAGAAATGTGAGAAAAATGAAAAGGCTCCTTTTGAGATAAATTTATTGCAAAGAATGGAGTTCCATTTCATTGTTGGATCCAGGTAGCAGAGTGTGGAGAGGCACTGGGTAGACTCTATGTTAGGACATTTGTGAAAGGATTAATGGGAAAAAAATGATGACAATTGGAATTCACAAATAAATGACAGACTACATCATAAACACTGGATTCCAGGTCATATGAATGAAAACAGAAAAAACTAAGTTTAAATGATAAGAAAGTGTCAAAAACTATCAGGTGTTGAGGTGTTCAGCCAGGATAATGAGCCACACTGAAAATAACAGTTAAGCCTTTATTCACTCACTCACCGCAATATGCCAGAGAGAGAAGGAAGGTACAGGTTCACGCTTTGTTTCATTTTTCCCCACAGAAAGATTTGCGGTGGGTGTCAGATGGGTCAATGCAGCCCAGATGAGCAACATCTCAACACCAAGCGAGTCCAGAACAAAAGGCTCCTGCCTTTTTATGGATTCATGGAAATGGAATGAGAGAGAAGGGAAGGGCTAGGTGTAGAAAAGACTGAGTCAGAGTGGAGAAAATTGCCTTCAAAGTCCAAGAAATAGGTCTCAGCAGAGGCACCTGAACAGCCTTTCAGTCAAGTTGCCCCCTTCCGAAAAGAGTCCCAGCCCTCATCTACAAACACAACACACCCCAACTTTTCCCCCCTCTTGCTTATTTGCATGCAGATGTTTGGTATGCTTCCATTCTGTTTGTTTGTGGGCAGGTATTCAGTATGTTTCTATTTTGCAAAACACTACAGGCAGCCTAGGGGAGACAGTTAAATCTTAGCCTAGCTACTTGCTAGGGCACAGGGATTGCTTTATGAATGCCTTTTGCTCACTGGCAGGGTCCCCTCCCCCTAGGGTATTTAAACCCAACCATTCAGGCAGCACAATTATCCCTCATCTCCAATCTGAAGCAGGTCATGTAGAACTGCTGACCCTGATGCAAGCAGTTGGCCTTCCTGGGGACCAGCCACTATGAGATCTCTTCCCCTGATCTTTTGGCCCCTCATGCTATGTAAGTGATAAAGAGATAATTTGCTGAAATTCTCTGTTGGGCCTGAGCCTGTGTTCCTGCAATGTACTGTGTAGCAACTTGCTCCACATACATGCTACAATGGCTACTATTAGAAAAACAGAAAATTAAAAGTGTTGGAGAAGATGTAGGGAAACAGGAACACTTATTTATTGTTGGCTGGGATGTAAAATGATGCAGCTGCTGTGGAAGACAGTTTGGCAGTTCCTCAGAAACATACATAGAATTACCCCATGACCCTGCAATCCCACTTCTATGTATATAACAAAAAGAACTGAAAGCAAGAATGCAAACAATTTTTTGCACACCAGGGTTCACAGTGGCATTATTCATGATTTCCAAAAGATGAAAGAAACCTAAGTGCTCATCAACCCTTCAATGGATAAATATTTTGTTATGTATACATATAATGGAATATTATTCAACTGTGAAAAGGAATATAGTTCTAATACATAAACAACATAGACGAACCTTCAGGACATAATGTTGAGTTGAATAAACCAGACAAAAAAGGACAAATATTGTACAATTCACTGATACAAATTAATCAGAATAAGCAAATGCATAGAGTCAGAAACTAGAGTACAGGTTTCCAGGGGCTGGTGTGGAGGTATGGAATGGGGAGTAAATGCATAATTGGTACAGAATTTATATTTGGGGAAATGGAAAAATGTTGATAGTAGATAATGGCGATGGTAACAAAACATTGTGAATTTAATTGACAGCACTGAATCATATATTTGAGTGTGGTTAAAAGGGCAAATTTTATGTTGTATATATGTCACTAGAGTTAAATTTTTTAAAAACCCATATGATGTACAACACAATGAACCCTAATGTAAACCATGGACTATAATTAATAGTACAATTATAAAAATATTCTTTCATAAATTGCACTAATGCAAGGTGGGGAGTATATGTGAACTTTGTATTTTCTGCATGATTTTTCTGTAAACCTACAACTTCTCTAATAAAATTAAAACATATATTTTAAAAAGATTATGTGGGTAGAATTAAAGGCTCAAGGGAAGTGTGCTTGCTTTAAATTTTCCTCCAAATTATTCCACATTTTCTCTTATATTCCTTCAAAAACTAATCATAATATACTGATTATATTAACAACTTCCAAAATTAAATTAATTAACATGCTATGTTACAGATACATTGTGTTTGGAGCACACAAAGACAAAAATAGAAATGGGGCATTAACAAGAACTCTTTCTTCCTGGAGTAACTAGTTTATAACTCTATGCATTTGTTTATCTAATTATTTCTTATCTGTGAGATAATACAATATTTGTCCTTTTGTGTCTGGCTTATTCAGCTCAACATGTCCTGAAAGTTCATCCATGCTGTTGCATTCATCAGAATTTCATGCCCTTTTACAGTTAAATAATATTCCATTTTATGCACATATAACATTTTGTTCATCCATTCATCAGTTGATGGATACTTGGGCTCCTTCAATCTTTTGGCAATTGTTAACAATTTCGAAATGAACATCTCTGGGAAAATATCTATTCAAGTCTCTGTGTATTAGTTTTTTAGCTGCTAAAACAAACACCATACAATGAACTGGCTTAACAATGGGACTTTATTGGCTTAGGCTTTTGAGGCTAAGAGAAATCCAAAATCAAGGTATCAGCAAAGTGACAACTTCTCTTCAATTTGTGGCATTCTGGGGCTGGCTGCCAGTGATCCTTCATCGTTGGCTTTTCTGTCACCTGGCAAGGCATTTGGCAATGTATTCTCCTTTCTCCTCTGGGCTCAGTTGCCTTCCAGTTTCTTCCTTGCAGCCTTCTGTCTCTGTGTCCAATTTCCTTTGCCTAAATGGATTTCAGCCATATTGGATAAAGGCCCACCCTCATTCAGTTTGGGCACACCTTAACTAATAACACCTTCAAAGGTCCTATTTCCAAATCGGTTCACACCCACAGGACAAGGGTTTCAGAACAGAACATGCCTTTTGTGAGGGCATGATTCAATCTCCAACACCCTGCTTTCAGTTCTCTTTGATATATACCTAGAAGTTGGATTGCCAGGTCATACGGTAACTCTATACTTAACTTTCTGAGGAAACACCAAACTGCTTTCACAAGCAGTTGTACCATTTTACATTCCCACCAATAATGGACAAGTGTTCCTATTTCTCCTCATTCGTCTCCAATTCTTGTGATTTTCTATTTTGTTTTGTTTTAATAGTACCCATTCTAGTGGATGTGAAGAGGTATCTCATTGTAGTTTTGACTTGCATTTTGTTAAAGCTAATGATGTTGACCATCTTTTCATGTGCTTTTTGGTCATTTGTTTATGTTTGGTGATATACTAGGCCCTGATGATGTTCACCTATGTTTTCTTCTAGAAAATAATATATGAAACTTTTGAAGTCACTTGTTGCTTTTGAATATCTGTATACAATGCTAATAGACATCTGTAAATTGTGATATGAGAAAGATATGTGAAATCAAGTGAACAAGTAAGGTTTTCACCTCCATCTTCAATCTGGTGGCTACTGCCCTTTCTTCCATTTTACCTCACACAGAGTGTGTGACACATAACCATCTGAAATATGCACCCCATGGGCTTGACAGCATCATGTCATATATTTTATAGCAGTAAGATTGAATGTCTTTTCTTATGTTTTCTCTAAAACTAAGTATATATGCAAGCTCTGATATTTTCCTCTGCCTCCCTACACATCCCATTTTGCAGATCCACTGAGATGTACTTTTCAAATGCTGGGAGACAAGGAAAACAAGGACTGAGTGAAACCAATGTGGGGACAATGGGTAGGCAGTCTGTATAAAGCAGCAAGAATTTGGAGCACTTCAGGTGCAGAAGTACACCAAGGGACGTAGCCAAGTGTTACCATTCAAGGCCAGCAAGTTCACAAGAAGTTCTGTTGTATTCTATCTGGGAAGAAATCACCTGGGAAACAAGGTTAGCAAGAATGGAATTGGAAGAAAATTCCAGCCAACAGATTGCAGGAACAGAAATAGAAAAATCTCAGGCAGTGAGCAAATAAATGAATACTTCCTACCACCGCTGATAAGCTATGCAAGGTTCAAACTAGCACACAGATAACAAGACCTCACTAAACGTCTGTGAGATAGGACTACTGTGGTCCTATCTTCCCTCTAGAAGCTTCAAACCTGTTAGGGAGAGAAGACAAGCATACAAAGAAAGTAAAATAACAAGCATGTTACTAAATAATAACACTTAAAATTCACCAAGCATCTACAATGTGCCAGGAAGAGTATTAGGCTGTCTTACAACATAACCAAATAGAACAACTTGGTGAGGTTTATATTGTTACCCTTATTTTACAGGTAAAAAAAAAAAAAAGTCCAGAGAGTTTAAGTAATCTGCTCAAGGCCATATTCATACAGAGACTGGCAAACCTGATGTGTGACTCCAAGAAACAGATTATGTCCTTTCTTATAACCACATGGTACATGGGTTACTGCTACAAATTAGCCAACAAATAAGTGACATAGAAAGCATGACTACAGGAATTATGATGTGGGAGAGATTTTTCTTGTTATAGCATGTTATTAGGTGTTAAGTAAGAATAAGAAACTCCCCTATATATATATATGTACAAGATCTTTACCATTTCTAGTTTTTTTTTTTCTGACCTTGCCTTTAACGGGGCACAAGTGCCAGCACAGATGATGTGTTAAATAGTCAGTCTTGCGGTTAATATGGGGTCTACTGTGAACCCCAGGATTCACTGTCTACTTTCCTTTTCTTTCCAATGTGAGCAAGGATAAAGTTAATGGTGGCATAAATTTCTAGTCACTACCTTAGCTATTTACAAACTGCTTGTCACTTACTCACCCCAACTATTCCTTTTCTATTACCCATCACTATTTCTTTATGACTTTGTGCTCCTCCATGAGAGAAATAGAGCAAACTGGAACAAATTCATGGAGTTCTCTTTGCACTTCAGATGGCTGATGTATGTCAAATTTAAGAAGTTCAGTAAATCAATGGTTGCATGCTGCTAAATATCTGCCTAATCTTGCCCCTACAGAATGACCTTGGGAGTTTCCTCTAAAAATGTGGTCATAATTACATGGTATTCATTCAAAGAAAAAGAAGTTTTCCTCCCACCAATTATAGAAACTGCATAATATCCAAAAAAAAGCATCTGTAGATAAAAAGGAAAAAAAAAATGTGGTTTGATGCTTGTGCCTTTTGGAGTATTGATCTTAGGGCTATAGCACAACAGCATCACTCAGTTAGGTTTTAAGGAGCTAGCTTTAATAACACTATTTTCAAAGTTATATCTGAAGGGACTCTAAATATGCAAGATATTTTGTCCAGTTTAAAAATTATACTCCTGAGAAATTAGAGGGCTTTCAGAAAAGCCAAGGAAGGAAACTGGAAATGAAATAATAAATAGATAATAAGAAAAATTTGAAAATTGATTAGTCTAGAAAAGACAAAATGGATGGAAGATTCAGAACCCTTCTTCAGTTGCATGTCACTTCCATTCACTTCAATCCACATGCAATCTATTATCTTCTTGGAGGTTCATACTCACCTTTTGTGTCAAGCCTTCATCCTCCTGTCTCCTGGGAACAGTTGCCCTATTCAGAAGTATTTTTTTCACTGAAGGTTTTGATACCCAAACTTAAACATGGCAGTCAGGGCTTCCTTCCGGCTTCTGTAAGAACCCTGGCTGTACTTTCATCACATCATTGATCATATTGCTGAATGAGTTTTTATGTGACTTGCTCACTTTTTAGGAACAGGATTTTTTAAATATCTATTTCTACATTTAGGATTTGATACAAACTTTGGTTGTTAGAGAGATGATGGATGAATAAATAAATGGATACAATATGGAAAGAAAAGTAGACTTGCATCTTTTGTTCTCATAAGCCCTTCAGCCATTGAGTGGAAAGATAGACTTGGTAGATTTAGCAAATAAAAATATAGAATGCCAAGTTAAATTTGAATTTGAGATACATAATAGATAATTTTTAGCATAAGTATGTCCCAAATATTTGATAGGTATCTTGTATTTTATCTGGTACCCCTGAAAGTATAGAGACACAAATTTCATCTCAATATAAGAAAGAAATGACTTCTAGAACAGCCAAGCATGGTGCACACTGCTTTTCAAAGGAGCAAGCTATCAGACCTTAGTGTTGGAACACAGGATGGATGCCAGAGATGCTTAGATGAGATCTTTGCGTTTGGTATATTCTTTCTTGTCCCTTTCCTATTAACCAGGATATTTTGATAAAATGTGCATACACATATAGAATACATATATTCCACTAATCCTACACTTCATATTCAGGTTGATCTTTTAACTGTAAAACTCTACTGACATACATCTGTCAGTTTGTTTCTGCATACTAATGTAAAATACAGTGCATAATTGATATATGTTTATTTTCATGTTGACCAAACTACTTTCTAATTCTAATTCCACCTCTGCCATAAGTTAAAGGTGTCTTTAGATAAGTCATTTTAACTATGCCACAGCTATAAAATAAATTCCACCATTCTGCCTTAGCAGGGTAGCCTGTAGATTGATGTGCTCAGTACAATTGCTATGTAAAATTTAAAATGATCAGTATTATTACAGTTCAGTTGAGATTAACATTTTAAAATCTCCTTTCCTTGCCTTAATTTTGATTTTTATCCACTATTCTCCAAAGAGAGTATTAAATTCTAAAGGATTTAACCAAAAGAAAATGAATTATTATACAATTAAAGTATTGACCATAATAATAATAATGATAAAAATAAAATCATGACACCAAGTAAAATAGTAGGACTACATGGAATCTAATTAGCTACCAAACCATCCTTAATTTTTTCAAAATAACAGAAAAATGCATGGCAACCAATAAGGATTGCATTCTGCTTCAGACTCTAATGTAATTATGATATATTATAAAATTAACAGTATAGACTTGATATGAGTTTGAACCATGTAGAACTGCCAATAGTCAACCAATTTGTAGCTACAATAACAGTAATAAAATGTGGTCCAACTCAAAATTAAGCCACTGTTATAAATTATCACAGAGTATATGTCTCATTTTACTTTTTCTGGAAATATTTTTCATCAGATAAATTTTGACTTTTATCTAAATGCAAAAAAAAGATGAGAAGCTATTTCAAATACAATGGTCTTTTAAAAGTTTTTTGAGAATAGAGAGGATAGCAGTGCAGGGCTTGTTACACAGTCACTGCTAAATAATTGTTAGCCTGCAAAAAGGGAAAAGAAGAAATTAAATATTTTAACTAATTGGCATAGATATATTGTGTATAAGATGCCACTACAAAAAAAAATTAAAAGAATATGATAACAAAGGTGCCACCACAATGCTGTCATTCTACTAGCCAGCATATATGAAACAGTTATCATGTCTCAAGCATGATTCTAAGTGCATTTAACTCATTCAATACTCAGAACAACTCTATTATTATGCTCATTAATAGAAGAAGAAACTGAGGAATGGAGGCATAAGTAATTTGCTAAAAATCACACGATTTGGTAATTGTCTTGATTTTCTAGCTGCCGTAACAGAATGCCACAAACTAGCGTGGCTTAAAACAAGAATTTGTTCTCTCAAAGTTCTGGAGGCTAGAAGCACAAAATCAAGGTGTTGGCAGGGCTGTGTTCCCTCTGACCCACACAGGAGAATCCCTGCCCCTTCCTCACTTCTGGCAGTCACTGGTGTGCCTTGGCTTGTGGCAGAAAAACTCTGATCTCTGCATCTGTGTGCACATGGTCTTCGCCCCTGTGTCAGGCTGTGCTTCTTATAAGGACACCAGTCATAATTCATTAAGAGTCTACCCTACTCCAGTATTACCTCATTTTAACTAATAATTCCATCTGAAAAGACACAGTTTCCAAATAAGGTCACATTTACAGGACCAGGGCTTAGGCCTTGAACATATCTTTTGGGAGGATACTATTGTACCCACAACAGTAATGAAGCAGGAGGAATTCAAATCCAGAGTCTCAGTCTCCCGAGCAAACTGCCAAGCAGCCAGGCATGGAGATTGTCAATTATTAGTACATTGAGCCAATCTGAAAGTAACAATTAAGCCTTGATTCACTAACTGCAATAGTACAGGCAAGAGTCAAAAGAAAAGAAAAGTGCTGGCTCCACATTCCATTTTTTCCCAACAGAACAGCACCAGGTGAGGGTCCATCACATGACATGCAGCACAGGCAGGGGAATTATGTCACTGTCGAGGAGTCCAAGGCTCCAGCCATGTGTGGATGTGGCGGACCTGGGAGAGGGAGAGGAGAAAGCTCTAGGAGAGGAAAAGTACTGAGTCAGAGTAGACGCAATTGTCCTAGTTCAGACAATCCAATAAGGAGGCTCTGATAGGGCACCTGGACTAGGAGTGCAGATTTGTTTAAGAGCATTTCTGGCCAGGAAGGCATGAGTCCTTGACTACAACTCCCTCCAGAAACGTCAATGCACTGGCTGTGCACCAAGTGTAAAGTGTGGAGGGCAGCTTTCTCCCGAGACCTGTCAGGTAATACCTTTGTAAATGCATATGGTCCAGCCTGTAAAAATGCACATGGGATTAAGGCCTAGTTCTGGATTTATTACAACCCTTCTTAGGAAACAGGCTACTTCTATTGTATAGCAATCCACAGGAAATTTCCATTGTTAAAACAAAACTAAGATGAGAGATTTAAAATGGAGACAACAGGTCATTCTGGAGGGTATTCTTATGCTCTAAATAGATATCCCTTTGCAGTTTTTAGTGTACTAGAATAGCTAGAAGGAAATACCTGAAACTGTCAAACTGAAACCCAGTAGCCTTGATTCACACATACCTTATATAGTGTGACCATGTGATTGTGAAAACCTTGTAGCTCACATTCCCTTTATCCAGTGTATGGACAGAGGAGCAGAAAAATTGGGAAAAAAATTAATTGAAAAATAGGGTGGCTTGGGGGGGATGGGATGTTTTAGGTGTTCTTTTTTACTTTTATTTTTATTCTTTTTTAAATTTTTTTTGGAGTAATGAAAATGTTCAAAAATTGATTTTGGTGATGAATGCACAATTATATGGTACTGTGAACAACTGAGTATACAATGTGGATGATTTTATGGTGTGTGACTATATCTCAATAAAGCTGTATTTTTTAAAAAAACTAAATATTTTACTTCTTCCTATATATTTTTTTTGTTCAATTAGGGTTCCCATATAAAATACAGAACACCCAGTTAAATTTGAATTTCAGATAACAGAGAATAATTTTTTAGTATAAGTATGTCCTCAATATTTGAGACATACTAAAAAATTATTTGTTGCTTTTCTGAAATTCAAATTTAATTAGGAGTCTATGGAGAAATTTGCTACATGGTGCATTGTGGGAACACAGGCTCAGATACCACAAATATTCTCAGCAAATGACCACTTTATTACTTAAATAGCACAGATAGTTCAAAAGAGCAGGGGAAGAAACCCCATTTGGGCCAGTCCCCTGGGGGAGGGGAGCAACTCCTTGGGTCAGGGTCAGTGAACTGAGGCTCTGCATGCCCCACATCACTCTGAGAGGAGACATACCTGTCCTGCCTGAGAGCTGAGTATACAACCCCAGAGGGAAGGGCCCTGCCACTGAATAAAAAGCAAACATCAAGCAACCTTTGTGCAGAGTTCACTCCCTGATAAGCAGCTGGAACCGCTTGTCCCAGTTTGGGTTCTAAGGTACAATCTGGCTGTTCTATTTGACCTAATGTCTGCCCTGAGCTATAGAATGGAAACATTGAAATATCTGCATGAAAAAAGGTCTGGGGAAGCCTGGGAGGTGGCCACTGAGTATGTCAGTGACTTTCCCAGAAAAGTCCTTTATTTTAATTTGTCATATCTGGTAACTATTCAAATTAAAAAAATAAACTGTTACACACAAAAAAATGAATTTTGCCACCCTATTTTCCTGATATTTTATTATATAAGGTATAATTATCTCAGCATAAAAAAAAGCAATTCTCCAATGAGATCTTAATTTTTTTCAGATTGGCACCAGGTATTCATAACTATATTCTGAACGTCAGTAAAATCATTTGCTGTACCAAATGGCACAAAAAGATATTCAGACTCTTTATGAGTAATGTCCTTTAACTGAACCTGACACAGAGACATTCTTATTTGTTGAAATAGTGAGGAAAGTGAGATTTAATGAAGGATTAACCTAGAATTTTACTGCTTAAAACTTTTGGCTACTAGGCTACAAAGTAATTTTTTAAATAAACTCTGCTAAAACTAACAGAGTGGAAGGATCTAAGATGGCGGCATAGAGAGGAGTGGAAGCTAAGTAGCCCCCCCGGAACAACTGAAAAAAAACAGAAACAGCTAGTAAATACTCCAGAATAACTGCAGTGGGACAAACATGACTGTCCACTCATCATACACCAACCTGAATTGGGAGGAATGCCCAAGATCACAGCATAAAATCTGTAAGTAAAAACTGTGGATCCAAGTTGGGAGACCCCTCCCCCACAGCCCAAGCTACAAAGCCTCATGGTGCCAGAGAGAAGCTTTCTCCCAGCAAGTGAATATAGCTCAGCTGAGCTTCAACTGGGGTTTTAAGTAGCGAGTGTGAACTGCTCACTATGAGGTATGAATCCCCAATAAGCAGACAGAGGCTCTGGGTGACGACTGACCTTGGAAAGCCAGAGGGTCACCTTGACTAGCTCTGAAGGGGACTTTCTGTTCCTTTTTCGGCTCAGTGGAGAAAGCCTCAGCCATTTTCAGTTCCCAGTGCTGTGACCCAGACAAAGGTGGAGATAGCAAAGGCAGAGAGAGACCACTGAAATGCTAATGACCTCCCCCTAGGGGGTCTATCTTCTCTAGGAGGAAAGGGGTGGGGCCCAGCTCTAAAACCTGCCTTCCATTCAGAACCAAACCTCAGAGCCTGGGGAAAAACAGGCATACCTCCTTATACCATCAAGAATTACAGGCTAACAGGTACCACCTGCTGGGCAGAAAAGCACAGTGACCTGAGGCATCACGGTGTGTACAATTTCCTAAGACACACCCTCAGAGAAACCAGATACTGAATAGTTCTTCCTTTTGGGACCTTAGCCCATTTTGGTCTGGGAAAACCTGATTGGGGTAACCAAGGAAACCATGCCTAGATAACAGAAAACTACAACCTACACTAAGAAAAATGAAGTTATGGCCCAGTCAAAGGAACAAACTTACACTTCAACTGTGATACAGAAATTGAAACAACTAACAATAAGTCAATTCAACAAAAGTTTAGAGAAGATATGGCAAAAGAGCTGAACCATATAATGAAAACACAGGACATACCTAAGGTTGAAAGTGAAAGTTCAAAAAACCAATGGGCAGAATCTGTGGAAATGAAAGGCACAACACAAGAGATGAAAAACACAATGGAAACATACAACAGCAGATCTCAAGAGGCAGAAGAAAACACTCAGGAACTGGAGAACAAGGCACCAGAAAGCCTAAACACAGAAGAACAGATAGAGACAAGAATGGAAAAATATGAGCAATGTCTCCTGGAACTTAAAGACAAAATGAAAAGCAAAAATTTATGTGTCATTGGTGTTCCAGAGGAGAAGAGATGGGAAAAGGGGCAGAAGCAATAATAGAGGAAATAATCAATGAATATTTCCCATCTCTTATGAAAGACATAAAATTACAGATCCAAGAAGCACAGCATACCCCAAACAGAATAGACCTGAATAGGCCTATGCCAAGACACTTAATCAGATTATCAAACATCAAAGATAAAGAGAGAATCTTGAAAGCAGCAAGAGAAAAGTGATCTATCATACACAAAGGAAGCTTGATAAGACTATGAGCAGATTTCTAAATAGAAACCATGGAGGCAAGAAGGAAGTGGGGTGATATATTTAAGATACTGAAAGAGAAAAACCACCAACCAAGAATCCTATATCCGGCAAAACTATCCTTCAGATATGAGGGAGATATTCTCTGACAAACAGACAATTGCAGAGTTTGTGAACAAGATACCTGCTCTACAGGAAACACTAAAGGAAGCACTGTGGACAGAAAGGAAAAGAGAGGAGTGAGAGGTTTGGAACACAATTTTGGGAGATAGTAGCACAGCAATGTAAGTACACTGAACAAAGATGACTGTGAATATGGTTGAAAGAGGAAGGGTGGGACCATGTGGGACACCAGAACAAAAGATGAAAGATAAAGACTGGGACCATGTAACTCAGGGAAACCTAGGGTGCTCAATGATTGTAATAAAAGATACAAATATGTTTTTACATGAGGTAGAACAAATGGATGTCAACATCGCAAGGTGTTAAAAATAGGGTGGAATTGGGGGGATACAATCAATGCAAACTAGAGGCTAGAATTAACAGAAACATTGTATTACACTTCCTTTAATATAACAAAGGCAATATACCAAAGCTAAATGCATATGGGGGGGGTGGAGAATAGGGGAAGGGTATGGGACTCCTGGCATTGGTGACGTTGTCTGACTATTCTACTTTAGATTAATGCTATCTTTCCTTTTGTCACTTTCTAGCTATCAAGTTTTGTATTTCATTTTTTGTTTTTTTTGTTTTTCTCTCTTTCTTTTGCTTCTCTGCCTTCTTTGACTCTTCCTCCATCTTTGTGGAAGAAATGGAGAAGTCCTAATATAGAGAGTGGCAATGGTGCTCAATACATAAATATGTGACTATACGGGGAACCAATGATTGTTTACTTAGGATGGAATGTATAGTGTTTGAACAAAACCATCTTAAAAGAAATGGGTTGATGAAGAAACATTGAGGGCACTATACTGAGTGAAAAAAGACAGACACATAAAGGCAAATATTGCAGGGTCTCACTGATATGAACTAATTATAATATGTAAACTCATAGACATGAAATATAAGTTACCAGGATATAGAAATGATGCTAAAGAATAGGAAGTGGTTGCTTGTTATGAGCAGAATGTTCAACTAGGGTAAACTTAAATGTTTGGAAATGGACAGGGGTGATGGTAGAATGTTATGAGACTAACAGTGCTGAAAGGTGTGTGAAGGTGGTGGAAAGGGTAAGCTCAGAGTCACGTATGTCACCAGAAGGAAAGTTGTAGGTTAAAAGATGGGAACATATAAAACAGTAAATCTTGTGGTGGACAATGTCCGTGATTAACTATACAAATATTAGAAATCTCTCTCACGAACTAGAACAAATGTATGTCACTATAACTAGAAGTTAATAATAGAGAGGCCCATAGGGAAAAAATATATACCTATTGCAAACTATATACTACAGTTAGTAGTATTTTAACATTCCTTCATCAACAGTAACAAATGTACTGTACCAAAACTATGAATCAATAATGGAGGGGGACATGGTTAGGGGTACGGGAAGATCTGAGTTTCCTTTTTTTTTTGTCTTTATTTCTTTTCTGGAGTAGTGAAAATGTTCTAAAAATTGAAAAAAAAATAGATCGGGGTGATGAATGCACAACTCTATGATGGTACTGTGAACAGTTGATTGTATACCATGGATGACTGTGGTATGTGAATGTATCGCAATAAAACTGAATTTTTAAAAAAAGTTAAAAAATAAAAAGACTAGCAGAGTATAAGTTTTCTTCAAAGGAAAATGTTTTTATAAATACAACACTAAATGTAAAAATGTCATTAAGATCAAAAGTAAAGTTCATAGAATTCATTAATTTTTCCTTTAAAGAAAGAATTTCTGAAATAGAATTGTTATAAGGAGCAACAAAAAATAAGAAGGGACTGTGCGGGCTTTCAGTGTATATTCTATTTGTGTAGCAGGTATATATTAAATGTTTGTGAAATAAACAAACAAGTGAATGAATGTATTAAGTGTACTGTGTTGGTATGAAAACTATTCTGAGTTACCCCTACTGGAAATCACCACAAAACACCACAGCAATCTCTATATTATCCTAAAAATACTCACTATAAAATTTGAGCACAACAAATATGATTCATCAAGGCTACCTTCATAGCAGATAATGTGACTATCTATGATCTGTTAATAGTAATGCGTTTTTAAAAAGAGTGGTCTTGGGTGTACTTCCTCCTATTATAAATTTCACATCACAACCTTGAATCTCTAAGTAAGACACTGGATAACATTTCTGAATGAGTCGGTAGATCGCAATACATCAACCTGTTACTGTGTGTGCCTTCTGTTCTCTAGTGACCTTTTGGAAAGAGCCAAGAATCTGTTTTGGGGAAACACTTAGAATAGGAGCTACTCCTTTAATCTTTGAGACATGTGATGAAGCAGTCTCACCAACTCAGGACCTTTATAGGACCGTTATAAACATCAAAATTGGCTTATTCTCTGAGTTAAAGAGGAAAACAAAATCTGGATTTTTATTTATTAGGCTAAGGGGGGTCCTTTCAGTGTAAGAATAACCACAGTGTATGAACTGAAGGAAAAAAAATCAGACTTCTTTATGTTCCAAGAAGCTTTAAAAGAACAATCCAAGGAATGCTGACAATAACTTCTACTCCATTAAGTCATTGTCTCTATAAACAGTAAAATTTTAGATCCCTTTGTAGTATAATATAAGAATTCACAACAGTTGTTCAAAGCATTTTTTCCCTTGGACATAAAAAACTTTTACTCTATTATGTTTTTATTTTTCTTATACATTACCTATATGCTATTAAACTCTAGGATGTATCTAAATCTTTCCTTTCCTTTTTTACTCCACCCCCAAATAAATAAATCTGTGCTTTCCAATATAATATGTTTAATTTTTGGAAATTTTTAATGCTATAGTAAATCAAATGCGTGATTTATAGTAATCATACCACTTTGATTCTTTAAGTTTTCAGTTCCCTTTATCCACAGACAATTATGGATAAAGTAATTACCAGTTAACTGATATAAGCACGCTGTCCTCTGCTGTAAAAAGTCTGGATAGACACTGTGTACGTTTTTATGTCCATGAACTTGAGCTACTCATGTGCAAGTATGCATACAGGAATGGAGTAGTGTTCATGTTTTGTATCTACATCATCATATGGATGTATATTTATTGACAAAGTCATTACTTTAAAACAACAACAAAAAAGGCTTATTCAAGAAGTATATTTTCCTTTCTTTATTGTAAAATCTACTTAAAAGGCAATCCAGGAAACTGCCATTTAAGAAATCATCAGAATTGCAATATTGAATCAGATGCCACTCTTTTATAATTGGCAATGACCTGAAATTTAAAATTCTGAATAATGGTTGATGCTGCATTATAGTTACACAAAAGGGATCAAATATTTTTGTCTGGTATGAAGAACAAACAGTGAAAGATACCCTTAAGGCATATTTTTTTGTGTGTTTATGAACAGAAAATGACCCAGTAAACCTCCAGTCAGGGTTTCTTATGGTACTTGGCTTAAGATAAAATAAAAGCCTCTGTACCTATGATAAATATACATGCTGAGAAGGCACTGGTATAAAACCTTTCATTATATTCACAATTTTCTGGATAGAAGCCAGATTAAATTAATCATTAAGAGTTTTAAGACTAAATTTTTAAATTCTAGCAGCATAATATTATAATATCCCACAAGAAACAAAATCAATATTACTCAGAGATGAATAAGAAAAACAGTTGATCCTGTCTTCAAAGAGTTTGTAGTTTAGTGAGAAAGTCAGATAAAGAACCACCACATTACAGTGTTATAGGAGAATAAAAATTTATTGCTTCTATAGGAAATACAGTCAAGAAAAGCTAAAAAGTGCAGGTAGCTTAATAAAAGGAGCCACTAATCTGTAATTTCAAATAAATACCAAAATTTTTATTTTCTAAAAAGTCAAATCAATATCTCTCATTTTTGTTAGATTCTATCTCCTTCTACTACTGCATTAATTCATTTGGAAAAAGATATATAGAACATTTGCTATATGCAAGGAAAAATAAAAAGCTTGGGACACACGTCTTTCCTGCATTGACCCATGAGTTGGGTTGTCTATTCATAAGGCCAGTGACATTTTGCATTTTCACTAAGTAAATATCCTACCACCTTCTGAAGCTGGTATGATTTCAGGCACAAAAGAATCCCAACATATCCCATGAAAATACATTTCTACTGGCCTGATCTTGTATCTATAATTTAATAATTATATCCAGAAAAGCTGTCTCAAAATAGAAACCATTGCCCACTCAATTAGCACATATCCACAGCAAAGTACAGAAGAAAGAACACACAGAAGTTAGATGTCTGTGGTGGATCAAATTCTCAGAATGAAGCAGAAAGCAATACAAAAACCTTTTAAGTGTTATTTTAATTGGGAAGCTGTGACCAGAACCCTGCCATTCTTAAACCAAAAGCCAGGTCATTCTTAATGTCTTTGTCAAGGTCTCTTTATTCAGAAATCATAGGATGAAACAGAAGCAGCCTGTTTTTGTTTGTTTGTTTTTTGTTTTTTTAATGGTGGAATTTGACATATGGATAAGAGATCATTCAAAGAACCTATGCCCAGGAAATATGGTAAGGTCTCAGGATGGACAGGATCTAGAAACTAGAAAACCCTAGAGTAGTCATGAATCAAGGTATGCTTCACCCTCAACATGATTCTCTGCATAGCTGCTTCATTCTTTTTACTTCTCCCAGCACTTAACAGAAGATGGCCATTTTGCAGCCTTATTAGCATGATCTAAGCTCTAGAAACAGCCTGAGTCCAGTCATTTGTTAGAAGGTGGGATCATGTACATATATAGCTGAGAGGAGGGCATTAATGTGGGAAGGGGGGCTCAATTTTTAATGAAAGAGTCACCATGGATAAGGCATATACCCAAAAAGGTGGATAATACACTTATCAACATTATATTTTATAGGTATTTAAGGCCTGTCTCAGTTAATACAGGTATTAAGAAATGTCTCTTTCTTTTCCTAATTGGAAGCAAGAAATAATGATAATAAAGAACCTTCCAGTATTTAACCCAAAATCCATTAAGTTCAAGTGATTCACACGATATGAAATAATATGACAGATTCTTGTCGAATGGTCCACAAATTTCAAAATGAATGATGGAAAACTAGTAGATTTACTGACCAAAAACATGAAGAACGACAAACCAGGAATGACTATTTGTATCAAAATGATTATGTTGTTTAAGTTGATAAAAAAATACATTGGCTTCAGTAGGCAAATGAGCAAATAACATAAAAAAAAGTTATGCAAGAGGAAAAAAATGAACAATTATGAAAATGTTGCTAACTGGAACAGAAGGATAATATTATCCCTTTAACAAATGAACAAAATTCTAGGAAGTTTATGGTGAAAATAGTATGCTCAAACATCCTTGAGGGCACCTTAAGTTGATGGAACTCTACCGAAAAGCATGTATTATACAAAAGATGATAAGACATACAGTGTCATTTCTGAAATGTTCTTTTCAGGAAACAACACAAATTAGGTTAAAATACTTAAAGCATAGAAATGACCATTAGAATAATATTAGGAAGGAAAATGGTTCAGAAAATTGGGACAATGTTCACTTAAGGAAATATATCACAGACATTAAAATGATAATTATTAAGACTGAATAGTGACATATAGTATTTGACGTAATGCTAAATGAAAAGCAAACTGTATAATGTACAGAGTTCATAACTGACTTAAAATTGCATATGTACATTGATGAGGATTGGATCAACAAAACCAGAAGCAGTTCATTTTGGGGGAGGGGGGGTGTATGATTATGGGTTTCATTTTATTTCTTAAATTTTGCAACTAAAACCTGACCATGCAGATGTGTTTGTGCAATGTGTCATATACAATATCCCATATGTAGGTTTCAAGGCTTTCCATTGTTTTTGCCATCACCAAATTTCTTGCTTGAATACTCCTAACCACACTTCCGGGTTACTGGACAAATCCATCTGCTGCTTCTACAGTTATAATTCCCCTTCACTTTCAGTTATTTCATTAAACATGCCCTTAGACATTTTTAAGGCAGTTCAAAAATGCTTCCTAAAAAACGTCTTCTCTGCAAACTCAGTTTAAACTTTCACTACATTCCACCAAATTATTTTCCCTCCAATAGGCCAATAGCTGGTCTGCTGACCAGATTTCAGGTCCACATGTCCATGAAAGGATTGCCCAAAAGGAATCATGGGGATTTGTTTTTATTTGATAAGAAAATCAAATTAGGATTTGAGATCCAATGTTTCCTCTGTAAATCAAGACAATAGAACTCAGTTGCCTATTGTGTTAATTTTTCTATACATGGCTTTTCATTTCCTAGCTTTTATAACAATAAAAGGCCATCGGCTTCAGAGTCATCTTGCACAAATGGGACAAATTTATTGGAATGACTTTTCTAAGCATTAAGCAAAGCTACTGTTTAGATTATCTTTATTTCTGAATAACAATTGAGTTCTGTATCTTGTTCTATCTCATAGTGCTCTTAGATTTGTTTTTGACAAGACAGAGAAAGAAAAGAAAGGGATATCCTTTACTATGGTGTGTCCAGACAGTGAAAATATATTTTATCATCTAAGCAATCTTTATCTTCTTATCTATTTTTACTATACCTTCTCATATGTGTATTTTTCAGCTTTCTCTAATGGGAACTTGCTGAGAAAGAGGACTAAGTTTTGCCAAAGCTGTAAACAATATCTGATCATCTGGTGCTCAGATCAGATTTTTTTTTAATTACTGAGAGATTTCATAAACTGAGCACTAAGCCAGTTGCTGGGAATGCAAAGATGATTAAAATTCTACCCATAGGGATCTTAAAATCTAGATAAGTAAATAGATAATAACAATACCATACAGAAAACGATGCTAAAACAGGGTACTGTGAGAAGGACACATTCAAGAGAAATGAAAAAACATGTATTAGAGGTGAACTTGTCTAAACCAAATCTCCATTTGGTCTCATTTGCATGATCAAATTATAATGAAATATCATCTTTCATCTTTTACATTGATTTAGGAATTATTTTTATTATACATATTTGGAAGCACAATCTTCTCCTGCAAACATTAGACAGCTATCAGTCTGTGAGTCTAAACTATAAAACCAAGTGCAGCAGGTTAATTCTGGTTATGTGAGACCTAAATTATGCCTTGATAAATGATCCAATTTAATCAATAGCACCATTTAGAGGATATGAATATCATTTAAAAAATATTTTAATACATGAAGTAGCTGCACAGACCATAGTCACCCAGAGTTCAAGGATTAATCAGCATTAAATACTGCTGAAATGATAATAGGAAAAATATGTCAAATAAAATTTTTTGTCTAAATGCTTCAATTCAGAAGACAGAAAAAACTGCTTAAATTGCAAAAATTCCTATGGAAAATTCTTAATTATTAAAAATATTTGTAATATTAAAAATATTGTAAATAAGAAATTTTTTTGAAAATAAATGAAAGGCAGTATATTCAAAGTCTCTAGTTTATCACGCATTAAAATATTGGCCCACACCTTGGCAGGTGATCTCACTGCCTTCCCCCCTATGTGGGACCTGACTCCAAGGGGTGGAAATCTCCCTGGCAACGCAGGATATGACCCCCTGGAATGAATCTGAACCCAGCATCGTGGGATTGAGAACATCTTCTTGACCAAAAGGGGGATGCGAAATGAGACAAAATAGTTTCGGTGGCTGAGAGATTCCTAATGGAGTTGAGAGGTCACTCTGGTGGACATTCTTAAGCACTATATAGATAACACTTTTTAGTTTTTAATGTATTGGAATGGCTAGAGATAAATACCTGAAACTACCAAACTCCAACCCAGTAGCCTTGACTCTGGAAGATGATTGTATAACAATGTAGATTACAAGGGGTGACAGTGTGATTGTGAAGCTTTGTGGATCACACTCCCTTTATCTAGTGTATGGATGGAAGAGTAGAAAAATGGGGACAAAAACTAAATGAAAAATAGGGTGGGATGGGGGGATGATTTGGGTGCTCTTTTTTACTTTTATTTTTTATTCTTATTTTGATTCTTTCTGGTATAAGGAAAATGTTCAAAAATAGATTGGGATTATGAATGTACAACTATATAATGGTACTGTGAACAGTTGATTCTATACCATGGATGATTGTATGGTATGTGAATGTATCTCAATAAAACTGAATTAAAAAAAAATCCTGGCCCAGCACATCCATCCACCTTTATCACTGAAGGAGTGGAAACTGATTTGTAGGAAGTCATTTCTGATCCTCGCAATAAGTAACTGCAATTTCTTGCTTGCTCTATTTTTCAAATTTTTATTTTTTTCCCCAGATTAATTACCTGGAATACAACTTCAAAACTGAGGTGGGAGACTGGTGAGCTGTATGTTTTAGTTACTCCTCCAGGAAAGCAGGTAAAAAGCCAGGAACTGCGTGGACTGGACACCACAGAGCAATCTGTCTTTGGGCATACTTCATACAACACTCATGAAAACGTGGAACTGCTGAGATCAGCGAAATCTGTAAGTTTTTGCGGCCAGGGGACCCGCGCCCCTCCCTGCCAGGCTCAGTCCCGGGGGAGGAGGGGCTGTCAGCTCCGGGAAGGAGAAGGGAGAATTGCAGTGGCTGCTCTTATCGGAAACTCATTCTACTGATTCAAACTCCAACCATAGATAGACTGAGACCAGACACCAGAGACTCTGAGAGCAGCCAGCCCAGCAGAGAGGAGACAGGCATAGAAAAAAAACAACACGAAAAACTCCAAAATAAAAGCAGAGGATTTTTGGAGTTCTGGTGAACACAGAAAGGGGAAGGGCGGAGATCAGGCCTTGAGGCGCATATGCAAATCCCGAAGCAAAGCTGATCTCTCTGCCCTGTGCACCTTTCCTTAATGGCCCTGGTTGCTTTGTCTATTAGCATTTCAATAACCCATTAGATCTCTGAGGAGGAGGGCCGTTTTTTTTTTTTTTTTTTTCTTTTTAAATCCTTTTTGCTTTTTCTAAAACAATTACTCTAAGAAGCTCAATACAGAAAGCTTCAAAGAATTGAAATTTGGGCACGTCAAGTCAAGAGCAGAACTAAGAGAGCTCTGAGACAAAAGGCAATAATCCAGTGGCTGAGAAAATTCACTAAACAACACAACTTCCCAAGAAAAGGGGGGTGTCCGCTCACAGCCACCATCCTGGTGGACAGGAAACACTCCTGCCCATCGCCAGCCCCATAGCCCAGAGCTGCCCCAGACAACCCAGTGTGACGGAAGTGCTTCAAAGAACAGGCACACACCACAAAACTGGGCGTGGACATTAGCCTTCCCTGCAACCTCAGCTGAATGTCCCAGAGCTGGGAAGGGGGAGCAGTGTGAATTAACAGAGCCCCATTCAGCCATCATTTGAGCAGACTGGGAGCCTCCCAACACAGCCCAGCAGCCCAGAACTGCCCTGGGGGGACGGCACTCACCTGTGACATAGCACAGTCATCCCTCAACAGAGGACCCGGGGTGCACAGCCTGGAAGAGGGGCCCACTTGCAAGTCTCAGGAGCCATACGCCAATACCAAAGACTTGTGGGTCAGTGGCAGAGACAAACTGTGGCAGGACTGAACTGAAGGATTAGACTATTGCAGCAGCGTTAAAACTCTAGGATCATCAGGGAGATTTGATTGTTAGGGCCACCCCCCCCCCCGACTGCCCAGAAACACGCCCCACATACAGGGCAGGCAACACCAACTACACACGCAAGCTTGGTACACCAATTGGGCCCCACAAGACTCACTCCCCCACTCACCAAAAAGGCTAAGCAGGGGAGAACTGGCTTGTGGAGAACAGGTGGCTCGTGGACGCCACCTGCTGGTTAGTTAGAGAAAGTGTACTCCACGGGGCTGTAGATCTGATAAATTAGAGATAAGGACTTCAACTGGTCTACAAACCCTAAAAGAACCCTATCAAGGTCAGCAAATGCCACGAGGCCAAAAACAACAGAAAATTATAAAGCATATGAAAAAACCAGACGATATGGATAACCCAAGCCCAAGCACCCAAATCAAAAGACCAGAAGAGACACACCTAGAGCAGCTACTCAAAGAACTAAAGATGAACAATGAGACCCTAGTACGGGATATGAAGGAAATCAAGAAGACCCTAGAAGAGCATAAAGAAGACATTGCAAGACTAAATAAAAAAATGGATGATCTTATGGAAATTAAAGAAACTGTTGACCAAATTAAAAAGATTCTGGACACTCATAGTACAAGACTAGAGGAAGTTGAACAACGAATCAGTGACCTGGAAGATGACAGAATGGAAAATGAAAGCATAAAAGAAAGAATGGGGAAAAAAATTGAAAAACTCGAAATGGACCTCAGGGATATGATAGATAATATGAAACGTCCGAATATAAGACTCATTGGTGTCCCAGAAGGGGAAGAAAAGGGTAAAGGTCTAGGAAGAGTATTCAAAGAAATTGTTGGGGAAAACTTCCCAAATCTTCTAAACAACATAAATACACAAATCATAAATGCTCAGCGAACTCCAAATAGAATAAATCCAAAAAAACCCACTCCGAGACATATACTGATCACACTGTCAAACATAGAAGAGAAGGAGCAAGTTCTGAAAGCAGCAAGAGAAAAGCAATTCACCACATACAAAGGAAACAGCATAAGACTAAGTAGTGACTACTCAGCAGCCACCATGGAGGCGAGAAGGCAGTGGCACGATATATTTAAAATTCTGAGTGAGAGGAATTTCCAGCCAAGAATACTTTATCCAGCAAAGCTCTCCTTCAAATTTGAGGGAGAGCTTAAATTTTTCACAGACAAAGAAATGCTGAGAGAATTTGCTAACAAGAGACCTGCCCTACTGGAGATACTAAAGGGAGCCCTACAGACAGAGAAACAAAGACAGGACAGAGAGACTTGGAGAAAGGTTCAGTACTAAAGAGATTCGGTATGGGTACAATAAAGGATATTAATAGAGAGAGGGAAAAATATGGCAAACATAATCCAAAGGATAAGATGGCCGATTCAAGAAATGCCTTCACGGTTTTAACGTTGAATGTAAATGGACTAAACTCCCCAATTAAAAGATATAGATTCGCAGAATGGATCAAAAAAAATGAACCATCAATATGTTGCATACAAGAGACTCATCTTAGACACAGGGACACAAAGAAACTGAAAGTGAAAGGATGGAAAAAAATATTTCATGCAAGCTACAGCCAAAAGAAAGCAGGTGTAGCAATATTAATCTCAGATAAAATAGACTTCAAATGCAGGGATGTTTTGAGAGACAAAGAAGGCCACTACATACTAATAAAAGGGGCAATTCAGCAAGAAGAAATAACAATCGTAAATGTCTATGCACCCAATCAAGGTGCCACAAAATACATGAGAGAAACATTGGCAAAACTAAAGGAAGCAATTGATGTTTCCACAATAATTGTGGGAGACTTCAACACATCACTCTCTCCTATAGATAGATCAACCAGACAGAAGACCAATAAGGAAATTGAAAACCTAAACAATCTGATAAATGAATTAGATTTAACAGACATCTACAGGACATTACATCCCAAATCACCAGGATACACATACTTTTCTAGTGCTCACGGAACTTTCTCCAGAATAGATCATATGCTGGGACATAAAACAAGCCTCAATAAATTTAAAAAGATTGAAATTATTCAAAGCACATTCTCTGACCACAATGGAATACAATTAGAAGTCAATAACCATCAGAGACTTAGAAAATTCACAAATACCTGGAGGTTAAACAACACACTCCTAAACAATCAGTGGGTTAAAGAAGAAATAGCAAGAGAAATTGCTAAATATATAGAGATGAATGAAAATGAGAACACAACATACCAAAACCTATGGGATGCAGCAAAAGCAGTGCTAAGGGGGAAATTTATAGCACTAAACGCATATATTAAAAAGGAAGAAAGAGCCAAAATCAAAGAACTAATGGATCAACTGAAGAAGCTAGAAAATGAACAGCAAACCAATCCTAAACCAAGTACAAGAAAAGAAATAACAAGGATTAAAGCAGAAATAAATGACATAGAGAACAAAAAAACAATAGAAAGGATAAATATCACCAAAAGTTGGTTCTTTGAGAAGATCAACAAGATTGACAAGCCCCTAGCTAGACTGACAAAATCAAAAAGAGAGAAGACCCTTATAAACAAAATAATGAATGAAAAAGGTGACATAACTGCAGATCCTGAAGAAATTAAAAAAATTATAAGAGGATACTATGAACAACTCTATGGCAACAAACTGGATAATGTAGAAGAAATGGACAATTTCCTGGAAACATATGAACAACCTAGACTGACAAGAGAAGAAATAGAAGACCTCAACCAACCCATCACAAGCAAAGAGATCCAATCAGTCATCAAAAATCTTCCCACAAATAAATGCCCAGGGCCAGATGGCTTCACAGGGGAATTCTACCAAACTTTCCAGAAAGAACTGACACCAATCTTACTCAAACTCTTTCAAAACATTGAAAAAAATGGAACACTACCTAACTCATTTTATGAAGCTAACATCAATCTAATACCAAAACCAGGCAAAGATGCTACAAAAAAGGAAAACTACCGGCCAATCTCCCTAATGAATATAGATGCAAAAATCCTCAACAAAATACTTGCAAATCGAATCCAAAGACACATTAAAAAAATCATACACCATGACCAAGTGGGGTTCATTCCAGGCATGCAAGGATGGTTCAACATAAGAAAAACTATCAATGTATTACAACACATTAAAAACTCGAAAGGGAAAAATCAATTGATCATCTCAATAGATGCTGAAAAAGCATTTGACAAAATCCAACATCCCTTTTTGATAAAAACACTTCAAAAGGTAGGAATTGAAGGAAACTTCCTCAACATGATAAAGAGCATATATGAAAAAACCCACAGCCAGCATAGTACTCAATGGTGAGAGACTGAAAGCCTTCCCTCTAAGATCAGGAACAAGACAAGGATGCCCGCTGTCACCACTGTTATTCAACATTGTGCTGGAAGTGCTAGCCAGGGCAATCCGGCAAGACAAAGAAATAAAAGGCATCCAAATTGGAAAAGAAGAAGTAAAACTGTCATTGTTTGCAGATGATATGATCTTATATCTAGAAAACCCTGAGAAATCGACGATACACCTACTAGAGCTAATAAACAAATTCAGCAAAGTAGCGGGATACAAGTTTAATGCACATAAGTCAGTAATGTTTCTATATGCTAGAAATGAACAAACTGAAGAGACACTCAAGAAAAAGATACCATTTTCAATAGCAACTAAAAAAATCAAGTACCTAGGAATAAACTTAACCAAAGATGTAAAAGACCTATACAAAGAAAACTACATAACTCTACTAAAAGAAAAGAAGGGGACCTTAAAAGATGGAAAAATATTCCATGTTCATGGATAGGAAGGCTAAATGTCATCAAGATGTCAATTCTACCCAAACTCATCTACAGATTCAATGCAATCCCAATCAAAATTCCAACAACCTACTTTGCAGACTTGGAAAAGCTAGTTATCAAATTTATTTGGAAAGGGAAGATGCCTCGAATTGCTAAAGACACTCTAAAAAAGAAAAACGAAGTGGGAGGACTTACACTCCCTGACTTTGAAGCTTATTATAAAGCCACAGTTGCCAAAACAGCATGGTACTGGCACAAAGATAGACATATAGATCAATGGAATCGAATTGAGAATTCAGAGATAGACCCTCAGATCTATGGCCGACTGATCTTTGATAAGGCCCCCAAAGTCACCGAACTGAGCCATAATGGTCTTTTCAACAAATGGGGCTGGGAGAGTTGGATATCCATATCCAAAAGAATGAAAGAGGACCCCTACCTCACCCCCTACACAAAAATTAACTCAAAATGGACCAAAGATCTCAATATAAAAGAAAGTACCATAAAACTCCTAGAAGATAATGTAGGAAAACATCTTCAAGACCTTGTATTAGGAGGCCACTTCCTAGACTTTACACCCAAAGCACAAGCAACAAAAGAGAAAATAGATAAATGGGAACTCCTCAAGCTTAGAAGTTTCTGCACCTCAAAGGAATTTCTCAAAAAGGTAAAGAGGCAGCCAACTCAATGGGAAAAAATTTTTGGAAACCATGTATCTGACAAAAGACTGATATCTTGCATATACAAAGAAATCCTACAACTCAATGACAATAGTACAGACAGCCCAATTATAAAATGGGCAAAAGATATGAAAAGACAGTTCTCTGAAGAGGAAATACAAATGGCCAAGAAACACATGAAAAAATGTTCAGCTTCACTAGCTATTAGAGAGATGCAAATTAAGACCACAATGAGATACCATCTAACACCGGTTAGAATGGCTGCCATTAAACAAACAGGAAACTACAAATGCTGGAGGGGATGTGGAGAAATTGGAACTCTTATTCATTGTTGGTGGGACTGTATAATGGTTCAGCCACTCTGGAAGTCAGTCTGGCAGTTCCTTAGAAAACTAGATATAGAGCTACCATTCGATCCAGCGATTGCACTTCTCGGTATATACCCGGAAGATCGGAAAGCAGTGACACGAACAGATATCTGCACGCCAATGTTCATAGCAGCATTATTCACAATTGCCAAGAGATGGAAACAACCCAAATGTCCTTCAACAGATGAGTGGATAAATAAAATGTGGTATATACACACGATGGAATACTACGCGGCAGTAAGAAGGAACGATCTGGTGAAACATATGACAACATGGATGAACCTTGAAGACATAATGCTGAGCGAAATAAGCCAGGCACAAAAAGAGAAATATTATATGCTACCACTAATGTGAACTTTGAAAAATGTAAAACAAATGGTTTATAATGTAGAATGTAGGGGAACTAGCAGTAGAGAGCAATTAAGGAAGGGGGAACAATAATCCAAGAAGAACAGATAAGCTATTTAACGTTCTGGGGATGCCCAGAAATGACTATGGTCTGTTAATTTCTGATGGATGTAGTAGGAACAAGTTCACTGAAATGTTGCTATATTATGTAACTTTCTTGGGGTAAAGTAGGAACATGTTGGAAGTTAAGCAGTTATCTTAGGTTAGTTGTCTTTTTCTTACTCCCTTGTTATGGTCTCTTTGAAATGTTCTTTTATTGTATGTTTGTTTTCTTTTTAACTTTTTTTTTCATACAGTTGATTTAAAAAAGAAGGGAAAGTTAAAAAAAAAAAGAAAAAAAAAAGAAAAAAGACAAACAAGGAAAAAAAAAAAAAAAAAAAGATTTATTGCCCCCTTGAGGAGCCTGTGGAGAATGCAGGGGTATTTGCCTACCCCATCTCCATGGTTGCTAACATGACCACAGACATAGGGGACTGGTGGTTTGATGGGTTGAGCCCTCTACCATAAGTTTTACCCTTGGGAAGACGGTTGCTGCAAAGGAGAGGCTAGGCCTCCCTGTATTTGTGCCTAAGAGTCTCCTCCTGAATGCCTCTTTGTTGCTCAGATGTGGCCCTCTCTCTCTGGCTAAGCCAACTTGAAAGGTGAAATCACTGCCCTCCCCCCTACATGGGATCAGACACCCAGGGAAGTGAATCTCCCTGGCAACGTGGAATATGACTCCCGGGGAGGAATGTAGACCCGGCATCGTGGGATGGAGAACATCTTCTTGACCAAAAGGGGGATGTGAAAGGAAATGAAATAAGCTTCAGTGGCAGAGAGATTCCAAAACGAGCCGAGAGATCACTCTGGTGGGCACTCTTACGCACACTTTAGACAACCTTTTTTAGGTTCTAAAGAATTGGGGTAGCTGGTGGTGGATACCTGAAACTATTAAACTACAACCCAGAACCCATGAATCTCGAAGACAGTTGTATAAAAATGTAGCTTATGAGGGGTGACAGTGGGATTGGGAATGCCATAAGGACCAAACTCCACTTTGTCTAGTTTATGGATGGATGTGTAGAAAAGTAGGGGAAGCAAACAAACAGACAAAGGTACCCAGTGTTCTTTTTTACTTCAATTACTCTTTTTCACTCTAATTATTATTCTTGTTATTTTTGTGTGTGTGCTAATGAAGGTGTCAGGGATTGATTTAGGTGATGAATGTACAACTATGTAATGGTACTGTAAACAATCGAAAGTACAATTTGTTTTGTATGACTGCGTGGTATGTGAATATATCTCAATAAAATGATGATTAAAAAATAAATAAATAAAAAAAAAAAATAAAAGAGCTCCTAGAGTGCAAAGGATAATCCAAGAAAAAGACATGCAAGTAGACATATCTCCACAGATGAGGAGATTCTAAAAGCTTGTGGATTTGTCTAGTTTATGGATGGATGAGTAAAAAAATAGGGGAAGGAAACAAACAGACAAAGGTACCCAGTGTTCTTTTTTACTTCAATTGCTCTTTTTCACTCTAATTATTATTCTTGTTATTTTTGTATGTGTGCTAATGAAGGTGTCAGGGATTGATTTAGGTGATGAATGTACAACTATGTAATGGTACTGTAAACAATCGAAAGTACGATTTGTTTTGTACGACTGCGTGGTATGTGAATATATCTCAATAAAATGATGATAAAAAAAAATAAAATAAAATAAAATAAAAAAAAAAAAAAAAAAAAAACTGAGGTGGGCAAAGCTTACAGTATCCGGTTAACACTACACGTAAAATGATGCAGCATATTAAAAACCACAAACTATTTGAAAGCAGCAAAAGGTACCAGAGGAGAAAGAAGGTGAGTGTATTAGTTAGGGTTCTCTAGGGAAACAGAATCAACAAGAGGTAGCTATAAATATGATATTTTATAAAAGTGTCTCACGCAACTGTGGGTATGCATGAGTCCAAATTCTGTAGGGCAGGCAGCAAACTGGCAACTCCAATGAAGATGTTTGATGAACTCCTCAGGCAGCGAACTGGCAAGTTCGATGAATGTGTTCAATGAACCCCTCAGGAAGTGAAATGGCAACTTTAATGAACTCCTCAGGAAACATTTCACTGGTTAGCAGAAGAAGAATTGAAGGTCCTTTCTCTGTCTCACTTAAAAATCTTCAACTGATTGGATTAAATCCAGCTGATTGAATTCTCTCATTGTGGAAGACATACCCTTCGTTGATGTAATCAGTCACAGCTGAGGCCAATTGGCTGATGATTTAATAAACCAGTCTTTTGGTTCATTAACCAGCCACAAATGTCCTTGCAGTAATGGTTAGGCCAGTGCTTGCTTGACCAGACACCTGGACATCATCACCTGGACATCACACCTGGACACATGAACCTAATCATCACAGTGAGAAAATGATCAACATATTCAGAAAGAACAAAGAGCCCATTATCGAAGGCCCCAGGGCCCCTTGTCTTCACAGCTCTGATCAGTAACTAATGTTCAAAATGGAGTACATACCCTATATACAATATCTAAGAGAACCAGGGGTACCTAATTCACCTTAGATATATTTCTGTTGTAATAATAAAATGTACCAAAATGTTAGAAATATAAAGAGAAATTATATTTATGTAGAAATTTCACTTCACATCTAATTTTACAATCATATCAATGTGCTGGTTTGAATCAGTTATGAACCCCAGAAAAGCTTATGTTTTTTAATTTGATCTTGTGGGGGCAGACCTATTGTGGGTTAGACATTTTGATTGGATTGTTTCCATGGAGCTGTGACCCTGCCCATTCAAGGTACGTCTTAATCCCCTTGCTGGAGTCCTCTATGACAGGATAAAAGGCAGAGACATTTTGGAGAAACTGAGCCATATTGAAACCAGATCCTGGGAGCGAAGGACAAGCAGATGCCAGCCATTTGCCTTCTCATCTGACAGAGGAAGCCCAGATGCCACTGGCCTTTCTTCAGAGAACAGATCATCCTGTTGATCCCTTAATTGGGACATTTTCATAGCCTTAACTTGTAACTTAATAAATCCTCATTGGTGTATTGCTTTATGGCAGCTTTAGCAAAACAAAACAATCAGAAACAAAATTTCTATAAAATGTTATCTTTATGTTTTCTTTAAGATTTAATAATTTATATTTTAGCAAGTTATCACTTATACTTTAGAAATGCATATGTTAGAAATTTAGAAAGTTTGATGTTTAACTGTAATGATCCTTTGAAGAATATTGTCATCCAGGCTAATTAAAAAATCATTGTTCTGTCAGATCTTTTCTACATCTATACATAAAATATATTATGACTCTATAGTGACATATTGTAATTAGATAAACTACAAAAGTTAGTGACTGGCTCCATAAAACTCAACATAACAGGCCCATAAGATGCACTTTCTGACCCTACAATGCCATATATTTTCAAGAAAACTTAATTTAGTATAATTCAACTAATAAGCTGATCACTGATTCATTTCCACTGTCATCTGGATATAATTTTTCCACTATTCTTACAAAAATGTCTCTTTTCAAAATAAAATTTAAATATTAGTAGGAATAGAAATCAAAATGAAACATTTTATTTATAAGACATTTTTATTAAAGAGCAGAATAAATCAATTAGAAAGACAGTCTTCAAATAATATTTAACACTGTCCTCCTTTCTGAGGACAGAGTGACATATTTTATTGATACCTTGCTTTAACTTTACATAGTATGCTCATTTATTTTATTCAAAGAGCAATCCATGTGTGCCCTCACTTTAAATAAATTCCTTTGGCTCAGAGTGTTCACTGATCAAGAATTTAATATTTATTATATTCTCTGAAAACCACTATGGGTTAAACTTACTCTAGATAAAATGCAAACAACAATCATGTTCAAATGTTTTGGGTGCATGCCAAGTAACTATATTGATCCCAGTTTTCCCCCTAATACTTGATAATATGCTCATCAGAAGCACTTTTTTTTTTTAAATCTTATTTAAAGAATACACTCAAACAGTAATATGCCTCACAAATAGTCATGCCCATATGGCTCAGCATTCTCAGTAACCTATAGCACTATGATGAATGCCATTTCATGGCAGGAGTTTAACAAGGGATTGAAATTCCAGGCGAATCTAATTAAGTACCTTTTTGCTCTTTAATTAGAGACTTCAACCACTATATATTATATTATATGTTTTGTCATGTATTTACCGGCCAAACATATTAGGAGTGGGACAACCAAGGCAGCAAAGATTTTCATATAGGTTGGCTGAATTACCACAAACCATTTATCCTGCATATTTTTAATTAGAAGAGATGATAGCCTTTAAATCAAACTCAGTGAATTGACGTAGATGGAATATATATCATTGTCTCCTCAGTTATGCTTATGAACAGGGTTTTCAGTTGATGTTTACTGGATGACCATCATGTTTCCAATAATTATCTTACCATATCGGGAAGACTGAGGATTAATTATGATTACTTTTTTGTTAACAAATTAGATATACTGAAGTATGATAACAAATTATGTCAAAATATTCATATTAACTCAGTTATGACAACCTATTAAAGCACACTAGTTTGTAATGCACATTGTTATTTGTTAGCTGTCTTCCAAGGGGATTTCATATTTTCAATTCAGTTACCTACTCCCACTTGGTAAATCAAAAAAAGTCCAATTATTGGAGCCAAAGAAAAGACATATCTGATGATAGGTTTACAGGTTTGTTTTTTTTTAACTTTATATTCCTTTTAAAACTATCACTTTTCATAAGATCTCAGAAACTTTTTGATAATTTATCTTAATCACAAAAACATTCCAAGGGTGTCTACCATCTGGGGTAAATACTTTAACTCAGCTGCTTATACCACTGTTATCAACTCCTTGAATCATATGCCCAATAGCTTTAGTAAGAGGGCGAGAGGAAAAGAAATGTGCATAAAGGCAGTTTTAAAATAAATATAATTATCCACAATATCATCCTGGTACTAATTAAGATATCATATAGCCTTTAAGAAATTTATTTATTTTGCATCTATAATCATGAATCCCCTGATTCTCTTTTTGCTTTTCTATATGATCTCACCCTGGAAGACTCCCCCTCTCAGACTTTATACATAATGGAATATGGATGGACAGTGAATGGATCGATGAATGGATGATTAGGGGTAGATGATGGATGTATAGATGGATGGATAAACAGATGTGCACATACTCCTAAACATAGATATTTATTATCACTCTGTATTGAGTAAATAAAATGCAATATTTACCTGCAAAATGAATGAAATCCATCCAAATTCAATTTAATTTCCCACTTAAACATCTGCACAAATAATTCATAAAAGTCAGCACTATCAACTAGATATAGTGAGGGTTAATTAGCAAATTTAAAAGCCTATCCAACAAATGCAAAACCTGAAAATGACCAGGATATTTCCTTTTACTAATTAGGGGGAAAGTTTCCATTGTTGACTCTTGTGTACTGAGTTTCTCTTACTCAGCAATCCAAAATAACAACTGACGCATATTTATGAGCAAGCCTGCAGAGGAAGTTTGAAAGCTGAAAAGGTGAACTTTCCCCTCATATCCTTGTAAACCATAATTTGAATGTGCCATTAGGCTGTTGGTTTTACAATCATAAACACAGATCAGTATTTAGTACCAACCACTGAAATATACAGATTTTCATCTTAATTAGCTAAATATTTTAAAAAGCAGATTGAATTTTAATAGATTCAATCTGAACTGGTTATTAAATACTGTTAATTATGAGATTTATTCATCTAGAAAGAAGTTTAATATAAAGACTACACCCTAAGGAGAAACCACTACAACAGAACATTTATTTGGAAAGTAAATAAAATGAATTCATATTATCAAATCTAATTTCAAAGATACTAAAAGAATTATTAATACTATTCATCCATATTGGCACAATTTTAAAAGAAATGTATTTTAGCTTTGTTTTTAACACACAAGTAGCATTTAATTCAAGCAAAAATAAATCCTGACTGAGAATTGGAAAATACCTTAAAATCTCTCAGAAGGGTCTAATTTTTTTTAATTATAAATGAATTTCAGCCTTTTAGAACATTAACTGTCAAACTGATTATAAATTGAAATGAAGGGGTAGCATTTTTTATTATTGAAGCTATTAATCAGATATCCTGTCAGCAAAATTTTAATTGCAAAAAAGTTCTCAAAGTTTCCTACTCTCTATAAGGTGCTTATTGGTATGTCTGAAATACCTTATACAGAGGAGTTTTTCAGAATTTCTGTCTTAAATATGTGATAAGTTTATTGGACATATTGTGGTTAATGTCCATAGCCAGAAATTTTTTAGTTTTATTAAATGTGTTTCTGTATACATTTCATAATCTTCTACAAAGTTTACTAAATGTGATGAACCAAACATTCACATGTGAAATACAGTATTGGTGAATTAAATATACAGAAGAATTGCAAATAGAGTCCATTGACTTTTGGCCAATAATCAAGGCAGAATCTTCTACTCAAATATAAATATTAGCAATAGAGTCAAGAAAATAAAATTCATGAATTAGCTAACTGTTCTTTCTGATATGAATATTAGCTGTGATTATATAGATACACTACAAGGAGACTTTTAAAAGCCATTTTTATGAAGAAATCATGCTAGTATTATTCAAACTGTTTGCGGAGGAAAAGTTTAAAAAAATAAGATGGGTCAACTTTCCTTTTGATGTCACAATAGGAAAAATAGGTTGGTTACATTAACTTGAAATTTTTAAAAAAAATCACACACATGAAGAAGACAATATTCTATCCTACTCAGGAAAAGAGCTGTCATGGGAATAGACCATAAACATATTGTCTACAGTTTTCTGGGACTTCTTTCCAAGAATGGTGATTTTGAGGCTAGTGCGTAGAGACATCCTTCACTCAGCTATACAAGGAACAATTGCTTTAAATTAGAGCCAAGGAAACATAAAGAGATGCATTACTAATTAATAACCTCAAAGTAATTGTGAAGCACTGATTAGCAAAAGGACCATATAAGATACCCATGTAAGACATAAAGCATAGTGAATATATATACACATGCATGTGACATGCCACACCTACTTCTAAGACAATTTTATCACAAGATACACATGTAGTTTTTGGCACACAGATTTTGCCTATATTATGCTAAATTTATCTCAAAATATTTCAAGTTATATTATAAATGACATTTTTAGCAATTCAAATTTCAATTGCATATTAATAGAATATAGAAATATTATTTTTGTATATTGACCTTGTATTCTGCAAACCTTCCTAAAATCAATTATTATTCCTATTAGCTTTGTGTAGTTCCTTTGAGGCTTTTTTCCCAATGAAAGTAATCTTGTCTGGGAATAAGGTTTTATTTCTTCCTTTCCAGTCATATGACTTTATTAATTTTCTTGCCTTAATGCACTGGCTATAAGACCTTAAGTACAATGCAGCACAGAAGTGATGAGACTGGCTATACTTCCCTGTTCTCCTAACCTTAGTGACAAAGCTTTCAGTTTTTCATCATTATCATATTAGCTAAAGGAGTTTTCACTGATGCACATTAATATGGTAATGAAATTCTCTTCTATTCTTTATTTGCTGAGAGTAATTTTTCTTTCATGAATGTATGTTGAATTTTGTCAAGAGCTATTTCTGCATTTATTGAGAAATTAATCACCTGAGATAAACCCCATTGATCTTGGTGTATTCTTTTTGTATATTTATGGATTCCATTACTAATATTTTTATGGGTACAAATGTATCCATGTTCATGAGGTATATTAGTCTGTAATATGATTTTTGTTTTGTTTTATTTTGTTTTGTTGTTGTAATAATGTCTTTGTTTGCTTTGGTATTAGGATAATACTGGCCTCATAAAATGAGTTGGATGTTTTCTCCTCTATATTTTGATAACCTTTGCATAGATATAGTATTATTTTTTAATAAATGTATGGCATGAGCAGTTAAAATCTGGGCCTGGAGTTTTCTTTGTAGAAAGGCTTTTAAATAGCAATTCAATTTCCTTAATAGTTATAAAAATATATTCATGTTTCTTATTTCTTTTAAGTGAGATTTATTTAACCTTTGAAGGAATTTATGCATTTTATAAAAGTTACAAAATTTATTGGCATAAAGTTTTTCATAGTATTCTCATATCATTTATTTTTTTTTTGCTATCTTTAGAAATGTCCTTCCGTAAGAGCTGAAATTCATGATGTGATTCTTCTTTCTACTGTCCTGATCATTTTAACTAATTTTATCAATGTCACTGATATTTTCACAGAACTAACTTATGACTTTGTTAGAATCCTTTGGGTATCTAATATGAAGCCAAATCACCAAACCGAATATTTATTTATTGAGCTCTATTCAGAAATCTCTGATGTTTTCTCCTACCAGGTGTACCTATTAAGGAACATCGCATCTCTTAGAGATGTTCTAAAAATCCCAAATCTCAAAAGTGAAAGTGTCCACAGTATACAACAAATTCAATGGTGAAATGTTCCATTGTTTCCTCTGTGATCAGAAACAAGGCAAGGATGCCCATTATCACCACGTCTATTTAATATTGTGCTGGAGTTCTTAGCAGCACAATAAAAGAAGAAAACAAAACTAAAGGTGAAAGAGCTGGAAAGGACAAAGAAAATTTTATTCACACACAATGTAATTATGTACATTGAAAGTCCAAAAGAATCTACAAGGTACTAGAAACAATATATGAATTTTTAATATGGCCACAGAAAACAAGGTCAATATAGAGATGAATTCCATTCCTATGAATTAAAACAAGCAATTGGAAGTTGAACATTTGCAAATTATACCTGTTATAATGGAATAAAAATACCACATACCACAAAATATATCTAATGAAAAATGTTCACAATCTCTACACTGAAAATTATAAAACATTTATAGTTGGGCTGTCCAATATAGTAGCAACTTGCTAAATGTGACTGTTGTAAAAAATTACTTCAATTTTTTAAAAAAACTTAATTCCCCAGTTATACTAGCCATATTTCAAGTGTTCAACAGAGCACACATATGGCTAGCGGTCATCATGTTAGGCATCACAGATATAGAACATTTCTATTACACATAAAGTCTTATTGAATAGTGTTGAGTTAATGAAATAAAAAGTCCTAAGTTATTGGAAATATACCACAAGCATGGTTTGGATGACTCAATGTTGAAATGATATGAATTGTCTCTAAAATCATCTGTAATTTCCAGGAATAATAAACAAGTCTTTTGAGGAACTTGACAAGCTGATTCTAAAATTGATATGGATATGCAAATCATCATGAATAGCCAATGCCATACTGAGAAAGAAGAACAAAGCTAAAAAAACTCATACTATAAGATATCAAGACCTAAAAGAAAGACCTATTATAGTAATTACGCTAGTGTGGTATTAGCACAAAGATAGAAAAACAGACTGTATTAGTTTCCTACTGCTGCATAACAAATTACCACAAACTGTGTGGCCTAAAACAGCACAAAATATTACTTCACCATTTCTGTGGGTCAGACTCCAGCACATTTTAACAGGATTTTGAGCTCAGGGTCTCACAGGGCTACAATTAAGGTGCTTGCTGGCCAGAGTTGTAATCTCATCTGTGGCTTGGGGTACTCTTCCAGGATCTCTGTTCATTGGCAGAATCCAGTTCCTTAAGATTGTAGGACCAAGGTCCCCACAAGCATGCTGGCCACCAGCCCAACAGCCTTTCTCAGCCACTGGACACCTCTGGCAGCTTTCTGCCTGTGGCCCACTCCACAAAATGGCAGCTTGCTCCTTCAAAGCAGCAAGAGCATGTTTCCCTATGTCAAATCGTTAAGGCTGACCCAGTCTTTTATAATATAGCATAATCATGGGAATGACTATTCCATCATACTTCAGGTCCTGCCCATAGCTGACTGTACCATTTTAAAGAAAAGAAAAACACAAACTAAAACAAAAAAAAAACAAACAAAAAACCTCTTAGATGCATTTTTTCAAAACAACAACAACAAACTGATATCCACTAGTGTTAAAGCTTCATAATAAAAAGGATCAGGCACTCAACACATGATCCTTCCAAGATTCTTCCTCACCAGCCACTCAAATAAATATTTGTGAAATGAAACAATTTTTTATGTAATGCAAATTACAGGAAATAAAGCCTAAGCGTATTTATTTTATGGTAGTAGAGATCAAAAGTACACTATCTTCTGCCTTTCAGAGTTTCTTGGGGTAGGGGGATATTGGGGATACCTCTGAAGGGAATGTATTTGAAACTGGGCCTAGAGGGAAATGAGATTTGCAGGTTCATCAAAATCAGTACATAGTTTAAATAAAAATGGTTGATAAATACTGACCAAAAGTCAACAAGTAAACCTTGTAATACTCTAAGTTGGTTTCATATACTGCAGGAGAATAAACAGGGCAAGTTAAAATTGAAGACAGCATTGTTAGGAAGGGCTACAGTTCTTCAAGAGAGGATATCCTAGTCTACTAGACATTAAGTTTCTTCTGAATTTTTTTCTGAGATTTCCCAAGTACTCAAATTTTCCCTGGATTTATATATATATGATTGGATTTGTGTGAATTGGCATTAATTTTTTAAGTAATGTATGTATGGGACTTGTACATTCTGGAATACTTTAATCACGTATTCCTCTGAAACAACACAAATCAGGATTCTGTGCCAGTAGATGTGCAACTTGGGGAGGATCATCCAATATTGTTAACTTGTGACTAAAGTGAACCAAAGAAAACATCTAAATAAAAGGAATGTGTAAAAAAGGGAAAATCTCTATGCTCAGAATCGTGGGGATAGGAGGAATTTAAGAAAAGAATGGGGAACATCTTACTAATTTGCATTTTTAACATCTCAGTGATTCTTGAGCTCCAGCTGGCAGGTCCAAACTCTTGCTTTTTTTTGCCCACCATCCAAAAGCCCTTGTCTAATCTTGAAAACTGCAGGAATCCCCTAATACCTGAGGATATGTCACCTAAGTATTTGCTTTATCCTGGGTTTGCCTCAAGCAATAAAGCATGATGCAGTATTTCAGATATGCCACGCGTGTAACCCAGATGCCATCCGGGGCTTACCTGCCATTTAGATACTTAAGAAAATATAATTTAAAAGTACATCTTTATTCCCTGTGCAAATCTGATGCCTTCCCCACAATTTTTACAAATCTCCAAACTTACTTCTGGGTTTTGTCTGTCTCTGCTCTTGTGTTTATGTGAGATCTTGGTGCAGCCTGGCAAGACACGTTAGCCCTTTTGTTGGTTTCCATAAAAGAGTGTCACAAGAATCCATTTGGTAACTTTGCTGAAGATTTAGAGTAGTTTCACGGAAGAATTGGGTCACACACTACAGAGCCTTCTACTATCTTCTTGGTTTCAATTCCTCATTCTGCTACCAGCAAAAGAGTCTGTGCCCCCTCTGCACGTTGCAAAAACCCCTGGGAAATACAGCAACCTTCCCCCAACTCACCCCCCAGCCCAGCTCTCTCTCACACACAGACACGCAAACATACACATATACTCCTCTGCCTTCCCTTATTCCATACATTCCCTACCTTATTAGTGATTCTACCATACAGGATAATTACCTATTTGTAAAAGTCACAACTATTTTCACATCTAATCTGTTTTTAAGGACCTTGTGAGAAAGAAATTCCAATATCCTAATTTCACACTATTAAATCATTTTTGCTGGCAACTTGATAATAAGTTACAATAAATGTTGATCCTAATAAGTTATGATAAATATTGATCTCCGTTTCTGTCAGAGGGTTCATCTCTGGGAATACACAACAGTGACTTCAATGTTTTTTAAAAAAATATGCAAAACTAGGCAACACAAAAAATTTATCTAGATCTATGTTCCACAAAGCCTTTCCTAAATTGTCATATAAGTATACATTCATATTTGAATGAAGCAAAAATAACCTCGATCTATCAAAAATGAGACTCACTACAGGCTTCCTCACCACATAATGTCTCTCTCTGCATGCAATTTGAATTGTTATTGAATCTAATTCAGAACAAATTTGTGATATTTTTCAAAAAGCTAGACATTTTGTACCTGCTAAAATCACCACATGCTTATCAGATTACTCCTTAAATTGTTATTAAATGAAAAGAACTATTTTTAAAGTGTTATGGTAATCAGTTTTCAAAAGAAGATCTTACACTTCTTAGAACATGAATGTCGCTGGTTATCTCTAATATTGATAACCAACATCTCATTTGGTATTTAGTGATCCCAGCTCATATACCAGTCATGTGGGGAAAGGTTAAGTAATGAGGAGTTGACTTACAGTAAATAGCCAGAGGTGGAGACTGCATCTGTTCACTCAACGTGCCTCTCATTACAAGATTAGGCATAGAGGATGTAAGAGAAGAGGGAGGAAGTGTCAAGAATGTACAGAAAGCAAGGTTTTTCTTCTATACTAAGCAATAAGTTCTCAACATCACAGAAACAAGGGGTCATATTTCGTTTTGTGTGGGTTTTGGATGTTTATTTTTATCAATCTAAAAGCCTCTAGGGAAAGTCAACTTATAGCTCTCAAAATGTCCTCTCTGGCACATTGGGAAATCCATATCCAACTCAAGAATAAAATGACTGTTAGGGTATGAAAATCAGGAGGAAAGTGAGTAAGGAGCTTACCTGTGTCATTGTCTTTTATGTGTGTTGTGCCCTTAGAATAAAGAGAGAGGAACAAAGAGTTTGCTATTTAAAATGTATCTATTCATGTCATGAAAATTTCTCTTGCTCAACAAATGTGGGCCTGTAACATGGTAGATAAAGCCAGTCAACTCACAAAATATTCCATGTGCTCTTTCATGCTTCCCAGTCCTTTTTGTAGTTAGTTGGGGCCTTGCAACTAGTTAAGACAATGGCATTACATGTGTCTTTTCCACTGCAATGCAGTAAATTGCCAATGCAAACACCCCTAGTGCCTGATGCACAGATGGGAAAGACCATGTGTTCCACATGGGTCAGATATAAGCGGCAGGGTCTCTGTCAGCCAGGGTCCTGAGTCTAAACTCCACCCACCCAACTCCTAATTTGCACTGGATGTGTTTCATGAGTGAGGGAAAAAAATGTGTTAAACCACTGAGATTTTCGGGTTAATTTGTTACCTGAGGTATATCGTAACCTTTCCTGACTAACAAAAAACTAATGGGGGTTATTGCCAATATTTCTAAGCAGGGTGGCATTACATATTTATGCAACAAAACTACAATTACAGTGGAAGAAAGGGGGTCTATTGTCTCCCACCTGCCCCTTCTCCATGGGAACATAGCTTAGAAAAAACAGTCAACCAGATATAGGAACACAATATATTGCATATATTCAAACATATCTAAAGTATTCTATATTCTGTGAAACTCTTTTTGTGACTGAATTAAGTCCTTAGACAGTGACTACAGCCAGACTGTCCTTGAGGATACCCTGTTTAGCTGTCTATCTTCAACATCATAAGACAGATGTCACTGAATAAGAGATGTCTGGAATTGTTATTAAACTCAGAATATACAGGTAAACATCCAGAGAAGACTTTCCAGATGGTCTTTGGGGAGTGCAACATAAATTCTTCATGAAAAATTTGCTCTACCATCAATCATACAGTCCTGACTATAAGCACTTCCTTCCCCTTGTCTCAATTGTTCTATTAATTATTTGCTGCTATATCAGTAAATTCTCTCAGTAGATGTTATTTTTCAATGTTGACATAATTTATGATTGGAAAAGGCAGTTTATAATATACTGTAACCAGTGGATTAAAGCACCTGTTACATTTGGAAGTGGGGATGAAATGCTCCTAATCCATATATCAAAAGAATAAGTGGATGATCATAAGAAGGTAGAAATAATATATCCATCAATGCTGTTGCTATCAAAACTAAATCCTTGAATTAGGATACAATGCAAACCAGACAGTGCAAACCATATTTATTGTTAATGGATACTTTATCAATAAAAGATGCTAAATTAATAGCTTGGGTTTGTGTGGCAATATAATACTATCACACCAAAATGAAACATTTCTTTAAGCAGGTGTGTTAAGTAACCTTCAGGATTTTTGCTTCCCATGGCACAGTTAGTTTCATTTCCTAGTTTATGACAACTAAAAAGAAAAGGCACTATATGTGTATGTGTGTTTTCTCCCTAAAAATATACTAGAATCATCATCTACAATTCTTAATGAAAGAATCACCGCTGATTTGAAACTACTTCGAAAGGAAATTGCACCCTACAACAAAGTGCAAAGTTTAATTCCAAATGTCTGTGCTCAGTGAAGGTTTCGGGCAAATCTCTCTTTATTCAAAGGTATGGTTGATAGCATCTTCTCAAAATAATGAGCAGACATTAGGATACATATAGAATAAGCTGATCCTAATAACATTGTAATACATAAAGATACCTTGCCTTCTATTTTAGACATGCTCTTGAAGGGTATATAAGCTAATTTTATATAGACTTACTCATGGATGCTATTTCAGACACTATTTCTTCATTTCTTATTAATTTTCTATCAGCAGTATGTCCTAACACCTTATATTAAATTTTTCTCTTTCATGGTCTCTTATTAAACAATTAATAGTTGATTTGAAACAATCTCTTAAATAACCGTGTTCTGGTTTGCTAAAGCTGCCAGAATGCTAAATACCAGAAACGGATGGGCTTTTATAAAGGGGATTTATTAGGTTACAAATTTACATCTCCAAGGCCATAAAAGTGTCCAAACTAAGTCATCAACAAGAGGATACCCTCACTGAAGCAAGGCCAATGGCATCTGGGGTTCCTCCATCACATGGGAAGCACATGGCTTGAATCTGCTGCACCTCTCCCAGGGTTAGCTTCTGGTTTCCATTGCTTTCTCCAAAATTTCTCTGGGCTTCTGTCTTAGCTTCTCTCTCTCTACTCCTTTGTGTCCTTGCTTTTTTCTCTCTATGTATCTGGGGGTCCTCCCTGAGTTTGTCTGGGCAAGCTATGGTTTTCATCCCTTAGCTTCTCTCTTAGCTCTGGTTTCAACAGCTATCTCCAAAATGTCTCTGGGCATTTTCTCTCCAAGCATTTCTGAGCCCTCTTCAAAATGTCTCTGCCTTTTGCCCTCTCATAAAGGATGCCAGTCAACTAATTAAGACCCACCTTGAATGGGTGGGGGTCATATCTCCATGTAAATAATCTAATCAATAGGTCTCATCCAAATTGGGTGGGTCACATCTCCATGGAAACAAACTAATCAGAAGAGCCCACCCATGACATGTCTGCACCCACAAGACTGGATTAAAATAATAAGGCTTTTCTGGGATACATAATAGATTCTAACCAGCACAAACCAGAAGACCTTAATATTTTAAAGCCTTCAGAAGTAAATACTTTTTGGAAAAACACAATTAAACTTATAATCTATTAAAATTTTCATTTTATAATGAGGTTTTATTTAATATACCTTCGATACTTTAGATGGAAATAAATAAACAGAAAATTGAAGCTTATAGTATATGCCCAGTGTTAGGTTTGTGTTTTAGAAGAATAAGCAACATCAGCTAGAGTCATTACAAGGAATCTTGTTATCAATATTATTATTAATTATTATTTAAGCAGGTACTGACTACATCTGCTTAACACCATGTAGTTGCTAATAGGGATAAAGTTAAAACAATGATCCTTGCTCTCATTTGGCTTAAAGTAACAAATACTATGGTATTACTGCTAGATATTACCTAAGATTACAATTCTAGCAAGCAATCTAGTATTTAGTGAAACGGAATTTGTATCCACCTTCTGACACAGTAAACCCATTCTTTGAAATAGTCTCTAGAAAAACTAGCACAAGTCTATAAAAGGACAATAAAAAAGATCTATGTCATAGCAATATTACCATAGAGTTGGGAATATCTAGGTGCCCATTACTAGTACAATGCATAAGTAAAAATATGGTATCTGGGACATCACTAGAAGCTGAGGGTAGGGTGAAAGGGAAAGAAATCAAAAACACTATAAAAGTAGAGGATTTAGGTTGCCTTTTACATTCTTTTATGAGTATTCAAATTCTTTCAAATGAATTTAACTAGAAAATGGGTTCACAAGAATACATAACAAGCATAACTAATTTGGTTTAATTGGATTGCCTCTCCCTTAAGACCTAGATAAGGGGCTTGAACTCTCATTCCACAATTCAATAAAACCTCTCAAGATTTCTGTTAATCATAAGGGAATGAAGTATTGTAGAAGTGGCTTAGATCTTCAGGTCACCTCTGATTTTGAGCTCCAGCTTCTGCTGAATTAATTCTGCTAATGGATTTTTTCTTCTGACTAATGATGATGCCCTCTCTGACATATGTCAATCCAGTCACAGAATTCAGCCTCAATCTCTTTCTGTAATTATTTAAAACTATCAAGCATATTTCACAAGGAATTACTTGGCCTCTCACATAAGGCATTTGTGCTTGACAGACTTTACTGAAAATCTGAGGACATCAGAATAAGATTGACAGCAGAGAAACAGAAACAAGATAATTTTTAATATCAAGCTTCTGACCACCCCACTCCAGGAATTTGTTTTCACTGACCCTGGTGCCCAATTTAGAATTCCTGCTTCTCCAGTCTTCTTGGCTTCCTAACTTCCTCTATCCCCATCCACCCCTTCTTACCTCCTCCTTCCTGGGAGAACTACAAATTCTTCTCAGAGCAATTCTTCTCAGGGAAATTTATTTTCCCCCAGCTCTGTTTGAAATTCAGTGCAAACCCCAGTTTTATGTATTCAAATCCACCAAAGGACTCACCAGGAAAAAAAAAAAAAATCACTTAATTTAACAATGTGCTCCCTCCTTAGAAAAGTTATTTTACATCACAATTTTTCCCACCATTACATCTACAATAAATTTGCTATTTTGCTATAATAAATTTTGCTATTTGATATGCTTAAGGTTGCTAGATCAACCTTAAGCAAATCAAACTCACAAATAGATGCATAAAGCACTGGGGAAGGCCAAGAGGATTAGGAAAATGTCTGATTTTGAGAACATTTAAGTGAAATTCTTTGCTCTCAAGTACATATTTTACCACTGATGGGAAAAGCCAATCTGGATTGGTAAAATGACTGTCTTTTACAATATTTCTATTAAATATCTTCACCTTCAAATATATAAGGCACTTCCAGTAAGAGTAACACATAGTTGGCAGGCAGAAGTCTTTGGAGACATGCTTTAATTAACAAGTATAATATATGGTGAAGTAGATAGAAGTGTCATAATCAAATTGAGTGCTTCCAGAAGATTTTAAAAGAGTTAGATGTTCAGCAATATTATTCACTAACTACTCACTTACTAAGTAAGTCTATTTTTCATAAAAAAAAAAATTTTAAAAAGAAAATTTAACCAGTCCAGCCTGGTTAAACTGAACTGTACACACATTAACTGAACTGTAGTGGTCTATACAAGAAAACATATATTCTGAGTATCTAAAATTTAATATTTCTCCATGTGTACCTCCTCAGCAAGTCATTTATTTCTAATTTGAACATTTTCCAATGTTTCCATATGTTCCAAATATTGTATTTTTGAAACAAAACCCCAATTGCTTAATTAACCTCTCCTTTGTAAGATGTCTTTGCAGCATTCAATCCTCTTATTTCATACTTTGTATTCTCTCTGAAATCAAGAATTAAATGCATGAAAAGGTAAATAAGTTAAAGTGGGGCTCACACACTTGAAATCAATCAGATAAAGATTTAATCACTATTAATGAGTGCATTTCCCCCTTGTGGCCCTTTCTCTCGCAATGTAACACTGCCTGCCATCTGCCATGTAGGTCTGTCTTTCCTTCTGAGAGGTGAGGATCATCTCCAGCAATGGCAATATTTTAAGTTTCCAATTCCTGAATTTATCATTACAGTCAGAAACAGATTCAAAAAGCAAAGTAAAGAAACAGATATTCGATGGAAGCTGTGGCAGACACGATGATGTGGCCCACAAATCCCCCTTCAAGAAGGGACAGGCTGCGCAGCTGTGAGGAGTATGGTAAACTGATAGGCTGCACTGTTAGCTCCTTCAAGGTCTGCCTCAGCTGCAAGCCAAGGTCACACTCTTCCTATACTGGCTCCCAGCCAATGACTGATTAAAGCTTAGTTAAAGGGACTGCACCCAAAGCAGTTTTCTTCTAACATAAATCTTGGCTTCAGGCTGGCTGAGGTAGTCTTAGTTCTGCATGGCTGCCTGTCCCCACCCCTTACTCCCACCCCACTCCCTTTTCCCTTCATAGGTGTTACTTTCCAGTAAACGTTTTACACTCCTAATTCTGTCCCTTGTATGATTTCCAGATATCCCAATGGGCACAGTTTGATAATAGCAGTGGTCTGGGAAGGTAGGCAGTGAAATGTCACTCACTACTCGGCTAGCAATGTGTACCTCATCCTGTGTGGTAAATGGAGCATAGACAGCTTCTGGTACAATGAGGTCCAAATTGTTAAAATTTTGACCTGTGGTCACATGGGAGAATGTGCTGGTGGTGGGGTATGCTTTCAGGCATTTGAAATGTACACCAGGATTGATAAATACAAGGATAACTGAATTAAATGGCTTTTACTAAGCTCACTGCTGCACTAAACACAGATAATGAAAAGCTGAGAGAAACAAGCAATTGAGAGCTAAATATGAGAGCAAGAGATTTGGTCTCTTTGACAGCTAACAAGCCTTTGTCTCATGCAGTGGACAAGAAGAAAAAGATGAAGATTAAGACCAGTATTTAATAATCAGTTGCTAAACTTCATATTCAACCAAGGCAAGTGTCTCATGCCAAAATCAAGGCCCTAATTAGGAAATAACGGGGATGCTGTCACATAAGACATCTGTGTAGACACTTGACTGCTCACCATTCTGTGAATCTTCTTAATGCCCAGAAGGTTCCTGACCTTCTCCATTAAGAGAAAGGACTCCTTCCATATGGATAGATAATACAGAGGACGCTCCCACACAAAGCAACAGATGCCCCCTCAGGAACTTCCCTGACTTCCTCTCTTGGCTGCCAGACCTATAATCAGGGTCACAACAACATGGCTGGGGAAGTACTGAACCAAATAAGGAAGAAAATGGACCATACCCTAAAGAAGGAATGATACCTACTCAGAACGTATAGAGAGGACAAGGGGACTACATGGAGAACTGGATCAGAGGACACTCAATCAAGGGGACTAAGGCTTAAAACTAGATAAGTTACAGTATATTGATGGAGACACCCTTTCTAGACAGAGTTAGAAACCCTGGTGAGAAGCCCAGGAGATGGTATAAATTTGCTGCTAGGATTATTTCTCGAAGTCTGGGTAAAGTCGTGACCCAGACTAAGTGAGGCTGAAATGCCTGAATTGCTATAGCAAGTGATAGAGTAAGAAATTAAAAGTTTTCAGGGAATTGGGTCTGCTGGAATAGTTATGTGTGACCACAGAACCCGAAACAGGAGTATATTCTTCAAAATGGCCTAGAGCTTCCTTTCGACCGGAACCGCCATCTTGCAGTAATTCGCCAAAATGACGAACACAAAGGGAAAGAAGAGAGGCACACGCTATATGTTTTCTAGGCCTTTTAGAAAACATGGAGTTGTTTCTTTGGCCATGTATATGCGAATCTACAAGAAAGGTGATATTGTAGACATCAAGGGAATGGGCACTGTTCCAAAAGGAATGCCTCACAAGTGTTACCATGGCAAAACCGGAAGAGTCTACAATGTTACCCAGCACGCTGTTGGTATCGTTGTAAACAAACCAGTGAAGGGCAAGATTCTTGCCAAGAGAATTAATGTATATACTGAGCATATTAAGCACTCTAAGAGCCGAGATAGCGTCTTGAAGCGTGTGAAGGAAAATGATCAGAAAAAAAGGAAGCCAAAGAGAAAGGTACCTGGGTTCAACTGAAGTGCCAGCCTGCTCCACCTGGAGAAGAACACTTTGTGAGAACCAATGGAAAGGAGCCTGAGCTACTGGAGCCTATTACCCATGAATCCATGGCATAAAAGATGTAAAAAAGAAATAAAAGACTTGTAGATTGTAAAAAAATAATAATAATAATAAAATGGACTAGAGGGCACACCATTCACCAAGACCTTAAGAAATGTGGTGGTGTGATCATCATCAGCATCAGTAAAATGTTCAGTGATAGTTCTCTGCAGGCCAGGACTGATGGTAGAGACTACCAGAGAAATTGGCTTGCTGATAACATGAGGGAATGGTAGGGCCCTGAAGAAAAAAAAGCCAGCTGGCATGGCTTAATTGACATAAATCAGAAGATTATTACATAGTGTAACCATCCTCCATCTTTTCCCAAACAGACCAGTGACTATTTATTCCAGTAACTTACAATGGGGAAAGAATAATACCATGATGTTTTGAGGACACATGGTTTAAACTGATATTGATACCTGGAGATATGAGGTGCCATCATGACCTCCATGTTAGAGTAGGGGCATATGGAGCGAGGTAATAAATGTAGTCTTGGCCAAAATCTGGCTTGCAGGTTGACTGGGTCCACACACTTACCCAGTGATAATGCTCCTAGTCCCCAAATGTATAATTGGCACTGGCATACTTAGCAGTTAAAGAAACCCCCACATCAAGTATTTGGTCTGTGGGGTGACAGTTATTATAGTGGGGATGGTCAAGTGGAAGCTTCTGACATGGCCTCCAAATTCCCATCCAAGAAAATTAATCAAACCAGTGTCACATCCTGGGGTGGATGGTGGAAATTATTGTCACTTTTAAAAGCTTAATGGGTGCAGAAATGGTGATTCCTATCATACACCATTTAATTCAGGAATATGGCCCCTGCAATAACAAGACTGATTCTGAAGAATGACTGTAGACCATCTCAAGCTCAACAAAATAATAGCCCCAATCACAGAAGTTATGCCAAGTGTAGGATTTTACTAGAACAAATTAATTTGGCTTCAGCTATATGGTTTGTAAGCATTGATTTGGAAATGGATTGTTTCCTATTCCAATCAGAAAAAGAGAAGCAGAAACAGCATTCATAAGCAACAGACAACAATATGTATTTAGAGTTTTGCTGCAGGGCTAAGTTAACTCTCCCACCACCAGTAGTAATATAATCTCAAGATATCTTGACCATCCCCAATAATTTCATATTGATTTATTACATTTGAGGATAAAGCTGATTGGGAAAGATGAGGACCAGGTGGTTAGAACATTGGAATATTCAGTAAAGCACATGAGCCACAGAGGGTGGAAAATGAAGCTTCTGAATATTTGGGGAACTGCCACTTCAGTAAACACTTAGGAGCCTAGTGGTCATGAGCATGCTGTGCCATCTCCTCCAAAGTAAAAGACAAATTGCTTCATTTTGTATCCACTAGGTACAAAGAAGGAAGCCTAGCACCTGGTAGTGCTTAAAATACTTTCTGGCCCACATAAAAGATGAAGCAAAAGGATGCCAATTTTGAGTAGGGCTTGGAACAGGAAAGGGCTTGGTGGGGGGAAGGAGGTAAGCTGTGGTGCAAGTAGCCTCCCTTCTTGGAATACACAATTCCATTGATTCTATGGTGTTGAAAGTGTCAGTGGTTAAAAAAAGACCAAAAAAAAAAAAAGACACAGTGTGAAGTTTATAAACAGCCCTTGTAGGAAGTTCACAGTGTAGGCCACTAATAATAAATACCTTTTGAAAAACAGCACCTGGCATACTTCTAGGCCATGGTAGACATAACCAAATGATACCACATGCAATGCATCCAGAATAGCTCAGCATGAGCTGGGTCCTGTAAGACCTGCCAAATTATAGTCAGGTGGCCCAGCAAAATCCATCATTAAGATGGAAATGGTATATTTTGGACCAAGCACAAGCACAATCAGAGGGTACATGAAAGCTACATGAGCAGATATTAGAGCTCCCCATTTCATCGATCGTGATTACTCTAGCTCTACTCTCTCAGCTCACATGTGGGTCATATGGGGGTCTCCATATGACTAACTGAAGGAGGAGGAAAAAGTCAAGCTGGGTTTACAGATGAGTTGGTTCATTATATGTATTCAAGCCAAAAGTGGACAGTGGCTGCAATAGAGCTTCATTCAGGGAAGGCCTTGAAAGACAGTAGCAAGAGAAAATCTCTCCAATGGGTGGAAACTTGCACAGTGCACTTGGTTATCCATTTGTGTGGAAGTGATCTAAGAACTACATAGACCCTCGCTCTAAATACTCATTTTTGTAACTATTGGTATTTTGTACGTGAATGATCTGTAGCTGGTCAGGAGTCTAGAAAGGAAAAGTGTGTAAGATCAGAGACAAGGATATTTGGAATAGATGTACTTGGATGGACATGTGAGAATGAGCACAATATGTGAAGAACTGTGTATCATACATTAAAGCCCATCAGAAACATCTATGATGGAAGAGCCATTAAACAACAAGATAAACAGAAGGCAGTTGATGTTATCCAGCTTTTCTCAGTGACATCCTGATCTCCTTCCCAGGCTGGCATAATGCACAAAGTGGCCATGGAGGTAGTACATTATCCCAATAGCTTACTCTCTTACAAAGGCATAATTAGACACTGATGCCTCTGAATGTCCCCACATTGCCAACCAAGGTGAACAATGCTGAGCCCCCAGTATGGCACTATTCCTTGAGGGGACCAACTGACCCCTTTGTGGCGAGCTGACTACATTGAGTCCTTTCTGTCCCGAAAGGGTCCTTTGTGTTATCACAGGAATAAACACCTATTCTGGTTATGGTTTTGCCTTTCCTGCCTGCTGGGCATCACCCAGCTCCACTATTTAGGAGTTTACAGAATCCCTGAGCCTATATAATATAGCAAACAACTAGGAAACCAACTTTTCAATACATGAGGTGTGAGAGTCCACTTATGACTATGGGATCCACTAGTCTTATCACATACTGCACCATGCAGAAGCTGCCAGCCTAACAGAGAATTGGAATGACTTGCTGAAAGGTAGTAGAGGCACTAGTTCTGAGCCATTACTCAATGGCAACAGGGCATCTTCTTCCAGGATGCAGAATACATATTGAATTAGAGACCTTTGTACCATGCTGTGTCCCAAATAGGAAGGAAACATTGATTTGAGAAACAACGAGTGGTAGCAAGAGTGGCTCCACTCTATTACTTCAATGGACCTCTGGCTCCTCAACTTACTGATAGCTGAAAAACATGCTTACGCAAACTGAGCTTAATAATCTATTCTTTGTACTTCTCAGTTCTGCTTACAAAAATAAAATAACAGAATAGCATCAAGAATACCCTGTGGCCCAGTAAATCAGTGACTCTCTCCTCTAAAGACAAAAGTTTGACATTCCTGAAAATTAAAAAAGAAAATGTCATGAAGACCCTGCATGTAAAAGCTCACCCATCAATATCTAAATCTAATCACTAAAATGAAAATGACAAGATGTGCTTGAAACAACACAGAATAAGAAATTGCTTATGCACTCCTCACAAAAATTTAGTGTCACTGCTGACCTAATGTGCCAACGTCTCTAACCTCACCTCCCTGTTTAAACTAATAAAACTAATGTGCCAAACAGCCTGGCATGACTCTCCCTTGAGCATGCTTGTGCTTACCCCTTAAACATGCATTCTCTTTCTCTTCAATAAACTTTTCTCACTTGCTTATACCTGCTTGTCTCATTCTTAAATTCCTTCTTGAAATGAGATGTCAAGCCTGAGACTGGGGCTCCCATAACAAGGAGCTCTGATAACACACATGTGCACCTAATAAATTTTCCTGGCTTATTCTATGCTGTGCTGTGCACCTGAATACTTTCTTGTGCCATGGCCAAGAATCTAGAAGCCAGATCCAGTAACATTAAGACTCCACAGGTTTAAAGTTGAAGTCTGCAAAGGAGGTTCATTCTAATCAGGGGATACACATGTTTCCATTGAACCACAAACTTTGACTGTCACTTTGGCATCTTGGGCTCCTTGAAGCCAGGGATCAGTCATCAAGAAGTGTCAACAACTTGTCAAATAATATGGACTCTGATAAGCAGGAGGTGGTAGGACTGCTCTTACAAATGGGGTCAGGGAGGATACCTCTTGGTAATACTTCGCCACCTGTGACTGTGATTGGACAAGTGCAGCAACTCTTGCCTGGAAGGTATGGTGAATAGGTGCACAGATCTCCTAAGAACAAGGATGTGGGTCACAATGCCAGGCAAGCCACTGAGATAGGTCTCAGGTAATAACTCAAGAAAGCAAAAGTGGTAACTGAGAACAGGTTATCACAAAGGTAGAGATGGTAGCTGAGGACAAGAGGGAATGTGAACAGTGAAAGGGGGTGATAAATAACAGTTACATAACTGAGACCAACTTTAGTGACAGGTGCTATAGTTCATCCCAGGAACCTCCCTCTTCTAAGTTTCCTCTCAGGAAAAGAGATCCACCAGAGCTTTGGGGAATGTTTCCCAAAGTATATGGAGAAGTAAGTCTGCATTATTGGTGTTACTCACTAGTAAACTTTTTGTACTTCTCACTCTATCTGCTTTTTAGAGAACAACTGACATAAAGCTTATACTATGGTGTTTCTAACTTCAAGAAATTCAATGCTAGTTTATTTTGAAAACTGCTTCACCCAGTCAATTGATAAACATTTGTTGAATGCTTACTATTTGTCACAATTAACCTAAATACTATGAGGGTCCAAGGCAGGGCCCCTTGAGTTAAGGATGTCAGTCTGTGCTGGCCTTGGGCATATGTGCCTTCAGAGCCAATCTTTATTTTTACCTTCCGCTCTAAAGTTATGTAGTGCCCATTGCAGGTTGTATTTTTTCAAGCTTCTGCATCAACTGGCTGGACTTGATCAAAAGGAGGGAGATCAGAAAGCAGGAAGAGGGAAACCAGGATATTTCTCCCCTTCACTCTTTCTTTTTGCCTCAGACCATGACAACAGAAGCTGCTGCATCCTTTCTATGCCCTAGATCCCAGTCAACAGGAACTCTGTATTTCTTGTTTCCCTCGGGTTACCTCTGCTGCTGGGTTTGTAATGTTTCCTCCTTCCTCTGTCCCTCCAGCCTAGGTGTGGCTGTGGTTTCTGTGCTCATTATCTCTGAGTTGCATCACTCTTCTGTTTGGTCTTTCAGTTCTGCCATCACTGCATAATTCCCTTCATTACATTTACGTTCTTTAATTATTCAAGTGGTTCCTTTTTCCTTGTTGGACTCTAACAAATATTCTAATAATTATTATTATAAAAATAACTAGCATGTAAAACATTTTACAAAATAATTTTGTGTCTATTTTCTCATCATGATAAACTTCCATAATAGCTATTGTTATTGCCATTATAAAAATGATAAAGCTAATACACAGCCCACAGTCTCAGGCACAAAATAATAACTTTATTTAACTTATTTTCTATAACTCAACCTAATTTATATTTCAAGTTGCCACATTTTCATCAAAATAACATAAACTTAATCAGTGTCAACTCAGTGGCCTATACTCCTTGCCTTTTGCTGCAGTTTCATGTAAATTCTAAGAAGTCTACTCTGACTATAATAGCAAGTATTAGCTCCTTTCATTTATGAGGGGAAGTGAGAGTGCTTCCACCGGGACTCTCTGGACCATAAGTGATCACTCTTCTGAGAACTCCAGTGGCCCACCTGGACCTTCGTTATCAGTCTACATAAGTGGTGGCTAGAATACCTCTCTTTCCTGTCCACTTCACGTCTCTAGGCCCTTTCTGCCATGCATATGCCTTTTAGCTGCTTCTATATCAAGCTGGATCACAGGGCTTTCTGCGAGTTTTTATAGCTTTTTGTAGATTCTTCCCATAGTTATACAGGAAATAGTGCATAGGGCCCATTCCCCTCTCTGGGCCCATGACTCTTGCCACCCACCCAGTGCTCTTTCTATTTATCATACTGTACTCCTCTCTCAATAAGACACTCCATCTACCTCATTCTTACTCTACTCTTCCATCTGCTTAATACCAAAGGATAGCTTACCCTTTACAAATCCTTTTGTCTCACCAAGTTTTGCAATTCTCACCGTTCTCTTAATTTCTCTAGTAAATAATAGCAAGAAAGAAATTTGCATGCTATTTGTAATTTCCATCTTCACAAATCTCTGCTTGAGATAACGAATGCAGATCCTACTCTTTGCATAAATGGAAGTAGTAGAAGAGAAGGGGGGAATTAGAGGAGGAAAAATAATAGACTAAAAATTTTAATGTCCTGTCACATGTTTAGATAATTTTGGAACTATACCTTACACCCAGGTCACCTGAGGTAAAATTGTGATTTAAATAAACAGATCTCTACTCTTCTTACACAAACAATTACCTTAAAACCAAAAATACGTTGAAGAAAGGAGCAGATAAATCCTGCAAGAATTCGGAGGAGAAATAGATTATCTCTGGATGAAAGTAATATTATTTGTGGGTGATGACATTTGTGCTAAAGAATAGGTAGAATTTGGACACAGGGATTTGGAGAGGAAAGGGAATCCCAGAGAAGAGCACATAATCAAAGGTATCGATGTCAGGAACAGCAGTGAAGGTGAGCTGGAAAGAACCACATGAAACTTTATGAAAAGTAACTGGACATAATTTTTTACAAAAATTACCATACTTCATTCCACATAACCCAAAATATCCAACTAATTAGATCAAAATAAATGCTCCAAGAGGGAGACTTCTAACCAATTAGGTGATTGATTAGTCACATGACATCAACAAATATGGGTGCTCCATATAGATAGTGATTGAACTCAGGTGCTTGTCTCCTGCAAGAAGTTTTAAAATGAGAAACTTAAGATATTCAGACAGTATGGAGGTTCAGGAATGGAGAGAAGTGAGAGAAAGCAACAGACAGAAACTACTGAGGCAGCAGAAGCCATTCGTACATATGCCATAAAAAGATGGAGATGTAAAGTGAGAAGCTTTAATGGCTTGGGAATCAGAGTCCCAGTAAACAAAGGGAAGTTGAATTATGAGAACTGCTGCTATGTTGAGTCGAAGGCTGGCCCATGTGTGGGCCGGGGTTTACCAGATAATGATTCGGCCTCCTTGAGGTTTCGCCACTCAACCACAAGATTCTCTGTGTTTCCCCCCAATATATTATTACAATAAATCCCTAACTCCTATAATTAGGAAGAGAAAAAAATGGTACCAGTGGCTTCTTCTCTGAGCTTCTATGGGTCCTCTCTTATCTTCTCCAGGGCTTTTCTCTATGAACTTCTCTAGATTTCATCTCTCAGCTTCTGTATGTGTTTTATCCTCCTATAAAGGACTCCAGTAAAAGGATTAAGACCATCCTGAATGAGGCAGGTCACATCTCATTTGAAATAACCTAATCAAAAGGTCCCACCCACAATAGGTCTACACCCACAGGAATGGATTCAAAGAACATGGCCTTTTCTGAGGTACATAACATCTTCAGACTACCTCAGTGGTAATAAAATATACAGATGTAATTGTGGATTGGTCTATTTCTTTTTGCAGTTCTAACAGTTTTGACTTCATGTAGTTTGAAGTATAAATGTTTAGGATTATTAGGACTTTTGACTACATTTTCATAAAATGTTATTTATAATTGGAGATATTATTTACTCTATAGTCTTCTTTGTCTGATATTAATATAGGCATTCCACCTTTCTTGTGATTAGTGTCAGCATAACATATTTGTTTTTATTTTTGAATCATTTTACTTTTAACCTATTTCTGTCTTTATATTTAAAGTATGTCTTTGTAGGCAACGTATTATTGGGTCTTCTTTCTCATCCACTCTGAAAATCTCTATCTTTTAAGTGAGGTATTTAAACCATTTTCTTTACATGTGCTTATCGATATAGTTAGTTTTATGCCTATCATCTTGCTACTTGTTTTCTATTTGCCCCATATTTCCTTTCTTCACTTTTCCCTCTTCTTTCTTTTTTTGTATTACCCTTTATTATTCCTTGTTATACCCTTTGTTGACTTATTAACTATACACACTTGTTTGGGTATTTTACTGGTTCTTTAGAGCAGAGGTAGGCAAACTTTTTCTGTAAAGGGCTAGTTAGTAAACATTTTAGGCTTTGTAGGCCAGATACTCCCTGCCACAACTACTCAACCCTGGTGTCGTGGCCCAAAAGCAGCCACAGAATATATGTAAACTAATGGACATGGCTGCATGCCAACTCAACTTTATTTACAAAAAGAAGCAGGGAACTGGATTTGGTCTGTAGTCCCCAGTTTGCTAATCCTAGCTTTAGAATTTAAGCATTACAGTCTTCTTTCAAGTGATGATATCCCACTTCACTTATAGTAAAAAAAAAAAAAAAAAAAGTCCTACAATAGCATACTCCTTTTTCTCCCCTCCAAACCTTTATGTTATTGTTGCCACACACCTTTATCTATATATGCCATAAACCCACACTAATTGTATTTGTTTAGTCATTTTTTAAGATATTTAAATAAAATGAAAACATGTCATATATTTACTTACATAGTTACTATTTCTGTAGCTCTTTGTTTATTTGTGTGGATTTATATTTCTATCTGGTTTCATTTTACTTCTGCTTGAAGAGCTTCACTTAACATTTGTTAAATGAATTTTTAAAATGTGAGTCTACCAGTGATGAATTCTTTCAGCCTTTGTATGTCTGGCAGAGACTTTATTTTGCTTTAACTTTTGAAAGTCATTTTTGGTGGCCATAGAATTTCAGGTTTCAGGGCCTTTTATATTTCAATATTTTAAAGATGTTCCAATTTACAAGTGTCTTCCAATTTACACTGTTTCTAACAAAAGAAATATAGGATGTCCTTATATTTGTTCCTCGGTATGTAATGTTTGTTTCCTATCTGACTGTTTTAAGACATTCTCTTTATCACTAGTTTCGAGAAATTTCATTGCAATGTATCTTGGTTTAATTTTTTTAGTGTTTCCTATGCTTGGGGTTTGTTGAGTACCTGGATCTCTTGGATCTCTTATAGTTTTCATCAAATTTGGGAAATAATGGACATTATTTTTTCATATATTTTTCTGCCCCACTCCCTTTGGGGAATCTAATTACACAAATTTAGTTTTTTTGACATTTTACCATAGCTCACTGATGCTCTGTGCACTTTTTAAATTCTTTTTTGGCTATGTGTTCCATTTTGGTTAGTTTCTGTTGCTATGGTCTACAGTTCGCTAATCTTTTCTTCAACAATGTCTAGACTGCCATTATACTATCCAATGTATTTTTCTTCTCATACAATGTAGTTTTCATCTCTGAAGTTTAACTGGATCCTCTTTATATAGTTCTTGTCTCTATTTAACTTTATACTAATAACATTATTTTAATATTCATGTCTGCTAATGCTAATGTATGTGATGGTTCTGAGTCAGTTTTGATGGGTTCATTCTTCTCTTCATTATGGGCTGAATTGTCCTGCTTCTTTGAACTGAAAAACTTTGTGTATATAAATATTTTTCTATTTTACTTTTATGCTGTATCTTTGTGCACATAAATATTTTTGAGCTTTGTTTTGGGACACAGTTAAGTTACTCGAAAACTCTTTGATCTGTTCGAATCTTGCTTTTAATATTTCTTAGGTTTGAGGAAGCTGTGCTTCGTCTAGGATAATTATTCCCCACTACTGATGCTAGAGCTTCCTGCATGCAGTAACTAATTTCCTGTGAATCATGAGTTTTTCTAATTGGACTGTTGGTAGCAGATGTTATTTCCAGCTCTGTAGGGGTATCCAGCCTCATTACCTCTATTCTTTTAGTGTGGGTCTTTCCCCAGTCTTAGGTAGTTTCCTCTTATACATATGCTGATCTGTACTTAGATGGATGCTGGTGGAGAACTTTCTGCAGACCCCTGGTATTTTCTATTACAATTTCTTCCCTCTGACATTCCTTCTTGCAAAATCTAGCTTTGGCCTCCCAGACGCTTAGCTACATCTTCCCAACTAGAGGCTGTCAAGCATCACCAGATTCCCCCTCCCTTTACCATATCCTGGAAACTCTCTCAAGGCAGTAAGTTAGGGCACTCCATATGACTCACCTGGTTTGTTGTTCATATCTCAGGGATCACCATCCTTGGTTGAAAACCACATACACACACACACACACACACACACACACACACACACACACCAACCCTCAAGGTACTGATTATATATAATTTGTGATTTGGTTTTTTCAGTTTGGAGAGTAATTCCAGTCCCTGTTATTTCTTTTTGATCAGAAGCAAATGTCTTCTTGCACATAAATACTTTAGAAGTACTGATTTCCAATTGAAATGCTAGTTATAGATTTTCTGTTACCTCTTTATTAAAGTTAAGTCTCTAAAGATCACTTCCCATTAACATTGTCAGCTCTGTTTTACCTTATTCTATAAGGTAGAAAGTGATAAAATTAAATCTCTCTAAGCATAGAGAGAGAGTTTCACTACTCTTCAAATTCAGACTGTTCTTCTTTAAATAGTGATTGAATTTTCAGATTTTGCTGCTTAAAGCACATGGTAACTTAGGGAAAGTTATTGTGGAATTATTAACAATGGGTCTCTCTTACTCAAAAAAAGAGTAAAGGCATTTTCCCTAAATGATTATTTATAAATATGTTTTCTAAGTCAGGGAAAGGGAAGTAATAATTCCAAAGTTTCTGGCTCACTGTGTAAATCAGATATGAAAACCTAGAGAACTTTTGAGATCTTTTGCAGTAGTACTTAATTAAAGCTTTTCAATAAAGCTGGATTTAATAAACCAGCACTTAATGTTAATTTGATAAATATACTGTGTTTGTGTTTACACACATGCACACATACACCAAGACCCTATTATGTGCAAAGCTCCTCAATACCATGAGGGGTGAGGACAGGGCCAGACCTTAAGGGGCTGATATTATTGCTTTATGCTAACTTAGACCACCTCCTAAATAAAAGGGTATGGTAAGTGCCATAAACGGTCATTTTGAAAAACCTCTTTGAGGATTAGATTAGCTCATGAAGAAATATTAAACTTGAAACGTGCCTAGAGAGTTTCAATTAGAGAGATAGTAGGATCAAGCTGTTGAGACAGTAGGACCAAAATCATTAAAGACACAAATGTGAGAATACCTTCAATAAATTCAGAAGGAATATACAGGTGACTCGGATTGGCAAGGGTGTCACCTACATGGGTGGGAGCCATGAGCAGTAAACTGGGGAAATGGAGTTGAATCTACTTTGTTGCTGGGAAAGAGTTTCTACCTAATGACAATAAGGACATTTTGAAAGATTTTGAGCTGGAAAATGACTTTGCAAACAAAATAAGTAATATATAATGTAGAGTGTAAAAATGATAAATTAGAAAATTGGACATTAAAAGAATGTATGAGACATCAGGAAACAGAAAAATTAGGACAAAGCAGAGATGTTTTACAGAATATTTTGCATAATATACTGCTTTTAAAAGGTAAATAAAAGTCTAAAGTAGAAGAAATACCATCAGCCCAGGAAAGAGATGTGAAGGAAAAGTAGTTACAGGAAGTATAAAAAATTTTTTAGAAAATTCTTAGAAAACAAAACACAAATGACTAACATACTTGAAAACTGCTCAACTTCAGGAAAGCAAATTAAAACAATAAATAACATTTTCACTTATAAAAGTATCAAATATCAAAATACGACAAGACAAAATTTTTAAGGATGCCTTTTGGCAATACATATCAAAAAATATAACTAGTTCAAATCCATTGTCAAAGTAATTCTCCTTCAAGGTATCTATTCTAATGACAATTTTACATTTCTGTGATGTAACCCAAATTAGTAAGAAACAGAAAAAATACATACAAAATAGTAAATACACTATTGCTTGAATTCTTGAAGCTCACAAAATAGTTTTAATGTAAAAGGAAACTAATACTTTAGACAATAGTCACCCTTCACCCTTATCCCTACTTCCCAGCTATTTATCTTCACAGTCCCATCCATCTACTCACATTTAAATAAATTATAATCTATACCATTCACATATTATTAATGGAAGGATATTCCCTTTCTGATAGATTACATGATATGAGACATAAAAGCTCTCTGATACTGCAGAGATCATAAAAAAGATACATACATAAGAAATATATAAGAAATAGTTTTTCCATGTCACAGACTATGGGAATTTTGCTAATAGATTATTAATTTCTAGTTGACACAAAAACAAGGTCATAAAATTAAATAACTATCATTGGAATAACTGAATGCTGTGATACCTGCTACCTAGAATACATAAAAATTAAAGTATCTATATCATATAAAAGTTAATGCAAACATTCTGTAGATAAAATATGTCATAATGAGCCAAACAGTTTTTAATCTCTCTGTCTCTGAACTCATATATTAAAATATTTACAATTCTGTGATGTTACCTGTTACTTTTTAAAAATCAACTAATATTTAGTATTGAATTTCCTGGTAGAAGCATCATTCTAATTTGTTTTCTGTAAGAAACAAACAAAAAAAAAACTTGTAAAAAAGAATACTGGGACTTTAAATCACTGGACCCCAATCAGAGATCTAGAAGATGGTATTTTAGACAGTTTCTTAGTTCAAAATTCACCAGGGGTTTTTTCTCAACAAGTTATTGTCCTAGTTGGTGTAGAATATTTATGCACATTTCATTATCTTTAAGATGCTTTTACTTATTTTAGTTCTTAAGCATCAAAAACAACCCAATGCACTTTTTGAATTTCTGGTTGACATCACTCATTTATATATTTAAGGGTTTTTTTTGTGTTTTCCTTTTTTTCATTTGGCTACTTGGATTTAGTTATTTTGCCACATCCTATTTATTATACCCCCATTAACATTCCATTCTGGATTAAATAAAATAGTGTGTATATGCATACATATAAAAAGAGGAAATACAGAATGTGTTATTAATAAAGTTTTGTAAAACTTTATCATTTTTCCCAAACATTGTACACATAAATTTTTCCACTGAATTGTTGACCAAGCATTGTTAGATATTTTAAATCATTTCAGTAAACTCTTTAAAATATCTTGCCAGTTGATTAAAAATATTATAAAGACATACAATGTGTGTCATCACTTGTGTTATTAATTTTAACTGAAGTGAACAACTTGGAATAATGTTTAATCCAATGAGTTCTAAATTACCCCAAACACTTATTCCACCTCCTTATATAAGAGCCATATAATCCAACAGAGATCAGGATAGACCAAGTCCTGGGTCGTTTCCCAGATCCCTATGGTAGAAATATTCTTTTGCCTTGAATTTATAACTCCAAAAATTAATGGCCTTAGGTAGTTCTTTCTCTAAAATATATGTTTTCTAATGCAGATGTGAAAAAAAAAATACCCACTGTTGATCTCCAGTGTATCTCAGACTTTAATGTGCATGTGAGTCACCTGGGATTCCTGTTAAAATGCAGATCCTGACTCAATAGATCTTGAGTAAGCCTGTGATTCTGCATTCCTAATGAGCTCCCACATGTTAGTGATGCTGCTGTCCCATGGACCACATTTTGAGTAGCAAGAAAGATAACACATCTCCATTCCTCTTTCCTTTAGCCTTTCAGCAAGCCATGCAAGTTCCAAGGGCCCCTGAAATGTATTTCTGGCATTAAGCAGTTATAAATCAGAATGACTTTCTTAAGGAAAATGAACAATAGCCGTTCCTTCCAGTACGATGATTTTATTTTAAATAAAATTGGAATAGTATCATTATACTATATTTCAGGTTTTTATGGTTTAAATAGGCTCTGTTAGACAGTCTTGCAATTTAATCACCATTTATAGCCTTAGTTGTTTGGAAACATAAATTCTAGAATCAAAACAATGGACTTAATGATAAACTTTTGGAACAATGCCCATTTATAAATTTGGATTCCACTGTATTTTATAAAACCAACTATATTAAGGAAACATTACAATGGGCCTGGTAAAACATTATAATATATGGTAAGTATTTTAAAATATAGCCCATGAACTGCACTAAGCATAATTTATTCATATAATGGAAAGCAATTATGGAAAATAACAAAAGAGGTAATTGATTTATAAAGTGACACTGAGAGAGCATATAAAATACAATTTATATGGCAATAAGAATACATCACATTTCTAATGCATATTCATAAAATGTTTACCATATCAAATATACTCAGTAATCAAATGATTATTGAATACCTCCAATCTAGACAATGGGGACATAAAAATAAATAAGGATAATGTACAGCCCACAATCTCTAGAAAAACAGTCTAACAGGAAAATTTATAACAAATAATGTCAATGCAATGTGAGAGCTATTATTAGAGAAGTATGAACTACATGCTAGAAGAGTATACAGGAGTTAGAAATGCTGCTTCCTAAATCTGGAATGGCTCCATTGAGAAGACAGCACATGAGCAAGATCTTGAAAAACACATGGCTTACTTAACCGAAAATGGAAACAATATTTGCAAGGACAGAGAGACCAAAGCTTTTCATGCTTAGGAATTAGTGAATAGGTCACCGAGGCCCCATCCCTGGGCTCCGGACTGTGCTGTAGCACGAGGATGGGGAAGTGGATCACACTGCGATTAGGAAGAATTTATGCCAGATTAAGGAGTTTAAACTTGATGCTCTTGTCTGAAATATTAGTCTTCACAGTAGAATGGATTACACTTGGAGAACACAAAAAACTTTTCAAGGGCATGCCAACAAAATAATCAATGTTGTGTACTCTTTTCTGAAACTGATCTACCCGAGAAAAAGACTAAAGTCCAAGCTAGTTTTTATTTTCACTCTTTTTTAACAGAAAGACATAACCTTCATCCACCTAGATCTTAATATAGTGCATTGCCCCAGAGAGTAAAACCTTCCCTGAATCAAACAAAGGTGATATTTGATATGATTCTCTCAATGTTGAGAAAGTAACTGATGGCTCTGTAATAAATCTGCTAGAAAGTCATATGCTTTCCATTTCTTTGCTTTCAATAATATTAAAAGAGAATCTAAATGAGTTTCACATGATAGATCATTAAAAATAATATTTTATAGTAAATTACCAACTGATTTTTGGCATATAACTCTAAATGAATCACAAAAATTGAATGATAATGCTAAGAAAAATAAAATGCTTCTTACATTTCCATATACTTATATATTTGAACAAGTTTTTTCAGTGTTTCTTTCTATAAAAAAATGGAAAAAGAATGTCACTAGACACTGTCTCTTAGAAATGTATATTTATCTGTAACTATTTGAAATAATTTTTAAAAGCCTAATTAATGTCTTTAAGGGATGTATTTCCAACAATATTTAAGTAAATATTAATGACATTTTTTAAAGTTTGAAGACTTCTTCTCTGGTAAAGAAAGAACACTGAATATGCACAGGATCAGATTATGAGTTTCAGAAATACAGTTCTGGAGGCCAGTATTAAGGATTAGAAAAAATTAGAAACAGATTTGCTAAAAGATTTTTGCAAAAGCTCAGGTAAATTTTATACAGAACTTTTTTTTTACAGAATTGATAATAATTAGTTTAAATAAGTTGCTTGATTAACATATTTATCCTAATAACTTGACTTCTTTTTTTCCTGATCTGATCAACCTTGTAACAGAAGTGGATAAATAGAAGCTATGTTCACAAGTACTTTAGACAAAGACACATTAGTATAAAAATTCTAACTCAGTAAAAGATTTTGTGACCATTAAGAGGGTCAAAATACTTTAAAAACAAGATCAAAGTCCAGTTAATCTGACCTTCTCTCTCCCCATTTGACGTGGCTTGGCCTGGCACCCTGATTGCATGATATTCAAAGTTTCTGAGGCAATGTACAAAGTTTGTCTTTCTTGAGCTTATCTCAATAAAATGTCTTCTTTTTCCCTTTAAGTTTCTGTGTGAAAAAGATTTTGTCAATTTACTGGTATATTAATTTGTCTCTATAATTAATATCTGCCAATTTACACTGAAATTATCTTATAAATTATTTGTTTATAATATAATATCTATAGAACAATACTGAGTAGGGTATAAAACTGGTGGTAATGCAAAACTGGAATAGTGTTAGTGAAGTATTATTAGTCTACAACAAGCAACGACTAGCTTGATTGCTAAAAATTCTAGGCTTGCTATTAAATTTTCATGTGTAACAAATAAATAGTTGAAGCAATTGGCTATATTTCAACTGTTTCCATCAAAGTCCATGAAAAATTACTTATTGAGGCTTGTTCCACATGCCTCCTGCTTTATTACCATATGATTTGTGGGGAATTTTTCAAAACAAGTTGCCAATCAAGATATAAATTCAGCTTCAATTTTAAAAAGTTATCCTCAAATGATTATAAACTTGAAGAGACAAATTGAGTAAATACAAACATCCATAGCTGGATTGGCATGATTGACGTGATTGACAACCTAATAATAAAATACATCTATTGACATAAATTACTCTTTTTTGCACATGGCAGAATTGGCAGACATTATTTAACTTACATAAAAAAGAGAAGGTAGGTCCACTACCAGGTGAGATTCATATACAAAATGACAAAAGTTGTGTCCAGGAGATAAACTCAGTTTTGGTTTTCTGCTAGACCAGGACAGTTATCCTCTCCACAACCTTAGTGCGGTTACCCTCTCAGTTACCTCAGGTGCTCAGTAAATATTGATTAACATGAATTTTCAGTGAATTTATACACCACATGCAGGTGTTCTAAGCCACCCTCACCCTTTTGTCTGGTGCCACTTGCTGACGAATGTCACGACAATGTATGATACAAATTGGGGTTATTTACAGTCTGAACAATATGAGTTCATGGAAATTAGTTCCTGCCCACCTTGGCTGAAATTAACGTGGGTATGAATCCCCAAGTTCAAACTCATGAGCCCCAAGTTCTAACCAGAAAGCCAGATTAGCCCCACTGAATCATTCAAATGTCAATTAAATTATGTATAAAGCCATTTAAAGAAAATAATTTCCTCAACTATTTAAGTAATATGCCTACCTTTGCTAAGTACTTTTACATCACATTTCATATACTCTTAGGAGATTTTAGAGCACAAAAAGACACTCATGCTCTCCTACAGGAATATCAACATGCACCCTTCATCCACTCAACCCCCTCTCTCTAGTCATAAAGGAACAAAATCAATTAACAGCCATTGAGGACCTACTCTGTGCCTGGTGTTGTGTTAGGTACTGGGGACTCAGTAGCAAAACGTAATTTCTACCTTCTTGGCATTTACATCATAGCCCCAAAGCAGGAAGTAATTAAATAATTACAGTTCTTGTAACTGCTATGTAAGACTAGAATTGCAACAAGAGTGAATAAGAGGGGGACATAATCTATTAGAGGAATTTTGGAGGACTCTCACTGGGTGGTCCTGGAAGTGATATTTAAGTTGATGCCTGACAGAGGAGGAGTTGGCTAGGCAAAGGATAGGGGTGGCAGAGGCTGCACAGGGAGCAATTTAAGCAGAGAAAGAGACATTTTGAGTAAAATATTCCCTCATATGGTTCCAGGGATGAAAGATCCATTTCTAAAGGTGCAACTTGTAAGGAAACACGTAAGTAAAATTATATTTCAACCAATATGAGAAATAATAAAGTTGTGCCTGAAGGAACTGGAATAATAGTTAAAAATTTGTTTTCATAATGTAACAATAGCTTGTCAAAGTTCTTTCTCCTTGTCATAAACGCTTATCCATTTGTGAATACAAATCTGTCTTTGCAAACTACCTAAAATGATTAAGCTTTGTACTCTGTCAGCTGTTATTCACATACAGCTTGCAGTAATTTCAGTAAAATTCATTTTTATAGCAATTTGTCATTGTTAATTTGTTCTCCAATGAAAACTCTGTATACAGGAAGAACAAGGATAATCAGAAATCATTATTTTCATTTTCAGTTTTTTATAGACTTAAGAATAATACAATTATGAAAATTATGAAAATTTAATCTTCTCCTTTCAGGTCTGTTTTATACCAATTCAAAGAAGACATTAGGGAATCTCTAAAACATAAGATTATGAAAAATATAATAATCAGGAAAATTTTTAAGTAAAAAAGATTTTGACTACAGATAAATGGTCAGATTTAGCAATTATATTTATAGAATGTTCTGAAATTCATTTGTATTACGTGTCAATTTTATAAGAACATGATAAAACTGATGTGAACAAACAAAAACTAAACTTATTTACAGTCAGTTGTTTCCAGGTAACTATTTATCATAGAACAATGATTGAAAATATCATCTTTCAAGATAGATATAATATTTATTCTTCTATCAGACTCGTGTATATATGCTTATGTACACCCACAAAGTCACTTTCAAAATATCTGTATAATGTTAAAATAATTTTTACAAAATACAGAATTCACTGAATTAGATGTTTTGTTTACATAACTAAAAAGGACTCGTTTGATTTATTTTATTTAATTGGAATATATCTTTAATAGTTTCCAAGAATCTTATTATTTCACTCAATATGGAACAAACCTCCATCCATGTATCCTTCTGCATTCCTCATTGCCTATTGACAAACATCTAGTGCTAAAGTTGCAGGTGTCTGGTAATTTGATCTCACATTGTTCCATATAACCTAATATTAATATTAGTGATAAGATATATGAGATGATGGATATATGGTGATTAGGCCAACTCTCTTGCACCAAACCTCCAGTTTACTCAAGAGGTCTGCTTAAGTAGGAACAGCAAAAATATATAAGTGAAAAGGGGAAATGAAAGTTATAAATTGGGTGTATATAACCTAGTCTTGTCAGGATTTTCCCAGATTGTACCTGTTCCCCAAGGAAAAATTATTAATAGAAAAATTTTGCAATCAGGTGACATGCCAACCACCTCCAACCTAAAAAGTAATAAAAAAATGGAAGCCCAAAGTTCTGGGTCCCTGACCTGATAGAAACTTTAATGTGTATGACCATTTCTATAATCATGTTAAATGTGAATGGTCTAAAAACCCCAATTAAAAGGTAGAAATTTTCAGACTGGAAAAAAAAAAAAAAAAAGACCCAACTGTATGTTGCCTATAAGAAACCCAATTTAAATATTTAGGTAGAAAGGGTTAAAAGTAAAACTATGAAAAGCGATACACTATGCTAACAATAGTAAAAACAATCTGCAGTGATTATATTATTAGACCAAGAGATTTCAGACCAAAAATATTAATAAAATCATTTCATAGTGATAAATAAGTTATTAAGATGGCATAAAAATCCAAAAAATTAATGGGCCTAATAACAGCTTCAAAATACACATAGCAAAAACTATTAGCACCTAAGGAGAAGGAGACAAATTCATCTACAAAGTCAGAGATTTCAAGAGCCTATCTCAATAATTGACAGACCAAAAAGACATCAGTAGAAATATGAAAACCTGGACAATACTAACAACAAATTTCACCTAATTTATGTTTATAGAATATACCTTCAACAACAGAAGAATACATTATTTTCAAGTGCACAAGGAATAATATTCTTGTGCACTTGAAACAATTCAATTCAAAACAAAACAATTCAAAATAACTGATAAACTGATAAACAATTCAAAATAACTGATAAAGATCCAAGTCAAACAATGTATATTATCTGAACAAAATGGAGTTGTCAGAAATCAGTAATAGAAATACATCAGGAAAATCTATGAATATTTGGAAATTATATCTTACACTCTTAAGTAAAACATAGGATAAATAATAAATCAGAAAGGAAATTACAAAGTATTTTGATCTGAATGAAAATGAAAACACAATATCTAAAGATGTGTGAGAAACCACTAAAGCAGTATTTAGAAGAAAATGTGCAGTACTATCTGTATCAGAAGAGAAAAAAAAAAAATCTCAAAATCATGGTCCCATCTGCCATGCTAAGAAATCTGAAAAGGAAGAGCAAAGTAAACACAAAGTAAGCAGAGGAAATGAAATATAAAGAACATATATATTCATCTCAGTGAAATAGGGAGGAGAAAACCAATAAAGAATGAAACTAATGGTAGTTCTTTAAAAGGATCAATAAAATTGATAAGCCTCTATTAAGAAAGAAGTAAAACTGTATATATTTGCAGACAACATGATTGTCTATGGAGAAAATTCAAAGAAATCCACAAAAAAAGTTTCTAGATGGAAATGTTTTGGTAATGGATGGTTGTGATAGTAGCGACAACATTGTGAACATAATTAACAGCACTGAAATATGTATCTGAGTGCTTAAAAGGGGAAATGTTTGTTTGTATATGGTACTAGGATAAAACTTTATAAAAATAAATCCATGGAATTTCACAACACAAGCAGTGAGCACTAAGTTATACAATGGACTATGGTTAATGTACAATTATTAAAATGTGCTTTCATCAATTATTAAAAAATACACCACTCCAATGTAAGGTGTTAATAACAAGGTGTTGTTTTAGTTTCCCAGGCTGCTCAAGCAACACTATGCAATGTTTCTTTGATGTTCAGCTTCTTATTTCCTGTGGCTTTCTCTCTCTTTCTCTCTCTGAATCTCATTCTGCTTATAAAAGACTCCAGTAATAGGATTAAAACCCATCTTGATTGGGCTGGGCCATACCTTAACCTCATCAGAAGGTCCTACTTACAATAGGTTCACACCCACAAGAGTGGATTAAATATAAGAACATGTTTTCTGGAGTACATACAGCTTCAAACAACCACACTCCACCCTCTGGACCCCCAAAAGACATGTTTTTCCACATGCAAAATTCATCCATTCCATTACAACTATACAAAAACCTTAAGACATTTCAGTAACAATGCTAAATACAAAGTGTCCTCACAATCGGTTATGTGCAGTCTGTCCTGGGGCACAATTCCCCTCTGTGGACCTGTGAAAACTAGAAAACCAGTTATCTGCTTCCAATAGACGATGGAGGTATAGCACAGGGATGAACATTTCCATTCCAGAAGAGGACAAACAGTAAGGAAAACAGTGGTCATGCATCCCAAATAATTCTGAAACCCAGCAGGGCACACTCTATTACATTGCAAGTTCTGAGAGTCATCTATGGAACGATGTTTTGTCCTCCACGCCTGATGGCAGCCCCACCTCTTCCAAGTGTTGCACAGTGGCTAAGCTCTCCCTGAACACTGGTATGAAGGCTCCACCTTCTCTGAGCACAGGGGTGGCAGCAGGTTCTCCATGAATGCTGGGGTACTGGTTCCACCATCTTTGAGCATTGGGGTGGCAGCATTCTTCCTGAATAACAGAGCAGAAAGCCTGCTCTGTCCAAGTGCCAGGGAAGACTCACCCTTTCCACACACATGGGTGGGCACACTTTCTTGGCCGAAGGAGATCTCTTCTGTTCAGACCTCAGCTTCCATGGTTCTCTCCTTGAAGTAATTTTTCCTTCATTTTGCCCCTTCTCTGACCCTTTTAGTCCAGGCTGGCAGTGGTTCCATTGCATGCAGTTCACAGGGGTTCAAAACATCAGACAGCAGGACTTTCCACAGACCTTTCCTGGATAAGTGCATCTTCAATCCTGACTTGCACAGAAATTGCTGACTGGTTCCATGACCAGTTTAACCCCCACTTGGAGCACTATTCTCTGGAAACTCACTTTCTGGAAGCTCAGAATTTTCCAAACCATCCATTTCTGGTTTCTTTGTGCCCAGGAGTTCTCTCAGTTTATACCTTTCCTCTCTCTATTCACTAAAAGCTGCAGGGAGAAACCAGGCTGCACCTTTCACATCCAGCTTGGAAATCTCCTCAGCTAAATATCCAGGTTCTGCCTTCCACTCGACATCACAACTCAATTTTGTGAGGTTCTCTTCCACTTTAAAACAAGGATTCCCTTTCCAACAATTTCCAGTAACATACTCATTTTCTTCTATGGCTTCATTGGAAGTATTTTTAGTATCCATATTTCTATTAACAGTGTCTTCAAAGAAATCCAGGCTTTTTCTATCAAGCACCCAACAATTCTTCCAGCCTCTATCCATTATCAAATTCCAAAGCCATTTTTGGTATTTGCAACAGCAGCCCCCTACACTTCCAGTACCAAAATCTGGTTTAATTTCCTGGACTGCTCAAGCAAATACTATGCAATGGTTTGACTTCAACAATGGGGATTTATTTGTTTACAGTTTGTCACTGGGAAAAAAGTCTAAATCAAGGAGTCATCAGGCAATGCTTTCTTCACAAAGACTGGTGTTCTAGGGCTGGTTGCCAGCAATCCTTGGTTCTTAGTTTTATCACATGGCAAGTTACGTGTGCCTCTCCATTCTCTTCTGGATTCCATTGATGTTCAGCTTCGGGCTCCTCCCTCTGTGGCTTTCTCTCTATCTGACTGAATTTCACTCTATTTATAAAGGAATCCATTAATAGGATTAAGATCCATCCTGATTGAAGTGGGCCATATCTCAAGTGAAGTTACCTCATCAAAAGGTCCTTCTTACTGTGGGTTCACATCCACATGAATGGATTAAATTTAAGACATGTTTTTCTGGGGTACATACAGCTTCAAACTACCAAATAAGTGGTATATGGAAATCCTGTATTTTATGCATAATTGTTCTATAAACCCATAATTTCTCTAATGAAAAAAATTTTTTTCTAGAACCAATACGCCAGATTACCAATGTGGCAGGACCCAAGCTCAATAAACATCAATCAATTGTATTTCTATATAATAGGAACAAAAAACAGAAATTGATTTTTAAAAATACTAACGAAAATACAAAAATGTTTACAGGTGACTCTGACAAAAAATGTGCAGAAATATATATTGAAAATTATAAAACACTCCTGAGAGAAATTAAAGAAGACCTAAATAAAAGGTGTGATAACTGTGTTCATAGGCCACAAGACTTAACATCAAGATGTATATTCTCTCCACACTGATCTCTAGCATCAATGCAATTTCAATGAAATTCCCAGCAGAATTTTTGGATAGAAATTGAGAAGCTGAATCTAAGATTCCTATGGAACTACAAAGGACTTAGAACACACAAAACAACTTTGATCAAGAAGAATAAAGTTGGAGGATTATCACTTGTGATTTCAAGACTCATTATAAGGTTACAGTAATCGACATAGTGTGATATGGGCATAAAGACAGACAAGTAGATCAATGAAACAGAATAGAGTCCAAAACTAGACCTACACATGTATGCACAACTGATTTTCAACAAATGTGAAAAGGCAATTGAGTTAATAAAGGATAGGCCTGCCAACAAATAGTGCTGAACAACTGTTATCCATGCAAAAACAAAATACGAACTTCAATCCATACCTATACTATGTAAAAAAAAAAAATCAATTTAAAATGCTTCATATAATTAAATATAAAACCTAAAACTACATAACTTCTAGAATAAAATATGGAAGAAAATCTTTGTTTTTTGGATTAGGCCAAGATTTCTTAGATACGACACCAAAAGCAAGACACATAAAAGAAAAATTAATAATTCAACCTTCATCAAAATTACAAACTTCTGCTCTTCAAAAGACACTCTTAAGAGAATGAAAAGACAAGCCACAGCCTAGGGAAATGTATTTTAAATCATATATACCATAAAGGATGTCTACCCACAAGATAAATATTAAACAACAAAAAATTACACAAAATTCAACAATAAGAAAGCAAACAAACCATTTTTTAAAATGGGTAAAAGATTTCAACAGCCCCCTCACCAAAAAACTATATAAATGAAAAATAAGACATGAAAGATGCTCATCGTCATTCAGTATAAGGGCATACAAACTAAAATAATGAGATACCATACACCTATTAGAATGGCTAAAATTTTGAAAACTGACCATACCAAATATTGCAGAGAAAGTAGAATTTTCATGCACTACTGATGGGAATGTAAAATGTTACAACATGTGATGGTTAATTTCATGTGTCAGCTTGGCTTGGTTATGGTGTCCAGTTGTTTGGTCAAGCAAGCATTGACCTGATTGTTACTGAAAGGGTATTTCACAGATGGATTTTCATTTATAATCAGGTGATTGCATCAGGCTGCTTGCATTTACAATCAACAAAGGAGATCACCCTCAGCAATATGGGAAGTCTCCTCATTCAATCAGTTGGAAATCCAAAAATCTATAACTAAGGATTTCAGAAATCAGAAAGAAGAAATTCTGCCTCAACTTCAGTTAGCCAGCTACCCTTGGAGAATATGAACTGTCATACTTCAGAATCATCAGAGTTTCCAGCTTGTGGCCTACCATACAGAATTTGGACTTGTCAGTGCCTATGGGCACATATCTTTCTGTCTGCCTGTCCATTTGTCTACCTATCTATACATACATACCTACATATATACACACATACATACATACATACACACATATCTTGTCAGTTTTATTTCTTTGGAGAACCCAGACTAATTCACAACCACTTTGAAAAACACATTGGCAATTTCACAAAATAAACATACATAAATGTACCATATGGTCCTGATAAATAAAGCTGTGTTAGTTTGTCCAAACAGACTGACCAGACAGGTTACATCAGATAGTGTGCCACAGAAAATTCAAATTTTGAACAAAATAAATTTCTCCTCCTTTCATCTCACACAGAAATTAAAGTGTTAGAAAACAACCCATTTGCAGATAAGTATATTTATCTGGAAACAATAACATGGAAATTATTACAGTTTCCCTAATTTTATCTCATTTAAAAATCACTGCAACTATCAGATCCTGTTTAGTTTAACAGGATACTTATATACAGCTGGCAACACTGGGAAATTTTACATATTAATAACTATATTTATTAGCCATTTTTCAAAAAGCTTGAACACAGGCAAATCTGACTCGAGAGCACACACTCTCCTCCAGTTATCCTGTCACTCAAGGGGTATAAAAGCTCAAATAGTCACAAACATGCAACTTTTATGAATGTAAGTTCTGCCTGTTGTGTTGACTACAGTTTTAGAACTTGTACTCTCAAATCCTGGTTTGCAGGCTTTCACTCTTTTTGCCCTTTTGTCATTGCTTACTTGTTCATATGTATTTGCTTAACAGACATAAACATCTTAAACGTTATACAGTACCTGCTCTCTGGATTGTAACAAGAGACAACCATGTCTGTGAGAATTAGATACAATGGTCTGATTTGATAGCCCCTTGAAAAGACTTCAAATATTATTCTTTCCTATATTAGCAAACTTACTTCCAAAATTCATAATGGAACATTTTCTCTCACAAAACACTTTAGTTTTATATAGAGCAAGCAATTCTCTACAACAAATGTGTACATCTAATGAAAGCACATTATTAAAATTTGAGTTTAAATGAAGACTTACATTCATAATGCTAACACTATTTCAGGAAGCATCAAAAGTTCTGTAGATATCTTCCACATTACTATGTAGCACCACAAGCCCTTCATTAGTTCAATCTGACAGCATCACAAAACCAAATATCAAAATAACAAAGGAGTACAGAGACCTGCAAAATAGGTCAAATAGCTCACATAATAAGATTCTGAGTTATCTGAGGGGAAAGATTTTAATTTTTTTCATATTCATATCTCCAGCACATAGCATAATATCTGGCACAGAGCATACAACTAACTAATTTCTTTGAGTTCCATTCAGAAGGAAGCATCCAATTCTTCATGATGATTTAACAAACAAATATCTACATAAATTCCCATATTAACACAATAGATTAAATTTTTTAAAAACAAAGTTAAAATAACAAAAAATGTATTAAGCATTGAATTCTTGAATGAGATCATCTTATAACTTACTGGACTTGAAAAGTCAAAATCTTTTCATAGGGAAATAAAAATGTATTCACAAACACTACAAGAATTATAAAATGATGGAGTAAATTAATTTTCACAGCAGTCTTCTTGTTGTCACTACCTAAATTATGTTGTTTTTGCTCACCAAAACTACATCCTTGCAGTTTATTATTATTTATGAATCTAATAACCTCTGAACTTCTGACAACGTAAATATTTTTTTCATGTTTTTTTTTAATGCTAGATCTTTTTTTAAATAAATTGCATAATGAAACAGGTAATTTATTCAAAGCAAACATTATGCTCCTGAGGTAAAACAAATTGGGCTTCTAACACAGAACTGGAAAGATAGCCAATAATCTTAACATGCAACAGAAATGATTGAAGAATATGGAGTGGAACAAACTAAAATGTTTAATTCGCCCAATATTACATAATGCGTTGCTGAGGTAACCTTTGGGTTATAATCGTTTTCTGAACCTTAGACCAAAGTGCTATAGTGCCATCTTCTGGACAATATGAAGATCCTGAAGGGGAGGTGTAATTTCAAGTAAGCGCCTGACCTAATAAGTAGCTCATGTTTTCTAAAATGTTAAGAGAAGCTGGGAGAAGAAGCCCATGGCTTTCTCCTTTAATGGTAATAATTATTATTTCTTAAGCACAGTAAATATGAAGATTAAAATTTTTACCTATATAAAGCTATGAATTTCTTACTTTTTAGTACTTTGCCTCAAATTACATCATTAATTTTTGTAGCTTGAATATTATGTACTAAATTGACAGGGACGTGTATATGAATGGTCTCATGTTATGATATTAACTTCCAGACTAAAGACAGTAAAGATTCATGCTTTGCAATAAGACTTTCTTAGCCTTTGAATTTTTAAAAAATATTTAAATAACACTGGAGAAAAAAGTATTAGAAAAATGTACTGAGAATTTGCCATTCCCATAAGAAAATGTTTTCCAAGAAAAAATCTTTAGAGGCTTCCTTAGAAATTCAATTTTTGTGTCTAGCTTCTATATTAAAGAGATCACTGCTTATGAATTCTGTTCTCTCATGCTCAAATATAGCTCATTTCTTCCTATTTTTAGTTCAATGAAGATAGGCAGAAGCACATTTCCTTTTTTCTCCATTTTAAGTTGTGGGAGATTTTTACAGCTTTCTTATGAAATTACTAATATTTTACATCCTTTTTTCAAGACATTTTACCAAACTGTATATTCAATAAAATATTGCTACCTAAATGGCTAATTAGGGGTTACTAAAATTTAATAAATCAAAGTACTCAAAAATCTTTACTGAATGTACTGTCCATGAGGACAAAAATGTGTTTCTGGTTGGTTCAAATATGTAACATCACACAGCACTTATAACAATATCTGACATATGGCAAATGCTCAATGTATCTTTATTGATTTTTGGCATGGGAATTTATTCATATAAAATTAAAATTAATATAAAAATAAATCTGGAGGTTTTATTTAAAACTTCAGCTATGTCCTATGTCTCAGAATATTTCAAACAGAACGCACACACACAAACACATATGCACAACACCTATTCTACACTCATTTACATATAAATACTTAATATAAGTTTCTGTATTTGGCTCTCTTCTTTTCTCCATCTGCCCACTTCCTCTTAGTAATTTTATTTATCCTCAAGGTTTCAATTAGTCCTTCTATGTGGAAGACTCCAAAATCTCCACATATAGCCACACCCCCTCATCTATGCTCTAGAGTCAACCCACTTTTCAAACTTTGATAATATCACCATTTATCTGTTCTACAAACACTTAATTCTAATAGCTTACAAATCTGAACTTCTATCCCTCAAAATATATTTTTTCTCTTATTCCCTACCCGTTAACATCATACCATCCGCTCAGTTGACCAGATTTGAAATCTCATTAAACTTCAAATATATGCCTCCATCTCAAACATACACACATACTGACACATATACACACATTCACACACCCCTTTTCACTTTCACTGTCATGTGCCTAGTTAAAATCCTAATTAATTCTCACCTAGCCAAGTTCAGTAATCAACCTCATGGCTGGGAAGCCTCTAGTCTCTCCTCACTCCATCACCTCCTAATTTCTGTTGCAATTTTATGATCCTAGAGCATCATTGCTCCAAAGCATCTTATGCAAAACACTAGTTCGAGATGTCAAGTGAATAAAATTACCTGGCAAAAAAAGTTTGGGAAAAACTATTAACTTATAAGACTGATATTTTCTATGGAGACTTAAATACATTAATGTTCAAGGTGAGTTTCCAGGAGTAGAATACAGGATACTGTTTTTCCCTCTCTTACTTGGACATTGAACTTTCTTATGTGAGAACAGCTCTTATACTAATGTCGCATTGGAGATACTTTCGAAAATACTGCTGCAAGTCATCATCATGATAACTTCTTTCCTTTCCTCAAAAATGTAATGGCAAAGAGAAAAACATGCTCCAGCACAGTAGCAGTAGGCCAATGTGGCTATTTACATTTAAAGTAATCAACATTAAATGAAATTTAAAATTTAGTTCCTCAGTTGCACTAGTTACATTTTAAGTGCTTAACAGCCATGAGCATTTGGTGGCTACCAGATTGGACAGGACTGACAGAAAACCTTTGCATTATCACAGGAAGTGTTATTGGACAGCACAGCCCCAGCGTAAGACTGACTGTGTTCCTATGCAGATTCAACCACTCGGTAGTTGTTTAACATGGGACAAGGTACTAAACTACTTTCATTTCCTTGTCTTTAAGGATAATAATAGTGATCAACTTACAGAGTTGTTGTGAGAACTAAATGAGTTAATATGTGGAAAATGTTTAGAACAGGGCCAGGCATATCGAAATCATTTCAGTAAATGCCAAGTAAAATTATCCATTAGTGTTATTCAAATTGCTTCCCATCACCTATTGAATAAACACCAAGCCTCTTACTCTGCTATGCAATTCCATCCTCACTTGCTTTTTAGCCTTTCTTTCTGCTGTTTCCTTCCACACAGCCTGACTTCTAATCATCCACACAGGTCCTAATAACCTGCCACAGTTTGCAGGTTCTGCACCTTTGCTAATGCTATCTCTTTTGCTGAAACTTCCTCCTGCCTCTCTTATCATCTCCACATCTAAATCCTATTTATCCTTCAAAGTCCAGATCAAATTCCACTTTTACCACAAAACAAGAAATGAACTCTCATGACCCTGAACTTTCATGGCCTGCTCTCTGAATCTGTTTTTGTAAAATCCAATCTTGTTTATTAGTTATGTGTGTGCATGCCTTATTTCTTCAACATAACTTGTCTTATAAACCATAGTATATTTTACACTGTGTGAAGGTGATTGATAAACATGCCCTAAATAAATGATTAAATCATTTTTTAATACAAAGACTTTAATGCTTCTCAATTTAGCAGGTGTTTGCACCTGCACCTTCCATGAGATTCAGTATATTTTTAGGATCTAAAATTCACTGTTTTTAAAGAACAGGTTAATGCTAAGGAGAAAATTCATCTTATTTTTCCAATGAAGAAAAAATAAGATCATAGTATCTTACTGAATCAATGACGTACTAAAAACCAACAAAGTCACAGGTGTTAACAAAAATAAAAGTTTTATTTGAAAAAAAAGTTTAAACCCCTACCTTCAAATGATTGGTATTTAGCTACTTTATTCCCAGATATGAATGATATTAAAAGAAATACTCTTGCCTGGATATAAATTATGACTGAAATTTTATCACTGGGTGTCCTTTCTGCCAGCTTTGAATGTTGACCATCAGGAAACAGAAGGAAAAGACAAGAACATTCAGAATAAGTAGGAGAATGTGAGTTCGTGAATGTAAAACACACTTAAAAGAATAAAAGTCAATGTACTAATTAAAAGTGCCTTGGGTCATGAGTAACCTGGATAGCTCAGCATTTTTACATTGGACAAGCCAAATGACATATGTGATGTACCAGCAACTTTTTCTTTCATTGTTTGACATAACAAACAGTAATTTTCACCTCTCTATTAGAAAGTATCCAACATTGTCAATAAAAAGAAATTCTTAGTTTCCAAGAGTGTTTTAAAGATCTCTTAAGAGCCAAGACCCTACTATGAGGCTTCACTACCATTTAAACAGTGATATCCAGTAAGAACTCAATCGATTATAAAGACATAAGTAATAATGACAATAATTTCTAATGCGGATACCTTTACACCGTTTTCAAGCAGCTCTTTGTTTTAAATTATTGTTACTGGGAAGCTGAACCATTCAAAACCATTTAGAATTTTCATCACCATGTCTATTAAAAAAGAATTGGGAATGAATAATTAAAATTGGATTATTGAACATGTATTCTAAAAAAGTAGCATTATCAAAAAAATAATATTATCAAAAAAGGCACGGACAGAAAAAAGAGGGAGACGTACACATATTTGAGTTATCAAGGTAAATAATTTCAAAGACAAACTTATTTGGGAGTACCTCAATCATACTATCAGTCATTTACTCCTTAATAAGAAATAGTTCAATCAAAAACCACCATTCATTTTTCTTCTGTGCTATCAAAATTTTTACTCTTCCAGGGCAAACACTTCAACCACTTCTTAGAAGTAAAACAACTGATGTTTCTATGTACTGAATTGAAATATACACCAAGCCCTGTCCGAAATAAAATCGTAAAGTTGAACTTGACATCCTTCAAATTTCCCATCATAAACATCACACTGGGCAACACACGATCTGTTTTCAAACTTAAACAAAAACTACTAATCCTCCACTGATTATTTCATGTTGAGTGTGCTTAGTTCAAAAGATACGGACAAAATATAACTCTAGCTGACTTTATGAGGGATATATAAGGAGAAAGATATATAAATATATTGTATACAAGCAATACAATTTTATGGATATTTTAATATAAAAAGAATATACATTCAAATATGTGTGGTATATTTTAAGCATACAGAAAAGCAGGGAGAATAATATAAAACACCCAGTAATCTATCTCACAATCTGTCATATCAATGCTTTCACATAGTTGCTTCAAATCATTTTTAAAACATGCCTGGGTAACACTCCCTGATTCCGTTCCAATCACACTCCCCTCTTCCCCCCAAACAACAAATGCTATGAATTTTGTGTTCATTCCAATGCAATCTTCCAAGCTTTATCAGATATATATGTCGATAGACATAGATTTAGAGATACAGCTATAGCTATTGATGATATATAGATATATAAATACAGATATAGATATAGATATAGATACAGATATAGCTATAGATATAGATATAGGATAGATAGAAATAGATATAAAATATATAAGGTTTTATTTGTTTTTAAACTTTATATAAATGGCATTACACTTTAGGTCCCAGGCTGAAACTTCCTTTTTCTATCAATATGAATTTTGTAAGTATTTTTTGCTCATTGTAACAGCAATATGTGTGGAAAAATAGGCTGTGCATGGCATGAATATACTTCAATTTATAATAACTATTTCCTGTTGATGAACATTGAGATGGCTTCCAATTTTCAACTCTTACAGAATGCTACAATGGTCATTTCTGAGCATAAAGTCTTTTTTATACAGTAAAAGTTTTCTATATGGAAATGGAATTCCTGGTCAATCGGTATGCATGTCCTCAACTTTAACAAGATTTACAAACTGCTCTCCTAAAGCGTTACACTAATGTAGGCTTCTACTAGTTCTGATTGCTCCATTTTCTCACCAGTAATTAATATTGCCATACTTTCTATTTTTTTAACAAATGGATGGTTCTAAAATATACTCTTATTTTTAATTTGTGTTTCCTTGGATGTTCATGAGGTTGAGCATCATTTCATGTGTTTGTGGTGAGTCATTTTGTTTTCATCTGTTACAAATCACCTATTAATATCTTTGCCTATTTGTCAATTGGGTTATTGATTTCTAAGATTGAATATGTTTTGCATACTAAGCCCCATTGGTTGCATGATTTTCTAAACAGCTTATCCAGGCTGTCATTTGTCTTTGTACTTTTTAATGGATTTTTTTGATGCACAGAAGACTTCACTATATTGTTCAATTGATGAATTTTTTTGAGATTTGTGCTTCTGTGTCTTAAGAAATCCTTAATTTACCTCAACTGCATAAACATAATCTGTTATATGATCTTCAATAGTTTATCCATAAACTTCAGGCCTTTATTCCTCCAAAAATTTATTTTGATGTATGATGGATGCTGTCCCATAATCAGGCACTTAATCTTTGTTAGGGCCCAGATAAGAAATATTGACTGAAGATGGCTTGGTTTCCTCCAAAATCCTATGGATCTTTTTGTCAGATAATCTAAACAGTATGTCTATCGCCTCAGACCCTCTGAGTAATATTAGATTGGCTGCTTCTTCAGGCTTAAGGAGTAGGGTTTTTGTATTTCAACCTGGATCATCAGGAAAGCGTTCTCTAGCTCACGGCCCCACTCAGAGCTGGCACCCTTTCAGATAATACAGAAAAATGGGTAAAAGAAGCTCAAATGCCTATGAAAGTACGGTCAGTGAGGAAAAGGATTGGTTTAATACAATAGGGAGTTGTGGGATCTGAAGTGAACTGCACATACTCAGACTAAAGTCACTCAAAATCAATTTTTTATAACTTATTACCTAAACCAAAAAGCAGTATAGTCACAGTAAAGTAAATGGAAAGAACGGGAAAGAAAGACACATGCTTTTATTTAGGTGATGAGGACATATATCAGAAATTTTAAGCCTGGCTCTTCTTTCATACACATTCCCTCTTCTCTCACCCCAACACCAGTTCATAATCCCTGAATCTCATGAGAGATGTTATAGATAGGAGAGTGTTGCACCTGTGAATCATGTAGACAGGAAAAGTTAAAAATCAATGTCTTAAAGAAAGAATACTGCTTTCAGGCCTGCAACATTTTCTGGGATTTGATTGGAAATACTAAACATTTAATGAAAGAACGTGTCACAGAATTAGACTAAGACAATAACAGAACATGGAAAAAAGAAAGGCTCAGAAGCAAACGTTGGCTGCACTGTCCCACAGAAAAGTATGCCCTACTGTTTTTAGTATACCTTTACTGTGACTATCAATTAAAATTTTAATCTCACAGCTAATATCCTTGTTCTGAGTCCACTGATTCTGAGAGCACTCAAGGACTCCTGTGTATCAGGCTTACTTGGAGCAAATTCACTGGCAAGACTAACAAATATTGAATCCACTTCCACATTCTTATTCTAAGCAAACTAAATTGACATCTTGATTTGTACATTGGGTTTTTCTGAGCTTTAGTAAGTCAGCTTCTTTGAATACAATTAGTTCTGAGCACACTGATGACATGGAGTTTCTGAGCCTCCATACTTTAGAACCCATAACTGGACAGTAAAGCCTTCACAAGGTGAATGTGACCTTATGGACTGAGGGGATGAAGAGCCAGGCTTCTGCAGGAAATGCAACCCCTTGGTTTCATCCCAGGTGTTCTTCTGACTGCTCTCTTCATTCTGGAATGACTTTCATTCTGCCACAAATCAAGTGTATCACTCAAGGTACAGTTTATGAATAAATCTACTAAACCATTCCTCATTCTCAAAGTCAGAATTAATCACTCTGGCTATGCACACCTCACTTGTAATTTGATTAAGAACTAAATTATTTTCAATTTCTTGGTTCTCAGAACATCTTATAGAGTGACTTATAGATGATAGTGATTTCATAATTATATATTGAATCAATTAGGAAAAAACTCAAGGTCCTCTACTGGGCCTTGATGCATATAGTATGGTAGAGTAATTCAAGATCAGGCATTTTCTCTTCAATGTATAAAGTGTTCTTACCAATAAAAAAGAAGAAAATGAATGTATAATATGCACAGATCACAAATAAACAACACATAGACAGATATATACACACAAAAAAAGCAATTAAAATGTCCAGTAAAAGTATGAACATAAAGTTAAATCAAATAAAATTAATTGAGGTACAATTTTTCAACAACACATAGAAAAAGATTTTAAAGATACTTAATAACTGTATTTGGGAAAGTGAGAGAAATAAACACTCACATGAGATGTTACTCAGACATACTTCTGGTAAGAGGGTAAATTGATAAAAACTTTCTGGAAGGAAATTTGGCAACATATATGAAAACCCTTAAAATGTGTATGCCCAATAATTCCACTTCTGTGAACATATATAATAAAATAACCAAGGATGTATTATATATATATTCATGATGTCCAGCAGAGCATCCCCATATACTACCCTATTATTAACACAGTTCATTGGTGTATTATATTTATTACAACTGATGAAAGCACATATTCATAATTGTACTATTAACAATAGTCCATGGTTCACTGCTTGTTGTATAGTTCTATGTATTTGTTGTTGTTTTTTAAATTATTATCCCAGTAGCATATTGTTTTGGTTTGCTAAAGCTGCCAGAATGCAATATACCTGAAATAAACTGGCTTTTAAAATGGGAATCTATTAGCTTTCAAGTTTACAATTTACAATTGTGAAAATGTCTAAATTAAGGCACCAATAAGACGACATATGGACTCTGAGGACAGGCTACCAGCATTTGAGACACCTTTCTCACTTGGGAAGGCACATGGCCAGTGTGCTTGTCCTTTTCTCCAGGGTTTTGTTGTTTCTAGCTTCTGACTTCAGTGCTTTCTTTCAGCCTCTCGGGGGCTTTTTCTGTGGGCTTCTGTCTTAATTTCATCTCTTAGCTTTTCTGTGGCTCTTATCCTCTTATAAAAGACTCCAGTAAAAGGATTAAGACACACTTTGAATGAGGTGAGTCACATCCCAATCAAAATAACCTAATTGTAGGGTCACATCCATAATAGGTCTACACCCACAGGAATGGATCAAAAGAACATGATCCTTTCTGGGTACATACAGACTCCAAGCCACCACACATAAATACAACCTAAAATTTCCCTCTCTTAACCACATTCAGATATATAATTCAGTGCTGTTAATTATGTTCATGTTATTGGGTTACCATAACCACCATCCATTACCAAAACTTTTCCATCATCCCAGATAGAAACTCTGTACATCTTTAAAATAACTCCCTATTTCCTACCCTCACTCCATCCCATGCTAACCTGTATGTTAGATTCTGCTCTATGAATTTGCTTACTCTGCTTATTTCAAACCAGTGAGATCATACAATATCTGTCCTTTTGGTTGACTTATTTCATTCCAGAGGATGTCTTAAAGCTTCATCCATGTTGTCGCATGTATCAAAAGTCCATTCCTCTTTTGAGCTAAATAATATTCCATTGGGCATATATACCATATTTTGTTTATCCATTAATCAGTTGATGGACATTTGGGTTGCTTTCATCTTTTGGCAATTGTAAATAATGCCACTATGAACATTGGTGTGCAAATATCTGTCAGAGTTCCTGTTTTTAATTCTTTGGGGTATATACCTAGAAGTGGGATGGAGGGTCATATGGTAGTTTTATAATTATTTTCTGAGGAACTGCTGAACTGTATCCCACAGTGGATGCACCAGTTTATATTCCCACCAGCAATGAAAAAATGTTCCTATTTAATCCACATCCTCTTCAACACTTGTAACTTTCTGTTTATTTAAAAGTACATTCTAGTGGGTGTGAAATGTTATCTTATTGTGGGTTTATTTGCATTTCCCTAATGGCTAATGATGTTGAGCAACTTTACATGCACATTTGGCAATTTCTATATGTTCTTTAGAGAAACATCTATACAAGACTTTCGTCCACTTTTTAATTGGGTTGCCTTTTTTGTTGAATGAAGGATTTTTTTTATATATTCTGGATATTAAACCCTTATTGGATAGGTGGTTGCCAATATTTTCTCCTATGGAGTAGGTGGTTTAAATTCATGATAAAGCTTTTAATTTTGATAAGGTCCCCTATTTATCATTTTTTTTTCTTTTATTGATTTTTTTGGGTGTAAAATCTAAGAAACCATTGCATAAAACAAGGTCCTGAATATGCTTCCCTACATTTTGTTCTAGGAGTTTTATAGTTCTGGCTCTTATATTTAGGTCTATGAACTATTTGGAGTGTTTTTTTTTGTTTTTGTTTTTGCTTTTTGTTTATGGTGTAAGGTAGAGATCCACCTTCATTCTTTTACATATGGTGATCCAGTTTTCCCACCACCATCTGTTGAAGAGACTCTTCTTTCCCAATCGAATGGTGTTACCACCCTTGTCAAGAAATCAGTTGGCCATAAATGTGAGGGATGACTTCTGAACTCTCTATTTGATTCCATTTGTCTATGCATTGATCTGTGTGCCAGAACCATGCTGTTCTGATTGCTGTCGCTTTGTAATAATAGATTGGGAAGTGTGAGTTGTTTAAGAGTACGTTGTTTAATTTCCACCTATTTGTGAATTTTAAATTTCTCCCTCTGTTATTGATTTCTAGCTTCATTCCATTGTAGGCAGAGAAGATATATTGTATGATTTCAATATTTTCATTTTATTGAGACTTATTTTGTGACCTAAAATGTGGTCTATCCTGGAGAATGATCCATGTGCACCCAAGAAGAATGTGTATTCTGTTGCTATGGATAAAGTGTTCTATATATTTGTGAGGCTAATTGGTTAGAGTGCTTTATCTGATAGTAGTATAGCTATAGCTACCCCAGTTCTCTTTTTTTTACTACTTGCATCATATCACTTTCAACCTACTTATGTCTGTAAATTTGAGTTTCTTGTAAATAGCATATAGTTGGGTCATGCTTTTTTATCCATTCTGCCAATCTCTGCCTATTCACTAGACAGTTTAACCCATTTACATTTAAAGTTACTATTGATATTGCAGTACTATCTTCTGCCATTGTGCTATTTTTTATCTCATATCTATTATGTACCCCATTTTTTCCATTAATGCCTACTTTTATATTTATTCAATTTTTTGTGTTGTACCATATTGAGTGCCTTCTCTTTTTTATCTCGATATATTTTTTATATATATTCCTGGTGGTTATAAAAGGGTTAAAATTTAACATACTAAATATATAACAATCACATTTGGTTTGATACCAACCTAACTCCAAGAGCATCCACATTTACTTTTTCTATACTCCTCTCTCTCTCCACCTTTTTTCTACTTGTTACCACTTATATTTTTGTACACTGTATGTGCAACACTATATATTTATCATTACTTTTATGCATTTTCATTTTAGCACCTGTAGGAAGTAAGAAGTGGAGTTATATACCAGAATACACTACAATAATGCTGACATTTATAATTACTCAAATGGTTACCTTTATTGCAGGTCTTTATTTCTTTATACCACTTTGAACCACATTATAATGTCTTTCAGTCTGAAGAACTCCCTTTAGCATTGCTTGTAGGACAGTCTAGGGAGATGAACTCCCTTAGCTTTTGTTTATCATGGAATTTCTTAATCTCTCCATTTTTAAAAGAAAGTCTCATCAGATGTAAAATTCTTGGATGGCAGTTGTTTTCTTTCAGTACCTTAAATATTTCCACCCATTGCCTTCTTACCTCCATGGTTTCTGATGAGAAATCAGCTCCCAATCTAATTGGGACTCCCTCATACATAACACATTGCTTTCCTCTGGCCGGTTTCAGAATTCTCTCCTTGTCCTTTGCATTCAATAATGTGATCAATATATGATGATGTGCATTTTTCTTCATGTTTGCCTGTTTGGTGTTCTCTAGGCTTCTTGGATATGCATACTCATTTCTTTTGCTAAGTTTGGGAAGTTCTCTGTCATTATTTCTTTGAATAATCCTTCTGCCCCTTTCTATCTTTTTTCTCCTAGGACTCCCCCAATGTAGATATTGGTACACTTGATGGTGTTCCAGAGGTGTCAGGCTATTTTTTGCTTTTCATAATTATTTTTTTCTTTCTGCTCCTCAGCCTGAATCATTTCAAGGAACTTGTCTTTGAGTTCAATGATTGTTTCTTCTGCCAGCTCCAATCTGCTCTTGAAACCCTCCTGGGTATTTTTCATTTCAGTTATTCTGCTCTTCAACTCCAGTAGTTTTGTTTGGTTCCTTTTTTAAAATGTCTAGCTCTTTATTGAGATTATCATATTGTTCATTCATTGTTTTCCTAAAATCCTTCCATTCTTTCTCTGTATTTAACTTCATCTCCTTGAGAATAATGAAGATCATTTTTTCTAAATCTTTGCCTGGTTTGTCCTTAGTCTGGTCTTCATTGATGTTTTCTGGATTTTTATCCTCTTCCATCATTTCCTGTTTCTTGGTTTTGTAGCATTTTATTGCACACTGTACATTTAAATATTTTAAAATGTTAATTTTGGTACTTATTCCCTGAGATGCCTGTTTTCTGAGTTTGTAACCACTGGTGATACGACAGATATTTTCCTGAATATCAGCCTTTACACCAGGAAGGTCTGCCCAAGGTTAATGCTAATTGATGGCTTCTCTCTGTCTTTTCTGGACTGTGTCTTGTCCTTGGCATATGCTTGTTAGTGACATAAGAGTTCCCCTGTTTACAGGAGTTTGAATGTCCCCTCTATGTCCTAGGAGACAGACCTTCTCCCTCTCCCAAGTGTTCCACTGCAGGACTTACAGTAGTTAAGCAATTGCCCTCAATTTTTTCTTACACTGCTTTCATTGTCTCAAATTGATTTTGCCTGGAAGGCAAACTGTAGAAGAATAGGCAAGTCAGAGAGGAGTTTCCCAAGTCAATCTTTCCCAGCCAGAACAAGGCCAGGGACCACAAAGGCAGCAATGGATTGCTCCAGACTGCCCGGGGAAAGGTATAAGGGAGGGGCCAGAAAGGGCTCCAGAAGTTTCTTTCACGGGTCCCCAAAGATGTGCTTTCTTGACTCAGCACCTGCCCAGCAAATGCAAACTTTCAACCATCCTCTGCAACTCTAAGGAAACATATTTAAGTCTCTTCTGCTGCCTTTGCCTGGGGTACGTTGTTACAATGGCTGCCCTTGGAGCCCGGCCCCCAGAGACTTGAAGTAGCTGATCAAAAACAGTGATCAACAATCAGGCTCACCCATCCCAGCCTGGATCTTGGGGAAATAATTTCTTATGCCCCTCCAGTAACAGCAAGCTATGCCAGAGGCTAGACCATACTGCTGCCTGCCACAAAATTGAGGGATGAACAACAATAACTGCCATGCAGAGAAAGCAATTCACTTGTCTCTACAACAATTTAACAGCTTCTTCCTACCCTCTGGATGCCACACAGTATTCTACTGGACTCTGGAATTTCAAGATAGTTGATTCAGTTAATAGTTGTTCTGGTGGAGAGAATGATTCCTGGAGCTTTCTACACCACCATCTTCTGTACCTTTCCAATTTCTCATACCAACAACCTTCCCCTTTTTTTCACTAGAAAGCTTTCCCTTTTCACTGCCAACCTTTAATTCACTGACAAATCCAAGTGATTATGGCTGATGCCCTTGCTGTAGCAACCTCTGAATAAATGGCCTCTGTTCTCATTTGAGCTTTCTTTGTTTATTTCCACTGACCTCTTTTTCAAAATTTCAGTGACATTAATGTAACTTAATTCTTCACAGATGCACTTTTGAGGCTGCCTTTATTATTCTCTTGGGAATATTCGCTTTAAAAACCAAAGAATTGAGGAGGGAGGGACAAGATGGCGAAGTGGTGAGGTGCAGAATTTCGTCTCTCCCCTAGAGCAGCTGGCAATTACCCAAGAACTATATGAAACAGTGTTTCCGGGGTCTCCAGTAACCAGTCACACATTGGACACAAGTTTGGAATTGAAGGAAAAGCTGAGATCACAGCAAACATTGTAAGTTCCCTGGACCAGGGGTCTGGCCCCCTCCCCACCCACATCTCACAGACTGTCTTGCTGCTGGCTCCCTGAAAGGGGGAAAAAAGAAAAACCAAAAAACAGCAATCTGCTGAGGGCAAGAATGGGGGCTCAACCCAGCCTCAACTGCAGAATTAACTAACAAATTAATTAACTAATTTTGGGAGCTGGGGGTGCTAAAGAAGGGCTGGGCTCTGAGAAGTGGGGTCATATAAAAGCGGCCACCCATTCCCAGACTCCAAAAAAGCCATTTTTTTTCCCTACATTTTGTCCCTTCTGGCTTCTCACTGATCCCTTATCTTTTTGCATTTCAATAGCCCTCGGCAGGGGTGGAACTGAAGCTGTTGGAGAGTAATTATCAGACAATAGCCCAAAGCATATCTTTAAATGCTCTATTCTGACACTGACAAAACTTCCAGGCTGGGGAAAGACTTTTAAAAGGTACTCTTTTTTATTTTTTATTTTTTCTTGTTTTTCTTTTTTATTTTTTTTTTTTAATCTAAAAGTAATATATGTGGTTATTTTCTATCAGAAAGCCCAGGTTGAGGGACTAGGCTGGGCTTGGCGGGGAGACAGAGTACCCACAGCGTCTTTGAGTTCCGTATTCACTGCTGAAGGTCTCCACCCCCGTCTTTAATTGGCAACTCAGGCTGACCAAGGAATCTATCTGGAGAGGCCCCAAAGAGGAAAGGGGGGAAGGGAATAGTGCCCCTGAGAGACAACTGGAGTTCTGAGAATTGGGAGAGTGGAGGGAGGTCCAGGACAACTGTCAGTCCTCCTTTTGGGAACTCAGACCCCAGGGGCTGGAATTCAGATTCTGGCTTCAGTCAGCCATGCCCCTGACAGGATCAGAGACACCAGGAGAACTAAAGCCTCCATACCTCCTTACACTGGTGGGGGAGCTGCAGGCTGGCAAGTGCCACCTGCTGGACAGGAGAGGAAAAGCACCAATTCTAAAGGCCTCATAGGAGGGTCTCATTCTCAGGAAAACTCCATACCCTCCCAATGAGACCTGGGCCTCACTAGACTGGGAAAATCTGACTAGGGTCAACCATATCTGAGAAGACCCAATCACAAAAAGATTACATAGAGGCAGAGCAAGAAACAGACAAAACAAGAGGGGAAAAATTCTGATCAACTAAATAGAACCTAAGTTAGAGGTCTAGAATAAGTTGAACTGAATAACAGAGGCCAGAGAACAAAGTCAACCAACAAGAAAACCACTAGGTAAAAGATAGAAAACAAGCTCCAAAATAAACTAATCAAGAAAATCAGATGCCTAGACAACTTAACATAACAAGCCATACCAGGAAACATGAAAATACGGACCAGCCAAAAGAACAAACTAATAGCTCAGCTGAGATACAGGAGTTGAGGCAACTAATACTAAATAAATTCAATGAAATGAAGGAAGATATAGCAAAAGAACTGAAGGATATAAAGAAGACACTGGATGACCATAAAGAAGAATTCATAAATTTAAAAAAACAAACGGCAGAACCCATGGGAATGAAGGCCACAATGGAGGAGATGAAAAACACAATGGAGGGACACAACAGTAGATCTGAACAGGCAGAAGAAAGGATCAGTGAACTAGAAGACAGGCCATTTGAATTCATACACACAAAAGAACAGATGGTAAAAAAAAATGGAAAAATATGAGCAGGGTCTTAGGGAGCTGAGTGACAACATGAAACGCACAAATATACATGTTATGGGTATCCCAGAAGGAGAAGAGAGGGGAAAAGGAGCAGAAAGAGTAATAGAAGACATATTCACTGAAAATTTCCCAACTCTTATAAAAGACAGAAAATTAGAGATTCAAGAAGTACAATGTACCCCAAATAGAATACATCCCAATAGACCTACTCCAAGACACTTACTGGTCAGATTGTCCAATGTCAAAGACAAAGAGAGGATTCTGAAAGCAGCAAGAGAAAAGCAATCAATCACATACAAGGGAAGGCCAATAAGACTATGTACAGATTTCTCTGCAGAAACATGGAGGCAAGAAGACAGTGGCATGATATATTTAAGATACAGAAAGAGAAAAACTGCCAACCAAGAATTCTATACCCAGCAAAACTTTCCTTCAAAAATGAGGGAGAGATTAAAACATTTTCAGAAAACAGACACTGAGAGAGTTTGTAAATAAGAGACTGGCACTACAAGAAATACTAAAGGGAGTGCTACAGGCTGATAGGAAAAGACAGAAGAGAGAGAGTTGGAGAAGAGTGCAGAAATGAAGATTATCAGGAAAGGTAAAAGGAGGGAGAGGAAAAAATAAGATATGACATATAAATTCCAAACAACAAAATGGTAGTAGAAAGTACTGCCCTTACAGTAATAACACTAAATGTAAATGGATTAAACTCCCCAATAAAAAGACACAGACTGGCAGAATGGGTTAAAAAACAGGACCCATCTATATGTTGTCTACAAGAAACTCACTTTAGACACAAGGGCAAAAATAGACTGAAAGTGAAAGGTTGGAAAAAGATATTTCATGCAAACAACAACCAGAAAAAAGCGGGAGTAGCTATATTAATATCAGATAAGTTAGACTTCAAAAGTGAAACAATTAAAAGAGACAAAGAAAGACACTATATATTAATAAAAGCATCAATTCATCAAGAAAGCATAACAATCATAAATATTTATGCACCAAGCCAGAATGCCCCAAAACTCATGAGGCAAACACTGCGATCACTGAAAGGAGAAATAGATACTTATACAATAATAGTTGGAGACTTCAATACACCACTCTCATCAATGGATACAACATCTAGACAGAGGATCACTAAAGAAACAGAGATGTTGAATTGTATGATAAATGAACTAGACTTGACAGACATTTATAGAACACTATATCCAACAACAGCAGGATATACTTTTTTCTCAAGTGTTCATGGAACATTCTCTAGGATAGACCACATGTTGGGTCACAAAGCAAGTCTCAACAAATTTAAAAATATTGATATCATACAAAACGCTTTCTCAGACCACAATGGAATGAAGTTGGAAATAAATAAAAGGCAGAAGGTCTTAAAATTCACAAACATATGGAGGTTAAACAACACCCTCTTAGAAAACCAGTGGGGAAAGGAGGAAATTACAAGAGTAATTAGTAAATACCTCCAGACAAATGACAATGAAAACACAACTTGTCAAAAGTTATGGGATGCAGCAAAGGCGGTGCTGAGAGGGAAATTTATTACCCTAAATGCCTATATTAAAAGAGAAGAGAGAGCAAAAATTGAAGACTTAACTTGTTCACCTGGAGGAATTAGAGAAAGAACAGCAAACTAACCCCAAAGCAAGCAGAAGGGAAGAAATAACAAAGATTAGAGCAGAAATAAATGCAATTGAGAACAGGAAAAAAATAGAGAGAATCAACAAAACCAGAAGTTGGTTCTTTGAGAAAATCAATAAAATTGATGGACCGCTGGCTAGGCTAACAAAAAAAAAAAAAAAAAAAGAGAGAGCAGATGCAAATAAATGCAATCAGAAATGGTAAAGGAACTATTACTACCGACCCTGCAGAAATTAAGGAGATAATGAGAAGATACTATGAGCAAATATATGCTAATAAACTAGACAACTTAGATGAAATGGAAAACTTCTTAAAAAAGCATAAACAACCAATATTAACTCAAGAAGAAATAGATGACCTCAGCAAACCAATCACAAGTAAAGAGATTCAGTCAGTCATCAAAAAGCTCCCAAAAAGAAAAAGCCCAGGACCAGATGACTTCACATGTGAATTCTACCAAGCATTCAAGAACGAATTAGCACCAATCCTGCTCAAACTCTTCAAAAAAATTGAAGAAGATGGAAAGCTACCTAACTCTTTCTATGAAGCCAACATCACCCTAATACCAAAACCAGACAAAGATACTACAAAAAAAGAAAATTATAGACCAATTTCTTTAATGAATATAGACGCAAAAATCCTCAACAAAATACTTGCAAATCAAATCCAGCAGCACATTAAAAGAATTATACACCATGACCAGGTGGGATTTATTCCAGGTATGCAAGGCTGGTTCAACACAAGAAAATCAATTAATGTAATATACCACATCAATAAATCAAAGCAGAAGAACCATATGATCATCTTGATCGATGCAGAAAAGGCATTTGACAAAATTCAACATCCTTTCCTGATGAAAACACTTCAAAGGATAGGAATAGAAGGGAACTTTTTCAATATGATAAAGGCAATATATGAAAAACCCACAGCTAACATCACACTCAATGGGGAGAGACTGAAAGCTTTTCCTCTAAGATCAGAAACAAGACAGGGATGCTCACTATCACCATTGTTATTCAACATTGTGCTGGAAGTTCTAGCTAGAGCAATTAGGCAAGAAAAAGAAATAAAACGCATCCAAATTGGAGAGGAAGAAGTAAAACTTTCACTATTTGCAGATGACATGATTCTATATGTAGGAAATCCAGAAAAATCTACAGCAAAGCTACTAGAACTAGTCAATGAATACAGCAAAGTAGCAGGCTACAAGATCAACATGCAAAAATCTGTAGTGTTCCTATACACAAGTATTGTGCAACAAGAGGAGGAAATCAAGAAAAAAATCCCATTTACAATAGCAACCAAAAGAATCAAGTATTTAGGAATAAACTTAACCAAGGACACAAAAGACCTTTGCACAGAAAACTATAAGAAACTGCTAAAAGAAATTGAACAAGACCTAAAAAAATGGAAGAACATACCATGTTCATGGATTGGAAGACTAAATATAGTTAAGATGGCAATTTTACCTAAACTGATTTACAGATTCAATGCAATACCAATTCAAATCCCAACAACTTACTTTACAGAAATAGAAAAACCAATAACTAAATTTATTTGGAAGGGTAAGGTGCCCCAAATAGCCAAAAATATCTTGAGAAAGAAGAATGAAGTGGGAGGTCTCACACTACCTGACTTTGAAGCATATTTCAAAGCTACAGTTCTCAAAACAGCATGGTACTGGCATAAGAACAGATATACTGACCAATGAAATCGAATTGAGTGTTCAGAAGTAGACCCTCACATCTACGGACAACTGATCTTTGATAAGGCAGTGAAGCCAAAGCAACTGGGAAAGAGCAGCCTGTTCAATAAATGGTGTTTGGAGAACTGGATATCCATTTCCAAAAGAATGAAAGAGGATGCCCATCTCACACCTTATACAAAAATTAACTCAAAGTGGATCAAAGACCTAAACATTAGCACCAAGACCATAAAACTCTTAGAAGAAAATGTAGGGCAATATCTTAAAGATCTTGTGATAGGAGGTGGTTTCTTAGACCTCACACCCATGGCACAAGCAACCAAAGAACAAATAGACAAATGGGATCTCTTCAAAATTAAACACTTTTGTACATCAAAGGACTTTGTCAGAAAAGTAAAAAGGCAACCTACACAATGGGAGATGATATTTGGAAACCACATATCAGATAAGGGTTTAATATCCTGAATATATAAAGGAATCCTGCATCTCAATAACAGAAAGACAAACAATCCAATTAAAAAATGGGCAAAAGGCATGAACAGACATTTTTCTGAAGAAGAAATACAAATGGCTCAAAAACATATGAAAAAATGCTCAACTTTACTGGCTATTAAGGAAATGCAAATCAAAACCACAATGAGATATCATCTCACACCTACCAGAATGGCCATTATCCAAAAAACAGAAAATGACAAGTGCTGGAGAGGATGTGGAGAAAGAGGCACACTTATTCATTGTTGGTGGAAATGTAGAATGGTGCAACCACTCTGGAAGACAGTGTGGAGGTTCCTCAGGAAGCTAAATATAGATTTGCCATATGACCCAGCTATTCCATTGCTAGGTATATACTCAGAGGAACTGAAACTTAAGACACAAACAGACATTTGTAATCCAGTGTTTACTGCAGCATTATTCACAATCGCCAAGAGATGGAAACAGCCCAAATGTCCTTCAATGGACGAGTGGATAAACAAACTGTGGTATATACACATGATGGAATATTATGCAGCTGTAAGACAGAACAAAGACATGGATCATGTAATAATGTGGATGAACCTTGAGGACATTATGTTGAGTGAGGTTAGCCAGAAACAAAAGGACAGATTCTGTATGGTCTCACTAATATGAACAGACATTAATGAACAAATTTTGGGAGTTAAAAGCTGACAAAACAGGCAACCAGGAGATAGAAAGAGGGCAGAGACCAGCCATTTGTTGCTGAAGGACTACAGAATGTTTAGGATTGATTGCATAGATCCAGAAATAGATAGCATAATACTGTGTGATGGTAGCACAGTATTGTAAGTACACCGAACAAAGATGTCTGTGAGTAAAGCTGAAAGAGGTGGGATAGGAGAATGTATGACACCAAAGGTAAAGATAGATGATACAGACTGAGACTGTACAATTTGGCAAAAACTGGAGCGGCCAATGACTGTTACTAAATATGCAAATATAAAAATGTTTTTGCATGTGGGAAAACAAATGAATGTCAACCTTGTAGAGAGTTGAAAAAGGGATGGTATTCAGGAAAAAACATAATCAAAGCAAACTGGAGTCTATGGTCAACAGTAACATTGTAATATACCTCCATTAAATGTAACAAAGGCAATATGCCAATGCTAAATGTATATGAGAGGGGGATATAGGGGAGGAATATGGAATTCTTGGTAGTGGTGTTATTTGCTGTCCTTACAATTATATTGTATTGTATGACATGTTATTTTTCTTTTTATCATTTTTTTTATTGACAAAAAAAGAAATTTCTTGTGGAAATCAATATGTTCAAGTGCTGATTGTGGTGATAAATGTACAACTTTATGATGATACCATGAACAACTGATTGTACACTGTGGATAAATATATGGTATGTGAACATAACTCTATAAAATTGTAGGAAAATATATATATAGGAGTAAAAGTGTTGGAGAAAACATGGTGAGAGGAATGTACCTATCTACTGTTGATGAGCAGGTAGAATGGTGTGGCCTTTCTGAAGGTCAGTGTGGTTGTTCCACAAAAAGTTAAGTATGTGGGGACCAAAATGTCCTGCAACCTCATTATGGGGTATGACATTTGAAGAGCTGAGAGGAGAGACATGAATGGACATTTGCAAACTGGTGTTCATGGAGGCAGTAATCATGATTTGCAAAGGGTGGAGATGATCTAAGGGTACATTGACTGAAGAATGGAAGGGTGTACTGTGGTGTATGCATACAGTGGAACATTGAGCAACTACAAGAAGGAGTGAAACTGTGAGACACACAACAAGGTGAATGGATCCTGTACACAGTATTTGAGTGAAGTACACCAGAAATAAAGTCAAACACTTTAATGCCTCACCAATATGGACTAACTACAATGTGTAAACTCAGAATTGAATCTTAGAACATAGCCTAACGTGGACATACTTATTGTAATAGTCCCTAGATTGTAAGCTCTTACAGCAGTTAACTCTATCCCTGAATTGTAATGCCCATCTCTAAACTTTGAGATGATGATCCCTTAGTGTATAACCTGAGTGGTCTCTGGAAAAATGCATATCTCTGAGACACCTGAAACTCAGAGCTAGAGCTTGGCAGATATGAATGTCAGGATTAGTGCATACAGCCACTGTTAAAAAAAAAAAAAAAAAAAAAAAAGGTGAAAAAGAGCCCAGACTTCAATTAGCGATATGAATGAAGCAGGTCTGGTTAAGACCAGGGCAAGCCAGGCCAAAGGGTAAAGTTCAAAACTGACTGTGTTTTAAAACTTCAACTTCCATATGAGACCAAGGGAAGAGATGTCTATTTGGTACAGGATCTAAATTCTCTAAATGGTACAACTCTACAGTCGGTTTGTTCAAACACCACAATTGCATGGAACTTTGAATAGGAAGTGAGATATGGTACGTTAGTATAGGCTGGAGTGAAATAGTGACACGTCCCAGAGTAATTTGGGCAGATAATAAAAAATATATTTACAGTCTCCCCCTCCCCGGCCCTGAGGATCTGAGGGAAGGTGCGGATATGTTGGACATCCTCACCTGGACTGGTGTTGATGTTGTCACAAACATTGGGACTGGCGGTTTGATGTGCTGAGCCCTCGATCATGGGACATGCCCTTATGAAGCTTGTTATTGCAAAGGAGAGGCTAAACTTGCATATAATTGTGCCTAAGAGTCTCCCCCTGAGTACCTCTTTGTTGCTCAGATGCGGCCCTCTCTCTCTCTAACTGAGCCACCTCGACAGGTGAACTCACTGCCCTCCCCCCTACATGGGACCTGACTCCCAGGGGTGTAAATCTCCCTGGCAATGCAGAATATGACTCCTGGGGATGAATCTGGACCCAGCATCATGGGACTGAGAATATCTTCTTGACCAAAAGGGGGATGCAAAATGAGATGAAATAGTTTCAGTGGCTGAGAGATTTCAAATGGAGTCGAGAGGTCACTCTGGTGGGCATTCTTATGCACTATATAGATAACACCTCTTAGGTTTTAATGTATTGAAATAGCTAGAAGTAAATACCTGAAACTACCAAACTCCAACCCAGCAGTCTGGACTCCTGAAGACAATTATATAATAATGTAGATTACAAGGGGTGACAGTGTGATTGTGAAGACCTTGTGAATCACACCCCCTTTATCTAGTGTATGGATGAGTAGAAAAATGGGGATAAAAACTAAAGGACAAATGGGGTGGGATGGGGGGGATGGTTTGGGTGTCTTTTTTCACTTTTATTTTTTATTCTTGTTCTGGTTCTTTCTGATGTAAGGAAAATGTTCAGAGATAGACTGTGGTAATGAACGCATAACTATGTTATCATACTGTGGACAGTTGATTGTATACCATGGATGATTGTACAGTGTGTGAATGTATTTCAATAAAACTGAATTTAATAAAAATAAATAAAAATAAATAAAATAAAAAAACCAAAGAATTCCCAGATGCTATGTTTTTAATATGAAACTGTAATTTTTCCCCAGAGAGCCGTCTTTAAATAAAGAAGCCACCTGAGCCTGTTTTGAGAGGTCTGTTCAGAGATATTATAACGAATGGTACCTGATGCTCTAGCATGAGAGAGAGAAGCTTATTTCTCTTGTTCTCAGTATGGGTTACTGGATATAGAAGCAGCTTATATTATAATTATGTGTGCTTTCCATTTAAAATATAAAAAAAAATTATAAGATTAAAAAGAAAATTTCTGATACAGCAAAATTCTGTGGGCCAAAAAAGTCCCAAAATATGCAATAAATGATGATAATAACTACAAAGTTTAATAGTATTCAGTGAAACCCTTGAGAAGATGATCTTGCTGAGGGTCTGGCAAGACTGAGAATCTTCACAAACAGAGATGTGCCAAGGACTTGGGCTCACACTACAATCTAAGTCATCCACTGTGGGAGTTTCTTCTTCCTGGGATGGGGACATCCTGCCTCGGGTGGGAGGGTGTGCGGTGAAGAAGAGAAGAGGAGAAGGAAGTTGGTCTCCCTGCCTTCACATGAGCGGAAAGAGGACAAAGACTCAAGTCCCAAGAGTAAAGGCACTCTAACCTAAAGTCCAGGATACAAAGAACTATGTTGAATATCAGTCAGGTTTTATTTTGTCTTTTTAAAAACTTCTGTTGAACTGAATTATAAAACTAAATACAAATAACTTAATGATAGTTTTTAGCATGTGCCTTGAGCTAACTTCCAGAATCATTTTTTTTAATGCTTAGAATTTAATGCTTAGAATGCCTGTATATAATTTGGAGTAAAAAGTGTGTTGATTCTGTTGGAACATACAATAGTCAACTCTTTTTCTTAGATCAAAACTATTATTAGAATTAAGTGAAATTTATTGATTTTCCTCTTCCACAAAGGTGTTATAAATCCTGAGATTGTATTAAATTATGTAGGTTACAGAGGACTTCTTTGAGCTCAACAACTGCATATTTGCTTCCCTACAAGAGTCTATTTTTAGAAATAATCATTTAGGTGGCAGGGAGCAGTGCTAGAGGCTGTATAATGCAGCCAAGTTATATAAATGGCAGAGCCCAGGGGGGTTAGGAAAACTGAGGTGCCTCGAAGTTGCAGGGCAGGATTCCAGAAATCTGCAAAACAAATACCATACAATGGGTTGGCTTAACAACAGGAATTTATTGGCTCACAGTTTCAGAGGCTAGAAGGTTTGCTTCTTTCCATGGTCCGTATCTTCTCTCTGGGCAGCAATCTTTGGGATTCCTTAGCTTTTCCATCACACGGCAATGCAGATGCAGATGGTGGCATCTTCTCCTTTCTCTTCCGGATTCCATTGACCTCCAGTTTCTGGTTCCTTCACCTCCACCCACCCCACCACTACCACCACCCCCCACCCCCCACCACCCCCCACTCCCCTCTCCAAGACCTCTCTCTGGGCCTTCCCTATAAGGTCTTCGGTAATAGGAATAAGATTCATCCTGATTCATTTGGGCCACACCGTAACTGAAATTACCTCATCAAAAGGTCAGATGTACAGTGGATTCACACCCACAGAAATGGATTAAGATTAAGAATATGCTTTTCTGGGGTGCATGTCATACCACCTCAAAGTTTTCTCTAGATTGTGACATTCTCTCTGTATTTCTATTCATTCTATTGTGTTTATAGGTTTGTCTTTTCAAATAAAAATACTCCTGGCAAGACCATTAAATTACTAACACCTTGGCTTGGTAAGAGAACTTTAGTAGAACTCAGTATTTACACCTGATGATAATTAGGGTAGACCAATTCTCCTGTCTCCAAACATCCCTTTATCCTGAAGCCTAACTTGCGTTCTACAAATGTGATTGGCTTACACTCATTACTAATGAAGAGATGTTAAGACTTGCGAAGTGCCACATACTCAATTGCTAATTTCTAAATGGAGTTTTAACAGCATGTGTTCATTAAATTTTTGTAATACTTAAATTAGTTGAAACTGAACAAGTCATCTCATGACCATTTTTTTGTCTGCAAGTCAATCAGCCAGACTGATGGATTGTGAAACAGAACTATTTTTTTTTTTGTTTCCTCGTAATCAGGATATTTACTTTCTCATCTAATCTCATATAGTCTAATCAATCTATCTTGTGTGACTCTCTGACCACTTTTCCATGAATCAGCACTTGTAAGCAGTATATATATCATAAGTGCCTTCTCTAATGTACCTCTGAAATTTGAGAAGTGAGAGCATGTATTTTTTTTTTTTAATCTGCTTTCTAAACATTAGCCCCAGGCTGCCTTTATCCCTTAGGAAGCCTTCAGTAATATGGGAAACTCTACAAGAAGAGTAAAGGAGCTCTGGCTAATTCTATCAGTTTTTCATAAACTCAGAAAGGACTGGTTTTCATAGTTTTAATCTGACCTCTGCCCCATAAGTAAGAAAATAATTAAAATTAAACCAATGCCAAAAACATTTTAAATAACCGTGAGGAAAAACAATTCTACCAACTGCCATCTAACCTCTTTGGCACATTTCCTTATAGGTAAATATCAGCATAGTATTGAGAAAACTAATTTTGTAAGCAATTTAGTAAGTTTTTACTGTTGAAAATTTGAACCTCTTTGGAAAATTTTCCAAAGGGTTATAATTTTAAAAGGGCTACTTATGTAAGAGATTTTATAAATATATATATATGTATATGTATACAATTTTTGCTTCCATTTCTTCAAGCCTTAGTATCACCATCTGTCTGCTTCAACATTGCAAAGTGATGAGTTGATTCATTTTAGACCTAAGTGGTTTAGAAGTGATCCTACGGAAAATTCTGGTTCATATTCAATTAATTTAAAAGATATTATCCAACTACTGTGTGGCAAGCTAAATTTTGGGTGTTTTTCATAACTTATCTCATCTAGGTTTTCATTTTTGTTTTTTTAGCTACTCAAAGCCCCTAGTTGCAGACTGTTTCTTTTAAGCAACACTCAATACAACACAAAGTAAAATAAAACATATATATAAAGAACATTTCTGGATATTTCCAGTTTCAGAAATTTTTCATAATGGGAATTTCCCTATTTTAAAAATTGAATACAAACTATTCTCATACTAGAATGAACACTGAACAATGACTATAATTCTCAATCATGGTGCCACCATTAGATCTGCGCTATGGAGATTTTTACCCTGGGTCTCTCACTTCAGAAGGTTCTGTATATCACATACACAATGGAAAAAATAAGTTATTTTAAAAGATGTGAATGTCTCAGTCACTTGGACGCCTGGATCAGAGGGACCAATAATTCTACTCTCATGATAAACATGGTTCAAATCCCCAGAAGACCATTTACATTGCTTGGCTATGTCTTCATTACAATGACAACTGTGTCCAGATAAAATACCATAAAGTTTTAAGGATTGTGCTATTGCTGACACAGGTGACAAACTGATTTGAAGTGTGGGAAGGCTTTGAGTGGTAGAAACACTTAGAAAAGAGAAAAGACAAAGTAGTTTAGCTTGTCAAATCCTTCCTCACAGAAAGTATGAATGAAATGGATTTTTGCATAAGTAAGTAACATTTCCCAATAGAGCAAAGTGACCATTTTCTTGCTTCTCCTTGTGTTCCATGATATGTTTCCAGAGATATTCATGTATTAGGGCAATATTTGCAACAATTATACATGGAAGCTTGGGACTATTTTCCAATATCAAACAATATATATTACTATTAAAGTCATATATATGTAAAGTTGTACATATTATGTATATATGTAAGTCAAGAGTAACATGCAGGAGTGTAACACTGCTTCTTTATTTTTCTGACTAGATAGATATTGAATGTTACCATATGAGCCATCCAATTGTTCCACATCTTTGTAAACAATTAAGTATTTTGAGTCTTTATTATTTTAGTGAATTGGTGGGTATGAAGTAATATGTAATTTTTTTTAAAGGAAAAACTATAAAAGCAAGAATTTTGGCTTAAATCCTGTGTCACATTGGCATAGATAAGCCATATGTGGCAGTCCATGGTATAAATTGGTTACTAGGTGAAATGGTCTCAACAGTAGCTACAGCAATGACATTCTTTGGAGCAACTAAAAGTTTATATATAATATTTTTGGATCTGCCCAAAGATGGAAAACCTTGAGTAAACGTGGTTTACTCAATATGACCTTACAACAACTTTGAAACTTGTGCTGGGAATGCCAACAAAATGCTGGTATAAGAATTAGGCTTAATTTAGGCACAGTACAAGATGATTTCTAAGAATTAAGTGAAAATAACAGATGATCTTCAAGGAGTAACTCATAGTCTTTGGCATAAAACAAAAGTGAATTTTGAATTTTCAATATCTAGAGTTATTTGGCATGAACTATTTTGTGCTATTAATAATGTTAGCAAAAGCTATAAAAATCCAATCAGGTATAAATTTGGATCTTGCTTTTTAAAAAGGATTTAAATATGTCATATGTTTTAATTTTAAGGAAGTGCTTGCTTTAATCAAAAAAATTTTGGATGAAAATGCAGCAAAAAAACAATAACCGATTAAACATAAGAAATTAGGACAATGAAAGAAAATAATTTTGCATGACCGTGAAGGAGAAGATTGACATATGAATAATCTTGAGACTAATTTCTACAAAGAATATATTTCTAGCATTACAGATCAAGGTACAGACTTTATTGAAGAGAAATTTTAACAAACTAAGCAACACTGGGTAAATCATCTGCCATATCCAACTTCCCATTCACATTTAAACCATGGTTCCAGGGGAAACAAACTATAAATTGGCCAGTGACTAATGACTTGAGGGTTCTTTCTAAAAAAATGACACTTTGAGTGGATCAGATCCATTGTCTCTCTCTCTTTCTCTCTCTCTCATCATCATCATCATCAAACATGTCAACTGAGAATCATAAACAGAAGCTAGATTTGGTGACAGACCCTGGTGACAAAAAAGAATGATGACTATGGGCTGACATCCTGAAAGACCTTGTGCAAATGGAGGAAGGTAGTGAGAAAGGTAAAAGGAATAGATTCACAGACATAAATGGACATGAGAGACCATATAACCTCACAGAGGAAGGTTGGTGGGGAGCCTAGAGGTTAAAGGGCTCTACAATTCCCTGTTCCAAAGTGATAAATACAGAGGAACTTCTTCCCTTTGGATTCTATGTTCCTACAACACCCCTGTTCCACAGTACTTACCTCCTTGTAAATATTAGTTTACTTTTCTCCCTCTCCCAAAAGACAGTTCACAGCTACAAGAGAGCAGTATCTGAGTATGATTCTCACCCATATCCTTGAAGCTGAGCACTCAAAAGCTGTCTAATAAATGAATAAAAACATATTTAATTTAAAAATTAGGTCCTAATCCTCCCAAGCTTTCAGCCTCACCAAACTGAGTAAAAGAACAGGATTAAGAATATCACAAGTTCAGTCATGCAGAAGGGAAAAAGAGAAGAAGTAAGAGGTAGGGGGAGAATTCAAGAGAAGGAAAGAACACTAGCAGTCCTAGCTTGAGGGGGTGGTTCTTAAAATTTAGTGTGCATCAAAATCACTAAGAGGGCTTATTAAAACACTGGGCCACACCCCCAAGTTTATGAGTCAAAAGATCAGAGGTGGGCCAAGAGTGTGCATTTCCAACAACTTCTGATGCTTCTCATCAAGGACCCTATGTAGAAAACCACTAGCTTAAGGGAATGGAGGATAGGGAAGGCATAAGGATGGAAACAAAGGACAACAGAAGAATTATAATTGGCCTCATGAATAATGAGGCATTAAGTTATTAAGAGGCTATGATTGCTATAACCACTTAGAACTGACTGGTAAATTTGGTTTTTATGACTTTCACACAAAGAGAATTAAGATGATCACATGTCTGGGTTTGTCTGGGAAAGAATTTTATGTCAATTAATATGTCCCAGCATATTAATCGATAGTGCTTCCTTTTTCTCTCAGGAGTGTCCCAAATGGGACAATAAACTATATGCATGCAAATTGCAAGGGGTGCTTCACAGTCTGTCTGGGGCAGAAAGTGAATAAGCAAGTGAAAAGGAGCAACAAAGCTCTTTATCTACCTAATGCCCTTCCAAAGGATCTTTGAAAAATACTGATTAACAGACACTGCTCAGAACAGAGGGACAAGATTTTGCAAGCCAAACATCGCAGAAAATAAGTACAGCACCTGGGGCCAGAATGATTAATGTCTAGGTTTTTCTTAGCCCAGAGGAAAGGTTTGTCCTTCTGTGGCTAGGCTTTCTTGGAACACACTTATAGGGAGGAAATAAATCACTTATTAATCTCCAGATATTCTGAGTCAGGGCAGCTAAGAGAAAGTTGAAGAAGAAATCTGCTTTTTCCACAAGCATCCAGGGAATTCTGATGCATGCCATCCATTGACCACACATTGCAAAACACTTCCATAAACAGACAAGATCTGATGTGTTACTATTCCTAGTGGCAGCGACATTTTAAAATTTATAAAGATTTATAATAGAAGAAATCTAGGAATCAGGTGAGTACCCACAGATGTCCCTCTTAGGAAAGCTCTCAGTAGTTCCAAATTCTCAATTCCATTCATCCAGGACTAAAACAGAAGAGGAAGATCTGGTTGGAAGGAAGAAAACCATCACAGATGGCAAGCCTTGGAATCAGAGTAGCTTAAGTACCTGTACCTGTTTGTATATATTATGTCCCTCAGAAAAAGCCATGTTCTTTGATGTAATCTTGTGGGGGCAGATGTATTAGTATTGATTAGATTGGAACCTTTGGATTAGGTTGTTTCCATGGAGATGTGACCCATCCAACTGCAGGTGAAAACTCTGATTAGATAATTCCCATGGAGGTGTGGCCCTGCCCATTCAGCATGGGACTTGATTAGTTTACTAGAGCACTATGTAAGAGCTCAGACAGAAGAAGCTTACTGCTGCAACTTACAGAGACATTTTGAAGATGTCTGCTGAAAGCAGAGTTTTGCTGATGCTTTGGAGGTACTAGCCCAGAGTTTGCCCCAAGAAGCTGCAGCTTAGAGACATTTTGGAGAATGCCATTTTGAAACACAACCCATGAGCAGGCAGACACCAGCCACATACCTTCCCAGCTAACAGAGGTTTCCCAGATGCCAATGGCCTTTCTCCAGTGAAGGTGCCCTATTGTTGATGCCTTACCTTGGACACTTTATGGCCTTAAGACTGTAACTTTGCAACCAAATAAACCCCCTTTATAAAAGCCAATCCATTTCTGGTATTTTGCAGGCAGCATTAGCAAACTGGAACAGTACTTCATCCCCTTCATTAAGTTAGAAGATCTCTAGTACTACCAGGAAATCATGGTGTAAGAAGTTGAAAATGACTTCCAAGCAACCACCTGAGATCCAAGGACAACATGCATTATCAGTGGGGAGAGACTGGAGGTGTTTGCCCAGAGTTATCACAGGAGATATAATAGCATCTTATAATCTGAAAGCACCTTGAAGGGCACAACTCAGAATTCCCATTATTCAGAATTGACATAATCTTTAACAAAGTTTACTCTGACTTGATTTCTTTTCTCTCAGTAATATAACATTTGCATGGCTCAATTTTGACATCTCAAGAAGGTTTGCAGAAATATGCATTTTCCGTTGAATTTATGATACAGCCATGCTGAGTATTATCCTTGACATTGTCACCTTCTTGGTCATGAATTGACATTATAATGTTACTTACAACAAAATTGCATTGGCAGCATCATAGGAACACTGTGACAGCATTTTAGTTGCCAATAAAGTGAATACTGAAAGTACATTTTGACAAAAATCATTTGGAGGAAAAAAAAAAAAAGACTACCAAGTAGGACTTCTGCATAATTATCACAGTTTTCTGAAAAACAATTTAATGACTTGAATTTTAGTTTGCAGTTTATTCTAGATCAGTGACAGATAAGGGACTGAAATTTACTGAGGAAGACTTCATAAAACTGTACAATAAGGAATCTTGACTGTTTTAGAAAGTATGAGAGAATCTAAACCTCCTGCTTTTGTATTCAAGTAAAGGCATTATTATTACTCCCTTTTCCCAGGTTGTGCCAGATGATTATACTAAAACTGGTAATCCACATAATGGGTATTTTGCAAGTTTATATTTAAAAATACGCATTTTAGTATAGAGTTAAGCAACATACATTACCTCTAAGGTAAAGTCATTTTTTTTAACTTTATAGTAGGCCAGCAATCTCTCCCTAGTGATTCATTTTGGACATATTTTTCAGGCTTAGATTGTCAATATCCCTTCTTAGAATATGTGTCGATTGCCCTCACACAACAGGTGGTGCTTCATACATACCACCAAGTATTTTTGGCAGCAGAGGGGGAGAAGAAAAAGTAAAATAATACAACTAGCATTCAAGGATTTCTGGGTATATACAAATATCATATTAACCAAGTACATAACATGTAAATTTTCATTTAGTCATGACAAGAATCTCATGGAGAAATACAAGTATTAGTCACACTCTACAGATGAGGAAACTGAGCTTTGGAAAGGAGAAACATGTTTCTGAAGGCACACGGTTAGTAAGTAGTGGATCTTACTACTGGAGCTGGGATTTGAACAAGTCTGACTCCAGTGCCCACGCTATCACTCGTCTTTGATAGAATAGAAAGGGAAACACTGGGGTCAGAAGCTTGTATGTGGTGGGAAGTAGTCTTGCATATCCAAGATGCTTCTAGTCCATGCACAGAGTGTTGAGAACACTTCCCTTTCCAGTTGGGAGGCTGGTGGAAGGAAAAGGTCTCTAATCCACAGCAGTGATAGGTGAAGCCAGGACGGGATTTACCAGACCATTTCTGAGAAGGATTACTGAGGGTCATCGCCTGAGTACAGACCATCGGAAGAGGGAATACAGATTCCTATCAGGAGGCTAGTGGATGGTCTGAGAGCCAGAGGATTTTGGACATCTGGGCAGGAGTCCTTCTGGGTAAATATCAGAGACAGCAGCAGCTGGGCTTTCACAGGTAGGGTCCCAGTCACGTAAACTATGCAGATCCATTCACTGTTGGAGTACAGGTAGCTCTATTACTCTAAGAGCTTAGATGAGATTTTTTTTTTTTTAGTACCAAATTTTTCTTTACTTGTCTTTAGCTGAAGTATTTGTCAGGACAGTGAGATACTGTCAAGTAGCATCCAAGTTAAGTTCTACACATCAATGACTTCTTACCAAAACTATTATGTGGTTTGGCTGCCAGGGAACTTGTGAACAAGTATTCAGCCTGAATCTATTCAGTATAACAATTATAAAAACTTTTTTCTGATTCAGTAATTCAATATTAGAATGTTCAATATTTAGGTTGTATATATATATATAACTAGAATAAATTTTTTTAAAAAATTCATGGAAATGCACAACACAAACAGTAGACCCTAAGTTAAACCATGGACTACAGTTAATAGCACAATTATAAAAATATGCTTTTATCAATTGCAACAAAGGTACCAAACCCAATGCGAGGTGTTAATAATAGGGCAGTATACTGGAACACTTTATTTCAAACATGATAAATTTATATTTTAAAAACATTAAAAATAAGTAAATAACATTTTATCATTGAAATTATTAAAAATAAATAAATAACACTTGAGCCACTTAATGATGTTGTTCTAGTTTGCTAATGCTTCTGGAATGCAAAACACCAGAGATGGATTGGCTTTTATAAAAGGGGGTTTATTTGGTTACACAGTTAAAGTTTTAAGGCCATAAAGTGTCCAAGGTAACACATCAGCAATCGAGTACCTTCACTGGAGGATGGCCAATGGTGTCCGGAGAACCTCTGTTAGCTGGGAAGGCATGTGGCTGGCATCTGCTCCAAAGCTCTGGGTTCAAAATGGCTTTCTCCCAGGATGTTCCTCTCTAGGCTGCAGTTCCTCAAAAATGTCACTCTCAGTTGTACTTGAGGTATTTGTCATCTCTTAGCTTCTCCAGAGCAAGAGTCAGCTTTCAACGGCCACCTTCAAAATGTCTCTCACCTGCAGCTCCTGTGCTTTCTTCAAAGTGTCCCTCTTGGCTGTAGCAAGCTTGCTCCTTCTGTCTGAGCTTATATACTGCTCCAGTAATTCAATTCAGACACACCCTGAATGGGCGAGCCAACACCTCCATGGAAATTATCCAATCAGAGTCATCAACCACAGTTGGGTGGGGTGCAAAGAATTACAATCTAATTAACACTGATAGGTCTGCCCACACAAGACTACATCAAAGATAATGGCGTTTGGGGGGACATAATACATTCAAACTGGCAAAGATGTATTAAGACAGTTTATATGAGATTGTAACATACCTAGATTCATACTCTCTGCATTCATGTTAAATTATCCCAAACATTTACTCACCAGATATCTACTTCTAAAAGAATCATTCATCTGCATTATTTTCAATTATAAACTTAAGAGGTTTCAATAAAATGAGTTGTTTCCCAGGGACTTTTAATTAAATAAACTTGCTTGATTGTGTCCAAATAAGCCATAGACATGGAATCTGGGTGATTTTCAATTTAAGAAAATGCACTGCTAGTTTGTTGCCTTCAGTTTAGGGAGGAAAATATCATTGCTTAAATAATTAATTTGAAGACAGCTGCCACTTAAATCTTTGAAATTATTTGCTATAAATTATTCTTGGTTATTTAGCTCTATATTTGATAATATATTATGGAATGTATATGATTCTCTTTTCTTTTGTGTGTGTATGCACACATGCATTTGTTTTGGTCATGGTTTTATAGTTCTAATAAGTTAATGATTTTACTGATAGATCAGTCCAAAAAAAAGTACTACAAACAAATAAGCAGTTAATGATCCAAGAAAGGTTTATAATGAAGAAGAAGTCCTATCTCAAACTTCCCCCTTTCCTGAATAACCCATCACCACCCGCATTCCTAGACAATTTCTGTCAATCTTTTCCTTCTCTTTTATAGTTTTTTAGGTGGTCACTGCCTCTTCTCTAAACAATGTTGTTGTACCTACATTTTATTGTGTAGTTGACTTTATATAATACCTATGATTTCCTAATATGATAGATAAGGATGATCTCTCTTAAACCCCTCATCTATTCCTTCTGATAATATTATCACTGATCTTATTGATCAACTAGGTAAATTCAATCAAGATATTTAATTCTGTTTTTCTCATCCCACAAGCCACACCCAGTATCTCTTGGCTTCTCATTCAGTAAGATGAGGAAACTAGTAAGGATCAGGTGGTGGTTATCTACCTAGCCAAGAAGAGTGCTGGAATTACGTTTATTACTTTACAAGTCCAATGATATGACTCCTCTACCCACAAAGGGGAAGGTTTTCAGCATTAGGTTTAAATAGATTGCCATTTTTGTTTTTTTGTTTTTGTTTTTGTTTTGAGGGGGGGTGTGTTTTCCATATCTTACAATTTTTTAAGCTCTCAAACTTTATACATTCTATTGAATCTCCTTTTATCACTGGAGCAATTGTCCCAAAATCTGATCTCCTATTTGAATCTAGTTTGCTTAGTAATTATATTAATTCAGCTCATTATTTCCTAGGTACATTATGGCTCTTTTTAAATTTTATTGTTTTTAACAGCTTTTGTAAGGTATAGTTGATACATAATTATACCTACAATTTAGTTTTCATTTTGAAATAATTTTAGATTTAGAGAAGAGTTGTAAATATAGCACAAAGAGTTCCCCTATATCATACATTTAGCATACCCTAATGTTAACATTTTACATAATCAATACTGCAATGATTAAAATTGAGAAATTAACATTGGTACAATACTATTTACTAAACTACAGACTTTATTTGGATTTCACCGGTTTTTCCACTGTCTTTCCAGTCCAGGATCCAATGCAGGACCCCACGTTGCATTTAACTATCATATGTCCTTAGTCTCCTCTAATATGTAACAGTTCCTAAGTCTTTCCTTATCTTTCATAACCTACTTAAATTTTTGCCCACTGATTTTAGCATTCATCAGTTGTTAGTACATGTGTTCCGGTTTGCTAATGCTGCCACTATGCAAAATACCAGAAATGGATTGGCTTTTATAAAAGGGGTTTATTTGGTTACAAAGTGACAGTCTTAAGGCTGTTAAGTGTTCAAGGTAAGGCATCAACAACAGGCTACCTTCACAGAAGGATGGCTAATGGCATCCAAAAACCTCTGTTAGCTGGGAAGGCACGTGACTGGCATCAGCTTGCTCCCAGGTTGGGTTTCAAATGGCATTCTCCAAAGTGTTGCTCTTGGGATGTTTTGTCCTCTCTTAGCTGTAGCTGCTCTTCAAAATGTCACTCTCAGTTGCTCTCCAAAATGTCACTCTTAGCTGCTCTGCAGAATGTCACTCAGTTGCTCTGTGCATTCTTCAAAGTGTCTATCTTGGCTTCAGCTCCTCTCCAAAATGTCACTCTTAGCTGCTCTTATATAGGGCTCTGGTAAACTAATCAAGGCCCAGGCAGAATGGGTGGGGTGACATTTCCATGGAAGTATTCAATCGAGGTCACACCCTAATCAAAGGTGTCACTCACAGTTGGGTGTGTCACATCTCCATGGAAACAACCTAATCCAAAAGTTACAATCTAATCAACACTAATACATCTGCCTCCACAAGACTGCATCAATGATAATGACATTTTGGGGCCATAATACATCCAAACTGGCACAATTTTCAATAATTATTATTCTGGTATTCTAACAGCAATTTTCTATTTTCTTCATTCCATCTACATTTATGAATATAATCTTTCTGTAAACAAGAGTGGTCCTTTATCTTGCATTCATTACTTGATTTTATTAGGAGTCATGGATATTCACTTTGTTCTTTTTGTTATAATTCAATATTATCATTTTTTTCCTCAAATTATTCCAGTTTTGACAATTGGGTGCCCTTTCAGATTGGCTGTTTTATTGAAATGCCCTGATCCTTTTTTGTTTTCTTTTCTTTTCTTTTTTTTTGAGCTGTTTCTTACCTTCAGGCACCACAAGATGCTCCACACTCATCTTGTATTTTCCCCTTCCCAGACTTGGAATTGACCACTTTTCTAAGGATCCCTGGTTCATTTAATCAGAGAGTAGTATTTAGAAACCATGATCTGAGCACTAGGTGTACTCGTTGCTGCTGGGGTGTCACTCTCAGAAGACAGAGGTAAAGAAATAGATGAATATATACATCTATATTTATTTTTATCCATATAAAAATATAGAAAGACATATATTTAAAAACCATGAGTTCATACCAATATTTGCAACTCCATTACAGCACCAAATAGCTCATTCTAGCATCTTCCCCTTTGCTTATTTTAACTTCTTTACCTGACAGTGAGAAACCTAGCTCTAAATACATTTACATATTTTTACATATATAATGCAATTTTAGATATATAAATTCATATATTTGTATATTAGTTTGACCATAGTATATGAAGTAGTTTCAAAACTGCTAAATGATACCCCCATGAGAAACAATCTTACCATGTAGCATACAGTGTTTATAAACAGATCTTTTTATCTTTATTTATATATATACTTATTCATATACACACATTTATCCTGTTAATTCTGTTTCTCTGGAGAACCCTAACTAATACACTGCTTCTATGTTTATTACTTTTTTCCTTCTGCTTTCTTTGGGTTTAATTTCTTTTCTGTCTCTAGTTGTAAACTGGAAGCTTAAATTGCCAATTTGTAAACTTTATTCTTTTCTACATTAAGCACTGAACGCTACAAATTTCCCTCTAAAAATATTTTGATTGCATCCCTCAAATATTGATATGTTGTAGTTTTATTTTCATTCTTAACAAAAAAATAATTTTAATTTCCTTTAGGACTTCTACTTTGATCCATGGTTATTATTTAGAAATGTATTCCTTAATTTCCAAATATTTGGGGATTAATATGACATTTTATGATGTTTGGCTTAAATATAAAGTTTTTTTCTTTAACATTACTTCAAAGTTGTTATGGGTTGAATTGTGTTGACGCAAAAGATATATTGAAGTCCTAACCCCCCAGTCATGTGATTGTGACCTTTTTTTTGGAAATAGAATTTTTGAAGATGTTATTAGTTAGATGAGGGCAAACTGGATTAGGGGAGCCCTAATCCAATATGACTGATGTCCTTATTAGAAGGACACAGAGACAGACAGATGAGGGAAGACTATCATATGATGACAGAGGCAGAGAACACCTTGAATTGCTGGCAAGCCACAGTCAAAAACCAGAAGAGAAGCACAGAGCAGACTTCAGAGGAATATGGTCTGGCTGACACCTTGATTTCAGACTTCTAGCCTCCAGAAATGTAAGATAATAAATTTCTTTTGTTTTAAGCTACTCAGTTTGTGTTACTTTGTAACAGCAGCCCCAGGAAACTAAGAAAAAAGAATCCTACTGCCAGTAAAACTGGGTTATCTATATAACAAAGTCTATTTACTTTAACATATGAATAATTTACATATAAAACATGATGTTTTATTATTAATCACAAGTGAAAGCTCATATGTTTTTGCTCACATGCTTTTGTGACTAGTCATAATATAGCCAGATGTTTGGGATTTTTTCAGATTCATTTTATTTATTTTTTATGCAACTTTATTGAAATATATTAACATACTAGACAGTCATCCAAAGGGTACAACTGTTCACAGTATCATAATATAGTTGTG